>NC_056056.1:57006249-57307231 GCF_016772045.2 Ovis aries
AACTTTGGTGGCCTTGGCTTTTCAGGTCTCCCTAGCCCCTATGAAATTTAGTCTCTGTATTGTACCATTCCTTGTATGAACTTGTGTTCAGTTTTGGATTGCTGGTTTTGTAAAACCCATATGCTTAGCAATCCTGGCTGTCATATTTCCCTTTTGATCACTGTTGCCCCTAGCACAGTGCCTTGTACACAAAATCTGTACTATATGGTTATTTGTGTAACTGCACTTCCCTCATTTTAGCACATCATATATAATAAAATAAACAGCAAAAATCTGGCTTCCTCCTGGACATTGTTAGGTTAACAAGGGAAATTTATCATTCACTTTTGAGAACTTTCAGGTATGATCTTTTTGCTTTTATTAATCATTTGGTATTATCTTTAATTAAGTACAAAGACTTTTCCAGACACATCACATAGAGATCATTTTATCCACTGCTCTGTTTGGCTGCCAGTCTCTTGTCTCTCTGCTCAGCAATGGTAAGGTGAATACCCTTTCCACGGGGAAGAGAGAATCACGGTTTGTTGCCTTTGCCAATAACGAAAATGTTCGAGAGCCGTGTGGCAAAGCTGTTGCCGTTCGCATCTTACACATACATGAACTACTGCAAAAGAGCCTGGATGTCTCTCCCGGTTTGTAATCACACCAGTTCTTCCCAGGTTAGCACCTCCAGTCACCGTGCACAGGTTACCAGTGTCAAATTTGATGAAATCAATAATCTTGCCAGTCTCCAAGTCAATCTGAATGGTGTCATTCACCTTAATGAGGGGATCAGGGTAACAGATGGTACGAGCATCCTGGGTTACCAGATGAGGGATTCCTTTTGTCCCCACAAATATCTTTCTTTGCACAATTTATACTTAGCCTCCTCAGATGTAATATGATAAATAGCAAAGCGACCCTTGGGGTCATAGATCAAACAAAAATTCTCTCCAGTCTTATCAATGCTGATGACGTTCATAAAGCCAGCAGGTAGGTTATATCTGTGCGGACTTTGCCATCGATCTTAATGAATCGCTGCATGCAAATCTTCTTTTCTTCATCTCCTGTTAGGGCATACTTAAGTCTGTTCCTTAGGAAAATGATTAGGGGGAGACATTCCCTCAGCTTGTGGGGGCCGGCAGATGGTTGAGGGGCAAACACACTGGTCAATTTTTCCAGCATCCAATGTTTTGGAGCTGCTACAAGTTTCAGGTGCTTCTTGGGACCCTGAGCCATGGCTGTGCTAGGCACAAAAAGAGCTCAGGTGTGATCTTTGTTTTTTTTTAAAAATATTTATTTATATTTGTTTGGTTGATTATGTCAGGTCTTAGTTGCAGCGTTCAGGGGGTGGGGGCTCAGGATTTGAGCCATGAGGGCTCTCTAGTTGTAGTGCGTGGGTTCTAGAGCAGGGGTATCCCCCCCCCCTCGGGCCATGGTACTGATGAGGGGCCCATTAGGAACTGGACTGCACAGCAGGTGAGCAGCAGGTGATCAAGTGAAGCTTCGTTTATAGCTGCTCCCCATCCCTAGCATTTTCACCTGAGCTCCGCCTCCTGTCAGATCAATAGTGGCATTAGATTCTCATAGGAGCACGAATCCTACTGTGCTTGAATCATCCCCAAATCATTCGGGATGGGTGCAAAAATTGTCTCCCAGGAAACTGGTCCCTGGCGCCAAAAAGGTTGGGGACTGCCATCCTAGAGCACAAGGGCTCTCTCTAGTTGTGGCTTGCAGACTTAGTTGCCTGCAAGCGTGTGAGATCTTAGTTCCCTGACCAGGGATCAGCCCTGCATCAACAGCTTTGGAAGACAGCTTCTTAACCACTGGACCACCAGGGGAGTCCTGGGTGTGATCTTTGATAAGTTGACCACTGGTGGTTGATCCTTTTAATTTTCCTTAAAAAAAAAAAAATCATTTGGCTGCACTGGGATCTTCACTGTGGCGCTCAGGATCTTTAGCTGCGGCATGTGGGAACTAGTTGCCTGACCAGGGATTGAACCTCGGCCCACTGCATTGGGAGCATGGAGTGTTAGCCACTGGACCACCAGGGAAGTCCCTTAATGCTACTTTTTGTGAAGATTTCTTCAGTTCATCCCAGTTTAAGGCTGTACATTCTTTTAAAAATGAAGCAGATGTCTGTGCTGGAGACAGAGTTCCCACTGGTATGTAGCTGTGGACTTTCCTTCATCTGTAATACTGGGGGTATGTTAGCAGTTGTAGAAGCCATATGTTTTCATAGGCCTTTGCCAAGGAAAATACTTTAGAATTACATTAGCAACTCTAAGGTATTTTGGCTTTTCTGAGAGGACACATGGTAGTTTTCCAATTATACAAACAAGAGCTTTTGTTTTATGCTGAAGTTTCTTACAGGCTTTGGGAACAATAGAGCCTCTATCAGCATTTCGCAGAGTAACATCCTAGGGATGTTAAGAGGTAGTACTATTGCTTCATTTCTGCAAGACTTTAACATGCCGGTGTGGTCTCTTAGGGGGGAATGTGCTATGCAAGAGTCCTCTGGCTTATTTGACCAAGGCTTTCCTTGTGTTTGGAATACTACCATCCACCCAGTGTCCCTCACCCCATGCACACATTTCACTTCATAGTCCCTGGCTCCCAGCCTTAGATGTGGTCCCTGGTGCAAATGCTGAGCTCCCTGTACTTGAGCACATTGCTCTGCTGGTAAATATGTGACTTCACAGTGATCCAATAGGCGCTGTCTTCTTTGGAGCCTCACCTCACTGAAGAACTTGGGGAAGGGGCCTGTTTTCTATGGGATTCTAGCACCAGGCGTTTATGTGTTTTCATTTATTTATTTTTGGCTGTGCTGGATCTTTGTTGCTACACAGGCTTGTCTCTGAAGAGTGGGGTTTCTCTCTAGCTGCGGTGCTCAGGCTTCTCCCTGCACTGGCTTCTTTTTGTTGCACATCACGGGCTGTAGACCATGTGGGCTTCAGTAGTGCAGTTTCCAAGCTCTAGACCAGTGCTTCCCTGGTAGCTCAGATGGCAAAGAATCTGCCTACAACTCAGGAGACCCGGGTCGATCCCTGGGTTGGGAAGATCTCCTAGAGAAGGGAATGGCATCCCGCTCTAGTATTCTTGCCTGGAGAAGTCCATGGATAGAAGAAGCTGGTGGGCTACAATCTGTGAGATCACAAAAAGTCGGACACAACTGAATGACTAACACACACACACACAAGCTCTAGAGCACGGGCTCAATAGTTGTGGTGCATGGGCTTAGTTTCTCCTCAGCCTGTGGGATCTTCCCCGACCAAGGATTCAACCCATGTCTCCTGCTTTGGCAGGCGGATTCTTTGCCACTGTGCCACCAGGGAAGCCCAGCACCAGGCGTTTAGAAGGCTCTTCACAAATATTTGTTGGATGAGTGAAGGGTCTGTCGATCCTTTCATTCTGAATAGCATCTCACAGGACCAGAGCTCTAGCAAACCCACTTTGGGAATCATACCTTGGTCTTCACTTTCAGTGTGAATAACTGGAATTCTGATAGACCTTCATAATGCTACTGAATGTCCTCAGCGCATCCACCTAGCAAGGAAAACTGTCAATATTTTTAAAGATGAGGCTCAGTCTTTGAAATCTCTTGTCTCAGTGGCACGTAGTTCCAATCAGCTGGGATTGGAACCTTCATTTCCTGATACCTGTCCCTGGGCCCATTATCCCCAGACAGCCTGCAGCCCCCTCTCACATTATTAGTTACATAAATGGGAGCTGGTGTTCAGGCCATGGGGGAGGGAGAAATCAGATGCCTCTTTGTGTACTCATTAACGCAGGCAGAACAAAAGGCCCAGCTTGGTTTTCAAGTTCAAGTTTGGCTCACATGTGGTCCTCAGTGGAGATTATGATCTCAGGTAAATTAAAAACAAATGTTAAAGAAGTCATAATGAAGTAGACGGAGTTCAGGATTCTTGTTTTTCAACACTGGGGTAAACAGACCCCTCTCTAAAGCAGACATTCACCTCCCCTTTTCCACTTTACCTCTCTGCCCATCACTATGGTTACTGTTCACTTTTACTTCAGTTAGCCAGGCAGGTAGGTGTGTATATATGGTCTCATGTCAGTATGCTCAAGTTTGTTCACCCGTCTCCTTGCTTTTCTAAACCAGGCAGGTAGACATTTAGTTCAGTCTACTATCGCATCAAGTAAAAAGGGAATTGCACATTTGACAAAATGCCCCCTTCCTTGGGCAAGGCCCCCAGTGGCCTGTTCAAGGGAGCTCAAGGCCAGCACGTGAGGCAAGAGTACACAGGATCCTCCTGTGTTCTCCTCCCCCAGGCCGAGTTCCCAAGCATATTCTTGACTGGAGCTGGGGAGCCTTGGGGCCCAGTGATTTTACGCACTAAATGGGACTCTGTATGTCTGAGCCAAATTAAGTCTGCGGGCAGTCTTTACGAGCACAGTAACCGTTTTTACAGATGTAAAGAAGCTCAAAAGTACTGTGTATGTTTGCAGTCGCAGTCCCTGTAAAGTTTCCATGAGCACACTGCAAGGGCTCTGTCCACGGAAATTTAGTTCTGTTCTCACCCTGCTTACCTCGTCACTCTGTCAAAGCACATGTCATATGAATGTGTGGGTGTGTGTACACGATTAATTCTCCGGTGGGGGCAGTTTTGTCCCCCAGGGGACAGTTGGCAATGTCTGGAGACATTTTTGGTTGTTACGACTTGGTGGTGGGGGTGGCGGGGAGTTACTACTAGCATCTTGTGGGTAGAGGCCAAGAATGCTGCTTAACGTCTTAAAAGGTACAGGATAGTTCCTCACAGCAAAAAAATTATCTTGCCCCAAATGTTCATAATGCTGAGGCTGCCAAACCCTGGTGTACAAACGTAATATATCAAACATGAATAAACCATGTGCATGTGTGTGCATGCTCATAAACATATGTGGCTATGTGCATATGTCATATGAGTACATGCATATAAAAGGGCCTCCCAGGTGGCTCAGTGGGTCAAGAATCCGCCTGCCAATGCAGGAGCCAAGGGTTCGATCCCTGGGTTGGGAAGACCCCCTGGAGAAGGGCATGGTAACCCACTCTAGTATTCTTGCCTGGAGAATTCCATGGACAGAGGAGCCTGGTGGACTATAGTCCATGGGGTTGCAAAGAGTTGGACACGACTGAAGTGACTGAGCACGCACACACACGATGGATATACATGCTGCACGGCATGGCCAAAAAAGGGAAACAAAGCAAGACTGGTACCTGAATTTCTCTTCTTTCTGAGCAGTACTTTTTTGCAGAGGTAATAGTCTCTTTCTTGAGGGCTTTCAGTGTCCCAGAGGAGTATTGCATATATTGACTCACTGAATCCTCAGAATGAGCCTACTGGTGGGCACAGTGGTTATTCCTGCTTTACTCTGGAGGAAATCAGGGCTCAGAGAGGTCAAGATCTTTGCCTGAGCCCACTCAGCCTTCAAGGGGTGGGGATTGATGTAGAACCCACTTTTGCTGGCTCCTCCCACAGGGCACTACCTCCCACTAGGCCATGTGGTGGTGGGAGGGGCTTTGCGAGTTTGGGGGACGTGGCCCAGACATGGCCAGTATAGTGTAGACGTTGAACGGGGTGGCCTGTGGGACTCCTTCCAGTGGTTGCATTCTGAGGCTGCAGTTTGGAAATGGCCTGTAGTGCCTGAGCATTGTCTCTGAGAAGCCCTGATCCTATGAACCTGAGACTCTATGAAACCTGTAGGGTTTTTTGGACTCACAGCACCCTGTTGGGTCCATAGCACTGGCTTGGAGGCTTCTGGGGGAGGGGGGCAGGGGAGAGTAGGAGGGATGGTGGCAAGTCAGCCTGCCTGGGCCTGGGGAGCTGGATGGGTCAGGACAGGAGAGACCCTGCTGGTTTTCCTGCCTTTCCCTCTTTTCTCCTTCCTTTGCTGCTCAGGGGAGGCCTGGGGCTTCGTAGGAGGTGATGGGGTGGGGGGGACGGGGGTGCAGTTGGTGGTAATTACTCACCATGTACACAGTGGATGTGGCCTGGTGCCTCCAGGGATGGCTGAAAAGCTGGAGAACTTGATCAGAATGTGAGAGACTGTGAGACTTCCCTGGTGGCTCAGTGGTTAAGAATCCACCTGCCAATGCAGGAGACATGGGTTTGATCCCTGGTCTGGGAAGATTCCACATGCCGCGAGGCAGCTAAGCTCATGGGCCACAACTGCTGAGCCCTAGCTCTGGAGCCCAGCAGCCACAGCAACAGACGTCAGTGCTCTGCATCTGGAGAGTAGCTCTGGCTCTCCAAAACTAGAGAAAGACTGCACACAGCAATGAAGACACAGCACAGACAAAAACAAATTAAAAACAAAGTGTAAAACAAAGTGTTAGAGGAAAGCAAGCATTCTGCGGGAAGTAAGCAAGGTGCAGAGTGGCCTCCTAGGGGAGGGGGGCGGTTAGAGGTGCATACTCTAGTATCCAAAGTATACAGTAGTCACGTACTGTTGTGAGAGCAGGACCCTAAGGAAGGCTGAGTGCCGAAGAATTGATGCTTTCGAACTGTGGTGCTGGAGAAGACTCTTGAGAGTCCTTTAGATAGCAAGGAGTCCAACCAGTCAATCCTAAAGGAAATCAACCCTGGATATTCATTGGATAGAATGAAGCTCCAATGCTTTGGCCTCCTGATGTGAGTAGCTGACTCATAGGAAGAGACTCTGATGCTGGAAAAGATTAAGGACAGGAGAAGTAGGTGACAGAGGATGAGATGGTTGGATGGCATCACTGATTTAATGGACACGAACTTGGGCAGACTCTGGGAGATACTGAGGGACAGGGAAGCCTGGCATCCCATAGTCCATGGGGTCACAAAGGGTCGATGCGACTTAGAGGCTGAGCAAGAACAATAACAATCCAAAGTAGAAACAAGGAACCAGCCTCACTGCTGTTTAAGTGCCTGCTTCATGGGCAGCAGCTGGAAAGCTGGCGGCCACATCAGCCCAGAGGTTCCCTTAGCCTGGCCTCAGAACCCCAGGAGCTGAGCAATGAACAGGCTGCATTTTGCTGCCTTGTCCCCTCTTGCATGGGTGCTTTAGAATATAGGCGCCCATTGCCCTCTGTCTGGGACCTCTCTGGCTTTCTGGGTTTGGTACCCAAAGACCATCTGCAAAATTCCGTGGGAAGCTGAAACCTACCCAGAGCTCCGGGGTCCAGCTTTCCTGAGGGCTGTTTCAGTACTTTTCAAATGTATTTTGCTGTAGAAAGAACCTGTTTAATAAAGTCTGGGACTTCCCTGTTGGTCTGGTGGTTAAGAATCCACCTGCCAATGCAGAAGACATGGATTTGATCCCTGGTTCAGGAAGATCCCACATGCCACAAGGCAGCTAAGCCCGTGTGCCGCAACTAGTGAGCCTGTGCTCGACAGCAAGAGAAGCCACCACTATGAGAAGCCCTCGCACCGCAACAAAGACTGGTCCCAGCTTGCTGCAACTAGAAAAAGCCCACACACAGCAACAAAGACCCAGTGCATCCAAAACTAAATTAACAAATAAAATAAAATAAAAATAATGTTATCCAAATCCTGTGCTGAGAGAGGTTTGGGTACAGAGAGAAAGCGCCACCTTGCAAATCCTGAGAAAAATCATTGTGTCTGAATTGCCAAAATCACTCTAGGTTAGGCTAGCATAGTTTTGGGAGATGATAAAGTTTCTTGTCTCCTTTTGGGGGGTAAAAAAACCCCCACAACACTCTGGGGTTTGCATTTGCATGTCCTGCTCTAATGAAATGTTGTCATGCCTCTCTGTAAGTGGGTAATTGAGTAGAGCAGCATGCTAATTTCTCTCTCAGTCAGGCCTACCATGAGGCCTGGCTCTTTGGAGATGCTCCAAAACCGAATAGCCGGAGCTCACCTGCGGGAGAGCCTCCTGGCACCAGACACCCCCTGCCACACCTTCCTGTCTTTCCTCTGAAGGTGGTTTTCCACCCTAAGAAAGATCGCCGTTATTGAAGGACCGTGCCTTTAAATCTGCGCGCGTCTCCATCTCTGGTACAAATTGTCTTCCCTCCGGCGAGTTTCTGTCTCCGAGTTGGCTGTGAGGAGGTGGAAGCACAATCGGGCTTTGTGTTGGAGGAGGGCTCTGCAGCGCCCTGGAAGGTGGGATTCAGCCTTGTGTAAATAAATAGCAGGAGGCGCCCGCAGAAGGCCAAGGGGATTCCTGGAACCGTAGAGAGGCTTGTGCCGGAGACCAGAAACTCTTTCTGGTATTTCTTCTGCAGCCTCAGCAGCCTCTTCCACCCACAGGAGCCTTTCAGATGGTCTATGGGAAGCCCTGGAGCCCATTCTCTTGGAACCACTGTGGACTCCTGGAGCTCCTGGACCAACCACTGACCCTCAGGACCCCGGTCTGTACCCTTTTTGTGGTCTAGAGAGATGTGCCTTGCCCCTCAGGTTCACTCTGAGCTGCTCAGGTTTCCTAAGGAACCATGGGCAGACAGACGCCTGCCCTGCGTCAGCTTTTCCTCACTCTTTTTGCGTCGGTCACTGTGCGCGTGCCCAGTGAG
Organism: Ovis aries; assembly: GCF_016772045.2. Taxonomy (NCBI): domain Eukaryota; kingdom Metazoa; phylum Chordata; class Mammalia; order Artiodactyla; family Bovidae; genus Ovis; species Ovis aries. The sequence goes on from NC_056056.1 coordinate 57,014,732, forward strand.
GTCCTTTGCAGAAAGACCCCTGGAGGCTGAGATGAGCATCCGGAAGCTGCCTGCATTTTGGAGAGCTCATGGGGTGGGAAGGGAGGCAAGTTTGGCCATTGTACCACCTTCCGTATCGGGGCCTGCCCTCTTGACTGGTTTGGGGGCTGGGCCTTTTGCCATCCGAGAAGGGAGAAGCCCTGAGAAAATTAAAGGTCTTATTCAGGCTTTCTTGGCCCACGGCCCATGGAAGCCTTGATGAAAGGGATGCCTGGGGAGAAGTGGGACATCTGGCTCCTCTCCAGGGCCCCTCACAGCAGGCCTGGGCCGGGACCAGGCATCCCCCGGCCCTGCTGCTCTGGCAGCGTCCTCCTGCCACGTCGGCCAGTTTCCTTCTGCCCCTCCAAGTCCTTCTCTGCTTCCTCTCTCCATCTGCCACTTAGGGGGCCAGCTTCCTCCTGCAGCATCTCTGCTGCTTCCCTGGGGTTTTGGTGCTCTTAGCGATGGTCACTGGGTTGCTGGGTTTCCAAGCTTGCCCGCCACCCTGAGGAGAGTTTTGCTGAGTATCCGCATGTGATCGGAAGGATCCGGGGACCTTCTCATGTGACGGGGGAAGGGTGTTACCCTTCTCTCCCCTATCTAGAGGTGGTGTTGTTTATTATTTTCTTTTTCATATTAAAACATAGTAGTAATAACAATTTTACCCGTTTGAACACATTTAGACTCATGTAAATAGACTCCTGTAATTCCACCGCTAGTTCCAAACCTCTAAAATCTCTGAGCCGCAACCGCTTTGTAGTCATGCTCTCCCACCCACCTTTTTCCCCAGCCACCACTGCTCTGTCCTCTAACATGCTCCCTGAAGATCTGTGGCCCACATCTGCTGCATCTTCCCATAAATGTCATGGGCTTCCCAAATGGCTCTGTGGTAAAGAATCTGCCTGCCAGTGCGTGCCAACTGGAAACATTGGTTCAATCCTTGGTCAGGGAAGATCCCCTGGAGAAAGAAATGACAACCCACTCCAGTATTCTTGCCTGGGAAGTCCCATGGAGAGAAGAACCTGGTGGGATCCAGTCCATGGGATCTCAAAGGGTCTGACGTAACTTAGCAACTGAACAACAACAATACATTTCACTGATACGAGGTAAAAAAGCATGGCAATGAAGTCTACTCAAAACCTCTACCTTCCTTTGTACTTTATTATGATCGAGCTGAGCCCTGAGCACTTGTCCAATTCAGCATCAACCCAGCCTTCTTCCTCCCCATTCTCAGCTGCCTCTGTGCATCAACATTTTTTATCTGTTGCAACTCTGTTCTCCTGCTCATTGTAAAAATGCCTCCCTTAGCCCAGTGCTTCAAAATTATGTGTTATAGGAAGAAACAGATGAAGTCTAAGTTGAAAAGAATGTTGTGTGTAACAATAACCTTAGGCTGGAGATCGCCCAAGGGAGAAAGACAAGTTGAAAGAAAAAGTGCGCAGGAAACTCTTGACAGTGGATTTGAGCTCATCTTTTTGATGTCTCAGTGCATTTTTTTTGTTTGTTTGTTTTAAGTTAAGAGGCTTAATTTTATTCCAGAAGATCCTTTGCTAGTCATTTGTATCGAGAACCCACAAATCATTCCTGTTTAATTGGAGTAAGACAGGGTGTGGCTGTCGAGGGCTGTCTGGGCTCCCCAAGCCTGGGTGGAAGAATTGCGCCACAGACGTGTTCCATCAGCTCGCAGACGTATGAATGCCTTTACTGGGCTGACTTTGGGGAACATGCCAGCATCCTTCTAGCTAAGGATTTGCCAACCACCTTGCCCTCAGAAAAAACACCCACTTCCCCTGTCCGCATCCTTCTGAGGACTGTGACAGCTTTGACTCGCAGAAATTTTTCTCATTTAATGAAGTGTTGATTCCAGAGTCTCCAGGAGAAGTTACAGTTGCCCAATTTCCTGGTAAATTTCCAGGTTCCTTGGTGGTTTGGAAGCAGGGTATATTTTAGGGTAAATAAAGTCTGTAAAATGTGTTTTGGGTGCTTGGTTTCTGGTGCCAGGGCTTGAAGTGACTGGCCCTTGTGAGACAGGAACCGAAGACAGTCTGAAGGTGGTGGTCTCTAAGTCAAGTTCTGAGCTGTGAGTGAGGGGAGGTGTGCCCAGGTGGGTGGGGCTGGTTCCCTGCGCTGCAGGTCCTCCCTCCAGCCCAGGACTTGCCCACCTCCTGGGATGCCTGCCTTCTGGAACAGGATGGTTGACCGCCAGGGAAGGAATGACTTCCATGTTCAAAGAACCCTACACCCCTGTTATCCTGGTCTTTGTGGGGAGCCCTGTTAACACATGAAGCACACGGGACATGCAACAAGTCCCCATTTGTATCCTCGTGTGTGCATGCATGCTCAGTTGCTTCAGTCATGTCTGACTCTTTGTGACCCTGTGGACTGTAGCCTGCCAGGCTCCTCTGTCCATGGGATTCTCCAGGCAAGAATACTGGAGTGGGTAGCCTTTTCCTCCTCCAGGAGATCTTGACCCAGGGAGCAAACCCAGGGCTCCTGCACTTGTGCAGATGCAGCTTATGTGAAAGGCTGAGATTGAAGTTCCACACTGTGGGATGAGGGTTCATGGTGATGAACTTGGGCAGGGGGTCTGTCTGCACTCTGGGGCAGCCCCTTGGCTAGGTTGGTGCCAGACCCTGGGCTGAGAGCAGGGACGAGACCTGGAGGGGTCCTGGGCCTGGCTGGGTCTTTCAGGGAGAACTCCAGCTCCTGGATCAGCCTTCTAGGTGGGAGCCAGGTGAGCACTCCTTGTGGGAGACGGAGGCTGAGGGTCTAAGTCGGCAGGCCCAGCAGGCAAAGCTGGTGGACCATAGGCCTGGCAGACTGCCCTCAGAAACAGGTTTGGAGCTCAGAGCCAGGAGTGCCCCTGAGGTTAAGAATTACCCATCAGAGATGCTAAATTTATAGAACTGCTGGTCTAGAATCAAGCTTATCCCCTACTCCTAGGTGTTTATTAAAAGAGAAGTTCTTAGGGAGTCTAGGATGGATATGTACACACTGCTATATTTAAAATGGATAACCAACAAGGACCTACTCTATAGCGCAGGGAACTCTGCTCAATGTTGTGTAACAACCTAAATGGGAAAATAATTTGTAAAAGAATAGACATATGTATATGTGTAACTGAATCACTTTGCTATACACCTGGAACTGTCACAATATTGTTGATCAAATATACTCCAATACAAAATAAAAAGTTGAAAACAAAACAAAAAAGAGTTACCCATCAGAATTCCAGGGAACCCGTGGTAAGTTCACATGCCTAATACAGGTGCCCAGAATCTCTAGCTTGTGGAGCTCTGAAATATGTACTTATTAAGAGCTCCCTTTTAAATATTGGTGCATAGATCATATAGAGACCCCCCTGCCTCGGGCAGACATGGGATCTGGAGGCTGCTCTGTGGGTACCGAGAGAGCTGGGCCCAGGTGGACAGTGAGTGAACAAGGAGGTGGGACAGTGCCTTGCCCAAACCAGGCCACCCCTTCTTAAATCCCTGATTCACAGAGCAGTGGTCTCACATTTTCTCAGTCTCTGCAGGTGTGTTATCTTCTCTATTTCTACCTGAACAAAATCATTTCAGCCTAGCATGGATCAAGCCTTTCCATGCTCTTTTGACCTCATGGAATACACTCTTGTTTCTCCTTTAAGATCATGTTTGGGGTCACCTTCTGTTGCTTTAGGGGTGGTGTCTTGACCCCTTGCTCCCATATACACCTCAGTTGGGGTATTCCCACTTTAATAGCTCTCTGTTTATTTCTGGAATGAGGCTAGGCATCTAGAGGTCTAGATACTGGTCTCTGTTCATTTTTGAGTTCCTGGCATGTAGGAGCTTCATTTATTATTGTAAAGTCATGTCTGACTTTTTGCAACCCCATGAACTACACCAAGCCAGACTTCCCTGTCCTTCACTATCTCTCGGAGTTTGCTCAAACTCATTTCCATTGAGTTGATGATGCCATCCAATCATCTTATCCTCTGTTGCCCCTTTCTCCTCGTGTCTCAGTTTTTCCCAGCCTCAGATCTTTCCTAATAAATGAGTTCTTCGCATCAGGTGGTCACAGTATTGGAGCTTCAGCTTCAACATCAGTCTTTCCAATGAATATTCAGGAGCTTCATAACCAAAGCTTATTGAATTAATATTTTAATGAAAAGGCAAAAGTCTTTTTAAATTTCCTCCCCTCTTTGTCACTGTCCCACTGTTCATGAGAATTACTCATTCACCCAAACCCAGTAAAGGCGGCTGTGGCCTGAACCTAGAAACCAGCCCCAGGCAATCCCCAGCACGCTCCTGAGAACCACTAAGATAAACACGGAGTGCACTCTCACCGAATTCTGAGAAGGAAAGGCCTTCAAAGGTCATAGGGTCCAGAGGCTCTCAACCCAGGCTACACATTAGAATTATCTGGGGAGCTTTTAGAAATTGCTCTGGCCCAGCCCCCACCCCCCAAGATTTTGATTTGGCTGGTCTGGGGTGGGGCTCGTGTTTGGGTGGAATTTTCTTAAAGCTCCACAGGAGCTTCTGTTGTACAGCCAAGTTTGTGAACCACTGCTCTAGGCCAGAGTTCCTCGCTGAATATTTGAATCAAAAATTAAAGCAATCTCTGCCTGGTAAGTTGATGGCTCCCCCAAAGCCCATGGGCTGGAGGTAGGTTCACTAACAGTGACCCCAGGATTCCCTGAGCCCCTCCATCATCCAGTCCTGTCCTTCTTGATGACAGGCTTGGCGTTGATCATCCTTCCTGCCCAGGGACCAGAAACCAACTCTGATTACAACGTAATTTCACAGTGATGCGTGGCACATAAGAAATGGAGTTGGATGGGCTCTGAGTGAAGGCCTTCCTGTGTTCAAGCCATATATGTGACTTTGAATGCTATTAACTTGCCAGGGCAGCTGTGACAAAGTGCCATGCACTGGTTGGCTTAAACAACAGAAATTTATTGTGTCACAGTTTTGGGGACTAGAAATCTGAAACCAAAGTGTTAACAAGGCTGGTTCCTTCTGAGGCTGTGAGGGAGCCTCTCCCCGGCCTCTCTCCTTGGCTTCCAGACATTGTCTTCTCCCTATATCTTCCCAGCTTCCCTGGGTATGTGTCCGTGTCTAAATACCCCCCCTTTAGAAGGATACCAGACATACTGGATTAGGACCCACTCCAACGACCTCCTGTTAACTTGATTCCCTCTGGAAAGACCCTGTCTCTAGACAAAGTCATACTCTGAGGTGCCACTGGTTGTAAAGAATCTGCCATGGGTTTGATCCCAGGATTGGGAATAATCCCTGGAGGAGGGCATGGCAACCCACTCCAGTATTCTTGCCTGGAGAATGCCATGGATGGAGGAGCCTGGCGGGCTACAGTCTGTGGGATTGCAAAGAGCTGGACACGACTGAGTGACTTAGCATGCACACTTCTTCAGCTGACTCAATGGACATGGGTTTGAGCAAACTCCGGGACATAGTGAAGGACAGGGAAGCCTGGCGTGATGCAGTCCATGGGGTCATTAAGAATCGGACTTAGCAACTGAACACACCTCTTCAACCTTGAACTACTCTCCAGGTTTTCCACCTTAGCTGCAGCTGTTTTTTTAAAATTTATTTAAATATTTATTTATTTTTGGCTGTGTCTTAGCTGCAGCCTGTGGGATCTTTCATTGAAGAGCGAGGGCTCAGTATTTGTGGCACACAGACTTAGTTGCCCCGAGGCAGGTGGGATCTTAGTTCCGTGACCAGTGATTAAACCCCTGTCCCTTCATTGGAAGGTGGATTGCTAACCATAAAGAAAGAGACCACCAGGGAAGTCCCTTAGCTTCAGCCTTTAATCTGTAAAGCTGATCGTATCGTTTTTCTTTATATCTATTCCCACTCTCAAATCACACAGAGCATGAAGCCCAGGGCTGGTGATTTCTCAGCCTCTAGCACTAACTGGCCAGGGTCCTGACATCTGGTCCCCTGGTTCTGGGTACACTTGGAGTATGATGGTTTACGTTCAGGCTCCCCCAGAGATGGTGTATTTCCTCACAGTGGCAGGAGCTGGTGAGAAGCTGGATGAAGAGGTGAGCTATGTAGGGTGGGCCTCACTGCTCCAGGTAAAAGCTGGAGTCAGGTGCTGGTGTTAAACACTGGTTTGAGTGGATGCGTGAAAATTCATTGGATGGAGGCCCTGTGTTGGTGGTGGGATGTCTTTGGAATGTACATATATTATCATGTGTAATGTATGTAAATGGTAAATGGTGAGGGAATGATGGGGTTGTGGATAGGAAATGTGTTTCATGGCCCTGCAAGTCATGTATCAGCTGCTCACTCCTGAGGTTCTTTTTCTGTTTTTTTTTTTTGTTTGTTTTTGGATTTTAAATTTTTTAATTAAAGAATTTTTTTGATGTGTAGTTGATTTTCAGTATAATTCAGTTATATACATATGTATGTATATGTGTACATGTATTCTTTTCCATTATAGGTTATTGTAAGATATTGAATATAGTTTCTTGTGTTGTACAGTAGATCCTGTGGTTAATATATTTTATATACAGTACTGTGTTTCTGTTAATCCCCAACTCCTATTAATTTATCTGTCTCCCCACTCCTTTCCCCTTTGGTAACCATAAGCCTGTTTTCTATGTATGTGAATCTTTTTCTGTTTTTTAAAATAAGTTCATTTGTACCATTTTAGATTCCATATGTAAGTGATGTCATATGATATTTGTCTTTCTCTGCCTGACTTCATGTGGTATGATAATCTCTAGGTCCTTCCATGTTGCTGCAAATGACATCTTTCATAGTTTTAATGGCTGAGTAATATTTCATTGTGTGTATGTACCCCATCTTCTTTATCCATTTATCTGTAAAAGCTGGAGTCAGGTGGTGGTGGTAAACATCGGTTTGAGTGGATGTGTGAAAATTCATTGGATGGAGCCTCTGTGTTAGTGGACATTTATCTGTGGATGGACACTGAGGTTGCTTCCATGTGTTGGCTACTGCAAACAGTGCTGCAATGAATATTGGGGTGCATGTATCCTTTTGAACCATGATTTTCTTGGGCTATATGCCTAGGAGTGGGATTGTGGGATTGTGCTAACTCTCGTTTTTTAAGGAACCTCCATACTGTTCTCCAAAGTGGCTGTATCAGTTCACCGACAGTGTAGATGGGTTCCCTTTTCTCCACACTCTCTTTTCAATTTATTACTTGTCAACTTCAATGGTGGCCATTCTGACCAGTGTGAGCTGATACTTCATTGTAGCTTTTGATTTGTATATCTCTAATAATTTGTGATGTTGAGCATCTTTCCATCTGTATGACCACCTATATATTTTCTTTGGAGAAAAGTCTGTTTAGCTCTTCTGCCTATTTAAAATATCTTTTTTTATATTAAGCCCTATAAACTATTTATGCATTTAGGAGATTACTACCTTGTCAGTTGTGTTGTTTGCAAATATTTTCTCTTATTCTGTAGGTTATCTTTTTCATTTTGTACCCCTGAGGTTCTTAACATGAGGCTACCCATGGACAAAACTCAAGGGTGGCTCCAAAAACTTTGATGGAAAAAAAGTTACATTTTAGTTTCACTACCTGAAAGTTTGCATTTCCTTCGATTGGGAATGTAGACAGCAAACCTTGGTGATGTTAGCAGTACCATGATTGTCACCAGTAGGAACTGCTGAGATTTTGTTTTAATGTTTGAGATACTTCAGATACTTTGAATCTCTTGATATATCATTATCCTCATCGGTACTTCAAAGTTAAGGTGTCTGTGGTACTCACCGCATATTTATTTTTTAATATTATTTGGCTGCCCTGGGTCTTAGTTTCGGCACTTGGATCTTTGATCTTCATTACAGCATGTGGAGGGGCTTCCCTGGTGACTCAGATGGTAAAGAATCCACCTCCCAATGCAGGAGACTTGGGTTTGATCCTTGGGTCCTGAAGATCCCCTGGAGAAGAAAATGGCAATCCACTCCAGTATTCTTGCCTGGAAAATCCCATAGACAGAGGTCGGGCTACATTCCATGGGGTCGCAGAGTCAGACATGACTTAGTGACTGAACAACAACAACAGGGGCATGCTGGACTTTTTGTTGCAGCATGTGGGATCTAGTACCCTGGCCAGGAATCGAACCTGGGCCCTCTGCACTGGGAATCTTAGCCACTGGACCACCAGGGGAATCCTTTACCACTAGGTCTTACTTAATGTGTTAATTACCATAGCACAATTTTGAAATATTTTGATAGCTGTGTGTTTCTATAATCGGTTTCCTGGGTAATGCCATGTTCTTAGTTTGTGCACTTATTATTCTGAGGAGGGTCCACAGGCTGCTCCAGGCTGCTGGCGAGGGCGGGGGTTCTGTGGCACTGAAGAGGTTTAGAAGCCTTGGTTTGTGTTTGTCATAACCCCTCATGGTCCCCAGTGGGTGGGTAAATCCTATAAATGGAAATAGTTCTAGCTACAGTCTTGACAATCACTGACTTAGTTAATATTTGTAAACTTTTATTTTTGGCTCCTTGGGCTAAGCTGTGTATACAGATGCACTCACATGGACTTGGACCCATCTTCCTTTCAAAGACATCAAGAATTAGGAAGACATTTTAGAACAAGCCCAGCCTTAAGTTTGTCCTTCAGTCCTGTTGGGTCCTGCTTGGGGAGGCCGGTCCCTGTCTCATGGGAGTAGGACTGAGAGTGACTTTTGGCGAAATAACCATCTACTCTTCCCAGAGCTAAATGCACAGGGATGTGTTCTTCTTGGTCACTCTGGAAATGCACAAGCTTTGCATTTGTGCCTGAGCTGCCCTTGTTGGAGAAGAGAGCTGGCCTCAGAGGACCTGTTCCAGGTCACCTGGAAAAAAACATCATGCCAGCTCTCAGACCCAGGGGTGTGAAAGTGATTTGATCGAAGGGGATTAGGGTTATGGGGTTCTGGAGTGGTTTTTTCACTTTTCACTTTTCTTTCAAAATAATTAGACTCACAGGTAGTTGCAGGAAAAGTGTATAAGGGTCCTGGGAACTCTTCCAAGAGTTTGTCCCTGGATAACGTCTTATAAGGGCTTCCCAGAGGGCTCAGTAGTAAAGAATCCACCTGCCAATGCAGGAGACACAGGTGGCGCAGGAGTCAGGATCCCCAGGGTTGGGAAGCTCCCCTGAAAGAGGGCATAGCAACCCACTTGAGTATTCTTGCCTGGAGAACCCCGTGGACAAAGGAGCCTGTTGGGCTACATTCCATGGAGTTGCAACGAGTTGGACACAACTGAAGCAACTTAGCATCCATGCACAACATCTTATGTAGCTTAAGTTCAATATCAAAATCAGGATATTGATTTTGGGGTGTGTGTTAGTCACTCAGTCGTCTGACTCTTTGCAACCTCACGGACTGTAGCCCACTAGGTTCCTCTGTTCATGGAATTCTCCAGGCAAGAATACTGGAGTGGGTTGCCATTTCCTTCTCCAGGGGATCTTCCTGACCCGGGGATCAAACCCGAGTTTCCTACATTGCAGGCACATTACTGTTAACTAGATTACAGACCTTGTTCAGTTCACACCACTTGTAACACACCTTTATGGTACAGTTCTATGAGGTTTTAGAGATTTCTGTAACTACCCCAACAGTCATGATACAGAACAGTTTGCAAAGCATGTGCTTGAACTTGGTTGTGCAGCACATAGTGAATTATTATCAGTTGTTCCATTAATCAGAGCACTATCAGCCTCAGGGCTGGAGGTGGTATTTGACTTGTCCAGAGACCTTTGGAGCATTTGGACTCCAGTGCTAGATGTGGTTACCATTTACAAGGCCCAATCTGGGCCTGGAGCCCCGCAGCAGGAGTCCTGGCTGGCGAAGTTGCTTACACTATGTAGACACAGCTCCCTGTGTCCTGGGGATCAGAGTGTTTCTCTGGGCTGGGGAGAGGGAGTAAAGCAAGAGAGAGTCAGGATAAAAGGGCAGCCAGCTCCCCGGAATGCGGAGAAAGGCGCCAGGCCTCCTGGGGCATGAGGAGCCAGGTAGGGACGAGGCCGATGCCTGGGGAGACATGGTGCAGGTTGTGGGGAAAAGCCATAGCTTGGTGGGTGTGGGGGTACCCAGGGGCCCTGCTGATCCTTCCCTGTGCCCCTCGACTGACTGTGCTGAGCACCTGCTCTGCTGGGCATGGCTTCTGGAAGCAGAATGGGAATGTTAGTTGCTTCGCTGCTGGTGCTATTGTGATGTTATGGTAGAAGGAAAGATGATACAAATTCTAGACTACACTGAAAACAAAGATGGTAACTTTTCCCCCAAAGCCAGTCATGTGTTTATTGTAACTTCAGCATTTCCCAGTTACAAGACATCTGATTAAGCAGAACACTCCGTTCTCCAGCCGCACAGGACAACAGTGCTTACTGTGTCTGGGCTTCCCAGGTGGCACTAGTGATAAAGAACACGCCTGCCAGTGCAGGAGATGCAAGAGATGCGGGTTCAGTCCCTGGGTTGGGAAGATCCCCTGGAGGAAGGTATGGCAACCCACTCCAGTATTCCTGCCTGGAAACTTGCATAGACAGAGGACCCTGGCGGGATATAGTACACTGGGGTCTCAAAAGAGTCAGACATGACTTAGCAACTAAACAACAACGATAACTTAATCTTTATAGTCAGAGATGATACCCTTCTCTAACCCTGCAGCCACAACCTCTGCAGGATGATTCTAGCAACAAGGAGCTGCCTGGGGGGAAGAGCTAGTACACAGTGCAAGACCAGCTCTCAAGAGTGAGTGCTGGGACGCTAGATGGAAAAAGATTTGGAGAAGGGAAGAGAGGGCAGGCTGGTTCAGACAGGCAAGCCCCACGCAGACCCTGAGAGGCTCTGGAAGCCCAGGCAGAGGTGGTGCCAACGCCCAAAGGAGGAGGGTACCTCAGTGCCAAGGAACTGGGGGAGGCTACATGGCTGCCAGCATAAGCACCAGCTACTGATTGGCAAAGCTGGGGTTTAGACGGAACCTGGGAGCTGCAGCCACATGCAGGTTGTCAGAGGAGGGCCTCAGATGTTTTTGTAAATATAATTTTTGAAACCAAATTTGCCAGAAGAGCAAGGTCGCTACCATCCCAGGAAGGAAATCTGATGGAAATGATGTCCTGCCTCTATACCTTTCATTCAACTCACCTGCCCTATACTGTCAGATCCATCTTCCTAAACACCGTCATCTCATATACCCTCATTTCCAGGAGAGCAGTAGTTGCTTCCTTTCCCTTCCACATCTGACCTCACCCCATCAGGTCAGTCTTACTTCTTTTTGTTTGGTTACATTGGGCTTTTTCTATTTGCTGAGAGCAGGGGCTACTTTTCACTGCAATGTGAGGGCTTCTCATTGAGGTGGCTTCTTGTTTTGCAGAGCACAGGCTCTAGGGCAGGAGGGCTCAGCTCAAGGGGTTATTGCCCCTTGGCATATGGAATCTTCCTGGAGCAAGGACCAAACTTGTATCCCTTGCATTGGCAGGAGGATTCCTAACCAGTGAACTACCAGGGATTCCTTAGTGGCTCAGATGGTAAGGAATCCGCCTGCAATGCAGGAGACCTGGGTTTGATCCCTAGGTCAGGAACATCTCCTGGAGAAGGAAATGGCAACCCACTCCAATATTCTTACCTGGGCAATCCCATGAACAGTGGAGCCTAGTGGGGTACAGCCCATGGGGTCACAAAGAGTCAGATGCAACTTGAGCAACTAAGCATGCATGAAGCATGCATGGGCCGCCAGGGGCGTGCTCAACCTGTCATTCATCAGTCTGAGCCCCGCCCCTTCCCCACACTTAAAGTGTGACCGCTTCCTTTCGAAGTTTCATCCCATCACATCCTGTCCCTTCTCTAATCCTGGCTTTGATGAGCCGAACTCCAGATTAGCGCAGGGCCACATTTTTTCTTGTGTATCTCACAGTCAAACACAATTGGTTTGTGATATCCTGGCAATTTTATTTTCATAGCTTCTGCATGTTACTTATGTCTATATGATCAGTGAATAAGACAAAGCATATTGTGTCCTTCCCTAATCTTTGCCTATGTAGGCCATGTCTCCCTAAGTAGGCGGAGGGCAGGGAGCCTGTGCAGTATATTTTGTTCACCTTGGGTGCAGCCAGCCCCCATCATGAAGTGCCTGACAGCTCTGGTCTGGGTCCTTATCCTGCAGGCTCTAACAAAGCAAACTGGAATTTATAACTACTGGCTGTCTACTTAGTAGTCATTAGCCTGGAATGCAAGGAGCTGGCAATCAGGATATTTTAGGGAATGGTTAGGTTTTGTTTGAGTATGAGATAGTCAGCTAAAGTCTTTTGGAGATAACTGAAAGGTCAGAATTGGAAAGAAAATATTTTCTTGGAGTTGAAAGTTGATATAGCTGAAACCTGATTTCTGCAAACTCAAATCTAGAGCAAATTTAGGGCAAGTAGGCTTGGGGGATAAGAATTTCAGAGGGTGAGAGATGAAATCCCCAGGGCCAAATATTTGCTGACTCTCCTGAAGGCTCCCTCAGTTCAGTGAGTGGCGATGTCCACACCACCTTCCCATCAATGTGGACAGATGAGCTGACTTCGTTATGTCCTGTCATCTTACGGCTGGGGCGGAGACCATGTGTTCTGTACATGAACCTTATTTTCAGAAGCAGCAAGTCTAGCATTTTGAACAAAGTGAGCCGTATCTGACTGTAGAATTAAGTCAGTTTGTGGAGAGAAAGTCATACATATTCATCAGAAGGAAATCTGAGCCATAGAGAAAATCGAAATGTTAAAAAAAAATGAGAAGCAAATAACTTTGCTTCTGGTTTGGAGTGCCCCATCATGGGTTGTGCTAGCCACCGTCACACTCTGTTATAAAACCTGCCAGGCGACCTCCCTGGTTGCCCAGTGGTTAGGACTCTGGGCTTCCTCTGTAGGGTCGTGGGTTCCATCCCTGGTTGGGGAAGTAAGATCCCACAAGCTGCTCAGGGCAGCTAAAAAATAAATAACTAAAAATAATTAATGAAATTTTAATAAATAAAATAAAACACTCCAGAATTTCCAGTTATAGCCAGTAGTTTCTTCTTTGTCATTTCTGCCACCATCTTTCTGCTGCTGTCCAGACTTACTGTGAATGGAAGGAGTTCTGTCTGATTCTTTCCACAGGTCTGTTAACTGGAGCAGACAGAGCTTAGTACTGAACATCTCAAGAAAGAAACATGGTGCCCAGGAAAAACGCACCCAGAGTGCAGTGTTGAAAATTAGTTTTCCCAGGAAGCCAGGAGGTGTGAAGGTCTCACTCCCTGATGAGACCCTCAACTGGTGGACGTGCTGGTGGCCTCTGGACAGAGAACTCCCTTGGGTTTTCCTGTCTAAGAACTCTTTGGAAAAGGCACACTTTGAAGTTAGTTTCGTTTCCATTTGCCAAAAGAATAGTGAGGCAGTTGAGTTTTCAGACTTAGAGGGAAGAATTGTGTTAGGGTTATGGGGAGCAGCTGCCTGGACTTGGCCCCAGGGTGTTGTGATTCAGGTAGGCCTGGACTAGGTGTCTGGAGGACTCCTAGGGTGACTGTGATGACAGTTGTTGTTATTGTTCAGCCGCTCAATCATGTCCAACTCTTTGTGACCCCATGGACTGCATCACAAAGGCTTCCCTGTCCTTCACCTTCTCCTGGAGTTTGCTCAAACTCATATCCATTGAGTCAGTGATGCCATCCAACCATCTCATCCTCTGTCACCCCCTTCTCCTCCTGCCTTCAATCTTTCTAAGCATCAGGGTCTTTTCCAATAAGTGGGCTCTTTGCTTCACATCAGGTGGCCAGAATATTGGAGGTTCAGCTTCAGCGTGAGTCCTTCCTCCTGAAACCTTGTGGTGTGTGCTTCCAACTCACAGAGCCTGACAGTAGGCTTGAATGAGGAGTGTTGTCTCCTTCAAGAACCTTCAGCATTTCTGTTATGGGGTGCCAGGATATGAAACTGTCTTTCTTATAATTCAAAAATAGTTGCTGATCAACAATTCCCTACGACTGCACTGAGAGAAAGGCCCCAAAAGGAGGACCACCTGGGCTTGGAGCCAAGCTTCCCCCTTCTTCCAGCCTCCCAGCTTTGGCCAGGTCATTTGGCCTTTCAGCATCTCTGTCTTGTCACCTGTAAGATGGGGCTTGTAAGGTGTGGAAATCATGCATGAGTGTTGAGGGGCTCTGTAAGCAGTAGCTCTATTTTTATCCTCTCGGGATAACTTCACCCACTCCTCACTCTGATGCATGTCCTGTGCTTAGGTCCCAGTGGTACCTTGGGGAGACCAGTGGTCAGTCTCCACAGCTCCAGTGTATTCCCCTGAACTATCCAACAAGGTGAGCCATGGAAATGTCTCCTGATGTTGCCTTCAGAAGGCAGGTTCCAGTCTTGTCTCCACCACAAGACCCCTGTCTGCTCCTCAGGGTGCTTCCTGCCTCATGCCATGCTCAGCTGTATGTCCAGCTTGGTGTACCTAACAGGGTTGTATGCAAGGTGCCACGAAGTGATGTTCGGGTGATGAGTGATGTTCAGGTAATAACAAGGTGATAGTCCTTCTCTCACTCCAGGTAGAAGCCAGTGTTCTCTCTACCCAAGCTGACCTTCCGTGACCCCTCTGGCTCTACCGCTTCACATACCTCGTTCCATCTATACTTCCTGTTCCCCCTGAACTCCTCCTTGTCTCAGGCCCTTTCTTCTTGTTGTGTGCCTGCTTCAACTAGAACATTCTTACTGATGACTGCGTGGCTTACTCTCCCACTTTTGTGGTTTAACTATCACCTCCTCAGTTTCCTGGACATGCTATTTCAAACTGCAGCCCTCTTTCTCCCCCTCCCTGGGTTTATGTCACTCCATAGCACTTGCCACGACCAGCTTGTCAACAGCGCTGAGCACACAGTAGGTGCCCAATAAACAGTTTTTAATAAATGAATAAGTGGCAGCAATATTTTAAGAAATCCGAATTTGCCTCCCTTTACCACAAAAACCTTGGTTCCAGAGAAAAATTAAACTCCTCTGGTAAGTTTTTCCTTCTAAAGGAAAATGAAGATGACAAAGTGATCTTCTTCCCACCTTTTTCTGCTCAGAGGAACCTCACCCAGGGGCCTGATTGAGATGGTTTGCTCTGAGCATCCGCACAAGCAGGGACCAGCACTGAGATGCTGAGATGCAGGGGGATGAGCCATCCTGACAGCAGTCAGGTGTTGTCTGTCAGCCAGACAACGAGCACTTGGGGCCCAAGACAGAACCCAAAAAGGGCACCATGTGGGAATATTGAGAAGCACCTTAGTGGGGGGCACATTGTTTTAATTATGGCATATGGTGCTCATTGATTGATCATTGAAACAGTGACCTTGAATTAGTAAAGATAAGTTGAATCAAATATGACCTGCATATGAAGGTACAAGGATAGCAAATACAGATAGAAAAACTCCTGTCAAGCCAGTTTTTAAAGCAAGAGTTTAACAGAGACAGAATTCCCATATCCTAAAATTCATCCTTTTGAAGGATACACTTCAGTGGATTTTTTTTTTTTTTACTATATTCACAGAATTATGTAGCCATCACCACTACCTAAATTTAGAACCTTTTTCATCACCCCATAAGCAGCCATTCTTCAGTCTTCCTTATACCCAACCTTATCTTTTTTAATGTTCTGGGTGTTGCCTCTAAGTGGTATCATGCAGCATTTGCTCTCCTGTATCTTGCTGCTTTAATTTAGACTGATGTTCTTAAGGTTCATCTTTGTTGTAGCATGTAACAGCACTCGATTCCTTTTTACAGCGGAATAATATTCCATTGTATGGACATACCACATTTGGTCTATCCATTCATTCATTGGTGAGCATTTGCAATCTTACTACTTTTTGACTGCCACTGAGCCGTGTTGAAATGTCATGAAAGGCTTGATGCTGAAGGGGCTTCCTTGCTTCTACATTGGAGGGATGTGGCCCACCTCCCAGGTGGGTGTGAGGATCTGCAAAGGTATAGCCATCTCGTCTAGCTAGTTGTTCTCCAGTCTTAAAGTGGACCTTTCCCACTTCTGTGGATTTTCTGTGCTGGTGTATGATGTGTGTGATTTTCACAGTGTTCCTCTTCTTTGACCTGTGAGTCAAATTTGGACTCTCCTCCCTACCGTCTAGTCTCCAATCCTGCCCACCTGATTTCTCTACAGTTAGCTCCAAGGGCCTCCAGCGCCACCCCCCCCCCCAGCTGTGCCCTCCCCTGCCAGGCATCCTGGGCTACTTCTACAGCTGCCACAGGTCTTTTTGACATTACTACCTCAAGCTGTTATTATTATTAGTAGTAGTAGTAGTAATAGTAGTCAGTCAGTCATGTCCAACTCTTTACAACACCATGGACTGCAGCCTGCCAGGCTCCTCTGTCCATGGAATTCCCCAGGTAAGAATACTGGAGTGGGCAGTCATTCCCTTCTCTAGGGGATTTTCCTGACCCAAGGATCAAACCCAGGCCTCTCATATTGCCAGCAGATTCTTTACTGTCTGAACCACCAGAGAAACCCACCTCAAACTCTTACCTGTGTTTAAATGTGTTTTCTTGTTACTGTGTTTTTTTTTTCCCCCCTTTGGTGTTGTCTTGAGTCATGGCTTCCACTAAACCATAACTGCTACATGGCCAGACAGTGTCTCGTAGCAGCCTTGTCCCCAGCATCCCCAAGCACAACTCACAGTGGGTTCTCTGAATGCCGGCTGCTTGGGTGTCTGAGAGTTTCAAGCCCTTTGCCATGTAACTGGAGAGGCTGGAAGGATAAATGGAGGCACCTGCTCTGCTGTACAATGGTCTTTGGAGGTGGGGATCAGGTTTAAATCATTGTGAATCCTTCTTTAACCTGCCATTGTTGATTCCTGAAAATGCGTGGCTGAACTCGCTAAAAAGTAACCTGGATTTTTATCAATACTTTTTTTGGTAACCCTGCCCGTCTGCATAAATTCTGCAAAACCGCAGCCGCTACCTGGGCACTGTTCAGTGGGACCTTTGATAACTCCTGGTTCCCTTCCTTATTGGCCACAGATATGAGCATTTAGTTAAGCTTGGGGGTCAGGGGGTGACTTGAGAAAACTGCAACCATAACAACGAGGTCCGCCTGCTCTTTGTCCATTCCCATTCTCTGTTTTCTGCATGGCTCAGGTAATCCACATTAGCAGGTAACTTGGTTTTTTCACTGCCCCTCTGTTCCGCTGTTGTCTGATTTCATTGTCCACTGAGATAATAGTGAACAGAATAAGAACAGCATTAAAATAGGAAGCTGGGAAGAGCAGGAAGAGAATCTGTAGGCCCGGTAAACAAACATTGGCTGTAACAGAAGCCAGGATGTGGAAGCCATGACCAAGTACTTCTGACTGTCCAGGCACAGGCCCCCTGCACTTTAATTCTAGTTGGCTTCTTTCCAGTCTCTCTGTTACCAGGCCTGTTTAGGTCAGCTCTTTTGGAGGGCAGAGGGTGGGGGAGGTGGGGAGCTGCTGTTCTTGAAGAAAAGGGAAGATGATCAGATGGATCACTTAAAATCGGAGTTAGAGACTGGACAGCTAGATGGGGCAGTTCCAATGAAAACAGATTTCTTTCTGATGAAATATTGACCAGCTTTTGTAGGAAACCATCTCTTCCTCTTTGCCTCTAGTGAAAGGCACTCTCAACCTTTCCCTCTCATGGAAGGGTATAACATGATGATATTTGTAGGGTGTACTGGGATGAACAAAAAGGCTGCAGCCAGCCAACCCTAGAGGCTCAATTGCCTCAAGTGTACCCTAGCCCACTGTGAGGCCAACAGGCACCAACTGACCAGAAGCTCTGGTGTGCTGGTCCAGGCTCTGTGAGATCTGGTGGGGCTCTGATCCTCCTCTGACTGTGTGTTTACCTAGAAGCAGACAGTGGTAAGAACTGAGGCCTGGAGGCACCTGAGCCCACCAGTTCCCACTGGTGGGAGGGAGATGATTGTTCAATGCCTTCCTCCCCACACATCTGCATGGTCAGGAGACTTGGGTTTGGCTGTAACTTCTGCTGTTGGACAGCTCCATTTCTGGGGGAGTTTCTTCCTTGTATTCAGCTGTTATCTTCTCACTCTGGAGTCCTCCAGTGTAGACCTCACCTTCCTCCTTATCGCCACGTATCAGGCCGCGGTGTCTCAGGGTGACTTGTCTTTACGTGGGCTGTGCCCTTCTCACTCCTACACCATTCTGTCACATATAGTTTTCTGCAGGTTACCTGTTACAAAGGAAGATAAGGGGATCCTGGAAACCTGATATGTCATGTGTATATATGACATATCATTGTCTACTGCGATAATAGTGAACAGAGAAAGAAGAGAATTAAAATAGGAACATATATAGGAATATTAAAGTAGAAGTATGTATATATATGGACTTCCCTGGTGGCCCAGATGGTAAAGAATCTGCCTGCAATGGAGGAGACCCAAGTTCAATCCCTGGGTCAGGACGATCCCCTGGAGAAGAGCATGGCAATCCACTCCCGTATTCTTGCCTGGGAAACATCACGGACAGAGGAGCCTGGCGGGCTGTAGTCCATGGCCTTGCAGAGTTGGACATGACTGAGCAACTAACAACACGCACATACACACACATGCATGTATCTGTATATTTTAAGCATGGGGTCAATATCTACCACATTGTAGAAAAAAAGGATGATAATTCCATCACCTAAACCAACCTGTTTTCATTTGAGTATTTCCTTTGTCTTTAGCCTGATGAATCAAAAAATCACTGCAGATGGTGACTGCGGCCATGAGATTAAAAGATGCTTGCTCCTTGGAAGAAAAGCCATGACCAACCTAGACAGCATAGGAAAAAACAGAGACATTACTTTGCCGACAAAGGTCCATCTAGTCAAAGCCATGGTTTTTCCAGTAGTCATGTATTGATGTGAGAGTTGGCCCATAAAACAGGCTGAGTATCAAAGAATTGGTGCTTTTGAACTGTGGTGTTGGAGAAGACTCTTGAGAGTCCCTTGGACTGCAAGGAGATCCAACCAGTCCATCCTAAAGGAGACCAGTCCTGGGTGTTCACTGGAAGGACTGATGCTGAAGCTGAAACTCCAATTCTTTGGCCACCTGATGTGAAGAACCGACTCATTAGAAAAGACCCTGGTGCTGGGAGAGATTGAAGGAAGAAGGAGAAGGAGACAATAAAGGAGATGGTTGGATGGCATCACCAACTCAGTGCACATGAGTTTGAGCAAGCGCTGGGAGATAATGAAGGAGAGGGAAGCCTGGCATGCTTCAGTCTGTGGGCTCGCAAAAAGTTGGACCCAACTAAGCAACTGAACAACAACAAATCAGTACAGTATACACGGCTTTGGTGGCTTCTTCACTCACTGTATAATGATTTCCCCCACAGTTCTAGGCATTATAAGACCAAGACTCAAGAATACAGATGTTTCGCAGCTGCAGTGAGCATTGAGATGGGTGCACCTCATTCAGAGGAACAGGCTCAGAATCATGACACTGCCTAGAGAACAGTGAAGTCGGGGGCCCCTGTGCCTGGGAGGAAACAGGAGCCTTGGAGGCAGGGGAAGAATCGGTATGAGGCAGGGCTACTTTCCTGGCTTCCAGGAGCATCACCACATGTAGGGAAAGGAGCATGTTTGGGAACCATTTTAACCTTTTAGAAGAGGGGAAAAAAACCAGTGCCCTTTTTACATACTTTTTGGAATTTCCTGTGTTTCATGTTAGCTGGTTACTATTTTGGCTTCTTTCCATGATAGTAAGCGCCGTCTGTTTTGTTAGCAATTTCTTTTCCCTTTGAGTACCGTTCCTGATCACTTCTGTTTGCCTCAGTCATATATAATCACAAAGCTCTTTGCTTCCATCTCTCTCCCCTTAATTTATCGAATTCCACTGTGCAGTTAAGGTTCCAGAAGGGTCTGTGTTGGGGGGTGTTGAGGGACAGGGGGCAGCCTTGTAGGAGGGCAGTGGGTGCTAGAATCCTAGCATCCAGGTGCTCTACCCACCCTGCCAGAGGGCTGCTCTCTCCAGGGCCCTGAATGCTGTCATATAATGAGCTCTTCCTAGAAGGTACTTTTTATAGATAGGGAAATCAAGACCGAGTTACTCACTAGAATCATAGATCAGAGGTCGGCATGGCCTTGCTAGAGCCTTGGCTCAGCTGTGGCTGCCAGCCCTTCTGTCTGAGCTCTGAGAGCCCCAGAGACAGGTGGTGTGGGCTGAGGAAGGGGTCACTGTGGAGGTTCAGGCAGCTCTGCTGGGGTCTGTTGTGGGTGAGTTGGGCTTGGGTAGGGGAGACAGTCAAGAAGAAGGTGGAGGGACTTCCCTGGTGGTCTGTTGGTTTGACTTCACCTTCCAATGCAGAGGGCACAGGCTCAATCCCTGGTTGGGGACATAAGATTCCACATGCCTTCTAGCCAAAACACTAAAACATAAAACAGAAACAATATTGTAATAAGTTCAATGAAGACTTTAAAAATGGTCCACATCAAGAAAAAAAAAATAAAGAAGAAGAAGAAAAAGCTTAAAAAAAAAAAAAAACCAGAAGAGAGCAGATAGGAGTAGATAGGGGCCAGTTAACCCAAGATGAGAGAAAGTGGCCACCCACTGGATGAGGCCTTTCAGAGGCCCTCCTGGGGAAGAAAGGGGTCTTGGCAGGCTGAACTATTATTGGTCAGACACGTTGAGCTGCCTTCCCTCCAAAGCCATCCGTGTTCTGCAGACGTTGTCTTCTTTTGCTCTGTAACAGCAAAAAGAGAGTAAGTTTTGGTGCCTGCTCAGTCGTGTCCAGCTCTTTGTGATGCCATGGACTGTAGCCTGCCAGGCTTCTCTGTCCGTGGGATTTCCCAGGCATAAATACTGGAGTGGGTTGCCATTTCCTGCTCCAGAGGATCTTCCCAACCCAGGGATTGAAGCTATGTCTCTTCATTGCAGGTGGATTCTTTACCTGCTGAGCCATGGGGTAAGTCCCTTGCTCCCATCTTCACACCCAAAATCCAACACAGTCAGTGTGGTAGAGAGCCATGGTCAAAACGAGAATTTATTTTCTTGCAGTATAGAGTAGCCAAGAGACTGGCTGAGTTCCCCGCACCCCAGCCTGTCCCTTCCCTGAGGCTGAGCCCCTCCAGTAAAGGTTAGAAGAGGGCTGAGTGAGCTGGTGCAGAAAAGCTCACTGTGGCCGTAGCTCCTCTTAGCAAGTGAAATCTGATGATCTAACCATCTTCCGTGCATAAAAAAGATTTCTTATCCTTTTTGGAAAGAAAGAAATATGACATTTCTCTTGAGTCATAACTATTGTTAGATGCTGAATAAGAAAAGACAGTTAATACTCTGTTCTTCTAAACAATTTTCTCTGACTTTCTTTTGCTCTCAGAAGATCTCGTGAGTTAATTTTTAAAGGCCTCAAGGGTGTGTTGTGTGTGTGTGTTTGTAGGGGGAGGCCCCCTTTCCTGTGAAGGATGTCACTGGTCAGGACACACTGGGGAGAGTGTCAGGAGACCTCCTTCTGGGCCGGAGGAGAAATGTGGGGCTGGGAATTTTGTGTTGAGTCCTGAGGCTTCCAGTTTGCAAAGTGCTCTCTTTGGTTCACTTCGGAGCCTCAGTGTGTAAGCCACAGGTGTCTCTGCCAGTAGGGTGTTTGTTTGCCCAGCCCTCAGCCATCTCTACCTCATAGCCAGAAACCCAGCTTGTTATCATCCCCTCTCAAATGTGCTTTGAATCCCCATCCAGGTCAATCTTCTCACTTGTCCATGCCGCTGTCTTCCTTGGCCCTCGCAATAGTGACTGTCCAGTCTCCCCAGAACACCGTGTGTATTCATGCCTCTGCCACCTCCTTAGGTTGCTCTTGTGTCTTACCTGGATAATTATAGTAGTTTGCAGCCAGTCTCCAGTTTCTCGCCCTCCCTCCCTGCCCTTCCCAGCACCACTGTATTGCCATCCTCGCACCTTCTGGGCTCAGGCTGCTCTCCACTTCCCTGGGGAGTGCAAAACCTCTGATGGCTCCCCATGGCCCACGAGAAAATTCCGATGTCTTTGGCATCTTAGCTTTCCTATCTGGGTCTGTCCTGTCTGGCCAGAGTAACAGCGTGGATGCTGCTGAGGGTCTTGACAATCCTGATTGCTTCTGGGTATTTCAGCTGCTGAAAAGAGTATGTTTGCCAAGTTGATGGCTATCAGAGGACAGCCACCAGGGAGAAGATTTGCTGACTTGAGTTTGAAGGAGGAGGAGGATACCAGTGAAGTGGGAGGGAGAGGTGGTGTTATGGAGCGAAAGAGAAAGCCAAGGAGAAGGGCCCAGTCACAAAGAACAGATTTCTCTGAGTCTGGCTAAGAAAGGCCCCATTCCAGACCATGGACATTGGCAAGACTACTGAAGAGACCTGGTTCTGATAGTCCTCCTTATAAGGGCAGGTCCAGACTGCTGATGGCCACCTCCTCTGTCTGAGGTTCTCAAGTTGAGTTGAGTTGCCTATGGAGGGGTGGTCAGGGTGCCATGGGTCTAAATCCTTTGCTGAAAACAATAAATGGGCTTTTTAGTTTTATTTTGGCTCAGATGGTAAAAGAATCTGCCTGCAGTGGAGGAGACTTGGGTTTCATCCCTGGGTCGGAAGATTTCCTGGAGAAGGGAATGGCAATCCTCTCCAGTATTCTTGCCTGGAGAATTCTGTGGACAGAGGAACCTGGCAGGCTACAGTCCATGGAATCACAAAGAGTCGGACATGACTGAGCGACTTTCACTTTCGAGTAAGCAGACACTCAGTGTTTCTGATGCTTGGGATCCATTATGTCATTTATTTATTTCATTTTATTTTTGGCTCTGCTGGGTCTTTTGTTGCTGTGCAAACACGAGATTTCTCTAATTGTGGTGAGTGGGGGCTGCTCTCTAGTTGTAGTGCATGTTGTGGTGGCTTCTCTTGTTGCGGGGCTCAGGCTCTAGAGTGTGGGCTCAATAGTTGTGGTGCGTGGATTTAGTAGCCCTGCAGCATATGGAATCTTCCTGGACCAGGGATCGAACCTGTTGTCCCCTGTGTTGGCAGGCAGATCCTTAACCACTGGACTACCAAGGAAGTCCCATTATGTCATTTTGATAGAGAACGTAGGAGCTTCTCCATGTCTCTCTCACTTTTGTAAATAACAATCCTGAAACCAACGCAGAGGATCCAGGTCTGGGTCTGGGAAGACTTACGAAGGGACTCGCAAAGCACTTGCCCCATTGAATCACCTGGAAGAATACTGAGTCAAGGTCATGACTCAGACTTTAAAAGGCTCTTAGACAACTGGAGGTTGCCTATGGAGGGGTGGTCAGGGTGCCATGGGTCTAAATCCTTACCAGAGGAGAAGATGCTTTGCTGAGTTCTGGAAGGAAGGAAGAGAGAGAGGGGACCACAACTGAGTGTTGAGGTTGAAGGATGTTGCAATGTGCAAATTTGGCTTTTTATAAGGATGACCAATCCAAAGATCAGACTGTCCAAAGGTAGACTGATAGCCCAGTATCAATAATAATAGCATCTTGTTTCTTGTGGGATATTTTACAGTTTGCAAAGTGTTTGCATGAGAGGCAGCAAGCCCTTCTTCTCTGGAAGGATTCAAGTTCAGGAAGGGATGTTGTTGAGCACATTCAAGACCTTCTGAGAGTTAGGTGCCTCTGGATGGATGTTTTCCAGATGTGCATCAGAACTATGTGGGGTGCTTACAGGTACAGAGAACAATCTAGTGTTTACTCGTGGGGAAAGGGAAGGAGGAGGGGCAAGATAGGGCTGGGGGATTAAGAGATGCAAACTATCATGTCTGAAGTAAACAAGCTACAAGGATATATTATACAGCACAGGGAATATAGTCAATACTTTGTAATAACTATAAATGAGGCATAACCTTTAAAAACTGTGAATATCTGTTATATACTTGAAACTTACAAAATATCGTACTGCGATTATACCTCAAAAAATTTCATGGTGAAAAAGGAAGAGAATTATGTGGGACACTTTGAAAAGATCCTGGACCCCGGGGCTTGCTCAGACCTGCTGGGTCAGCATCTTTCAGGGAGGGACTCAGGACTCTGTACTGGGCTCAGGCAGCCAGCGTGCCGGCGTTGCTAGGAGACTGTCCACCGCACATGGCAGGGACCCCTGCCTGTCATGTCCATCACAGAGTCCCCAGGGTCTGCCCCACAGAAGGAGCGCGACACACGTTTGCTGAGTCCATGTGCTGACACTAGTTGACGTCCTTGCCCTGACCTCTCCAGCTGCCTTTTCACCGTGTCATCTACAGTGTGTCTGCCCCAGACTCCTTTCTGCTCTTTGAACAAACACGCCACACGCGTCCACTCTGCCCAGCCTTTGCTCGCCCTGTGTTCTCAGCCTGGATCACTCCTCTGCTTATTTGGCTACAGAAGTCACATGTTTTTGGCGCACGCCCTATGTGGTGTGTGTATGTGTTACTTGCTTAGTCGTGTCTGACTCTGTGATCCCATGGACTGCAGCCCACCAGGCTCCTCTGTCCATGGGATTCTCCAGGCAAGAACACTGGAGTGGGTAGCCATTCCCTTTTCCATGGGATCTTCTTGACCTGGGTCTCTCATATTGCAGGCAGATTCTTAACTATCTGAATCAAACAGGGTAGCCCCATGTGCTATGCTAGGTGCCGCTAAGCCTTCTAGCCAGCCCACCAAATGTATTTGCCCTTTCATGAGTCTTCCTTGAAACCCTCGCCCTTCAGTTCAGTTCAGTTGAGTCTCTCAGTTGCGTCTGACTCTGCGACCCCATGGACTGCAGCACGCCAGGCCTCTGTGTCCATTGGAAACTCCCGGAGTTTACTCAAACTCATGTCCATTGAGTCGGTGATGCCATCCAACCATCTCATCCTCTGTGATCGCCTTTGCCTCCTGCCTTCAATCTTTCCCAGTATCAGGGTCTTTTCCAGTGAGTCAGTTCTACTCGTCAGGTTCAGCTTCAGCATCAGTCCTTCCAATGAATGTTCAGGATTGATTTCCTTTAGGATGGACTGGTTGGATCTCCTTGAAGTCCAAGGGACTTTCAAGAGTCTTCTCCAACACCACAGTTCAAAGACATTAATTCTTGGACGCTCAGCTTTCTTTATAGTCCAAATCTCACATCAATACATGACTATTGGAAAAACCATGGCTTTGACTAGAGGGACCTTTTTTGGCAAAGTTATGTCTCTGCCTTTTAATATGCTGTCTAGGTTGGTCATGGCTTTTCTTCCAAGGAGCAAGTGTCTTTTAATTTCATGGCTGCAGTCATCATCTGCAGTGATTTTGGAGCCCCCAAAAGTAGTCTGTCTCTGTTTCCACTGTTTCCCCATCTATTTGCCATGAAGTTTTGGGACCAGATGACATGATCTTAGTTTTCTGAATGTTGAGTTTCAAGCCAACTTTTTCACACTCCTCTTTCACTTTCATCAAGAGGCTCTTTAGTTCTTCTTTGCTTTCTGCCATAACGGTGGTGTCATCTGCATATTTGAGGTTATTGATATTTCTTCCGGCAGTCTTGATTCTAGCTTGTACTTCATCCAGCCCATTGTTTCTCATGATGTACTCTGCATATAAGTTAAATAAGCAGGGTGACAATATACAGCCTTAACGTACTCCTTTTCCTATTTGGAACCAGTCTGTTGTTCTATGTCCAGTTCAAACTGTTGCTTCCTGACCTGCATACAGATTTCTCAGGAGGCAAGTCAGGTGGTCTGGTATTCCAAACTCTAAGAATTTTCCAGTTTGTTGTGGTCCACACAGTCAAGAGTTTGGCGTAATCAATAAAGCAGAAGTAGATGTTTTTCTGGAACTCTCTTGCTTTTTCGATGATCAAATGGATGTTGACAATTTGATCTCTGGTTCCTCTGCCTTTTCTAAATCCAGCTTGAACATCTGGGAGTTCACACTTCACGTACTGTTGAAGCCTGGCTTGAAGAATTTTGAGCATTACTTTACTAGCATGTCAGATGAGTGCAATTGTACAGTAGGTTGAGCATTCTTTGGCATTGCCTTTCTTTGGATTGGAATGAAATCTGATGTTCTCCAGTCCTGTGGCCACTGCTGAGTTTTCCAAATTTGCTGGCATATTGAGTGCAGCACTTTCACAGCATCATCTTTTAGGATTTGAAATAGCTCCACTGGAATTCCATCACCTCCACTAGCTTTGTTCGTAGTGATGCTTCCTAAGGCCCACTTGACTTCACATTCCAGGATGTCTGGCTCTAGGTGAGTGATAACACCATCGTGATTATCTGGGTCACGAAGATCTTTTTTGTATAAGTTGTTCTGTGTATTCTTGCCACTTCTTCTTAATACCTTCTGCTTCTGTTAGGTCCATACCATTTCTGTCCTTTATTGTGCCCATCTTTGCCTGAAATGTTCCCTTGGTATCTCTAATTTTCTTGAAGAGATCTCTAGTCTTTCCCATTCTGTTCTTTTCTTCTGTTTCTTTGCATTGATCACTGAGGAAGGCTTTTTTATCTCTCCTTGCTATTCTTTGGACCTCTGCATTCAAATGGGTATATCTTTCCTTTTTCTCCTTTGCCGTTTGTTTCACTTCTTTTCACAGCTATTTGTAAGGCTTCCTCAGACAACCATACCTTTTTGTGTTTGTTTTCCTTGGGGATGGTCTTGATTCCTGCTTTCTGTACAATGTCACGAACCTCCGCTGTCCATAGTTCTTCAGGCACTCTATCAGATCTTATCCCTTGAATCTATTTGTCACTTCCACTGTCTAATCGTAAGCAATTTGATTTAGGTCATACCAGAATAGTCTAATGATTTTCCCTGCTTTCTTCAATTTAAGTCTGAAATTGGCAATAAGGAGTTCATGGTCTATACCACAGTCAGCTCCTGGTCTTCCTTTTGCTGACTGTATAAAACTTCTCCATTTTTGGCTGCAAAGAATATAATCAATTTGATTTCGGTGTTGACCATCTGGTGATGTCCATGTGTAGAGTCTTCTCTTGTGTTGTTGGAAGAGGGTGTTTGTTATGACCAGTGAATTCTCAAAGGAGAGAGGTCTATTGGGCTTTTCTCAGACTGTAATATTCTTGAGCATCTAGGAGCCTTCCCTCATACTTATATGTGAAGAATATTTGCAAACTTAAAAAAAAAATCTATATGACTATATATACACATGCATACTTTTTCCAAAATAAAGAAATCTGCAAAATTGAAATGTGTTGAATTAAATCTAATGTTTAATTAAATGACTTCTAAATGTAAAGTCTTCATTGACTATGCGAAAGCCTTTAACTGTGTGGATCACAAGAAACTGGAAAATTCTTTAAGAGGTAGGAGTACCAGACCACCTTACCTGTCTCCTGAGAAACCTGTATGCTGGTCAAGAAGCAACAGTTAGAACTGGACGTGGAACAACTAACTGGTTCCAAATTGGGAAAAGAGTACTACAAGGCTGTATAGTGTCACCTTGCTTATTTAATGTCTATTCAGAGTACATCATGCAGAATGCTGAGGTAGATGAGTCACAAGTTGGAACCAAGATTACCTGGAGAAATATCAACCACCTCAGATATGCAGTTGATACCTCTCTAATGGCAGAAAGTGAAGAGGAACTAAAGAGCCTCTTGATTGGGATGAAAGAGGAGAGTGAAAAAGCTGGCTTAACATTCAACATTAAATAAATTAAGATCATTGCATGTGGTCTCATCACTTCATGGCAAATAGAAGGGGGAAAAGTGGAAACAGTGACAGATTTTATTTGGGGGCAGATTTTATTTGGGGGGGCTCCAAAATCACTGTGGATAATGATTGCAGCCAAGAAATTAAAAGACGTTTGCTCCTTGGAAGGAAAGCTATGACAACCCTAGACAGCGTATTTAAAAGCAGAGACATCACTTTGCCAACAAAGATCTGTATAGTCAGAGCTGTGGTTTTTCCAGTAGTCATGTATGAATGTGAGAGTTGGATCGTAAAGAAAGCTGAGTGCCAAAGAATTAGTGCTTTGCAAATTATGGTGCTAAAGAAGACTCTTGAGAGTCCCTTGGACTACAAGGAGAGCAAACCAGTCAATCCTAAAGGAGATCAACCCTGAATATTAGTTGGAAGGACTGATGCTAAAGCTCCAATATTTTGGTCACGTGATGCGAGGAGCCAACTCATTGCAAAAGACCCTGATGCTGGGAAAGACTGAAGGCAGGAGGAAAAGGGGACAACAGATGATGAAATTGTTAGATAGCATTACTAACTTAATGGACATGAATTTGAGCAAATCCAGGAGATAGTGGAGCACAGAGGAGCCTGGCATGCTACAGCCTGCAGGGTCGCAAAGAGCTGAACAAAACTTAGCAATTGAACAACAACAAATGTAAGATCATCCTTGCCAGCTTGGTCAGTTATTACTTGACTTAACTCCTCAGTGTGGGGTCAAAAGGATTGAGCTTCACCCAGCATCGTTCTTGTGGAGTTCTTCAGATGCTTTTCCATGGAGGTCAGGAGTTCTAGAAGGTTATGTGGTCATGAGCTCCCCCTTGGCCTTTATCTTCTAGCTCACAATGGTCTCTGCTCCTTGCTTTGTGCATTTTTTAGAGGTTAGTGACCTCCTGAAGTGAGGCTTGAGGAAATAGTAATAGCCATAATAAGAGTAAGAGTGGGCCCCTGAGGAGCACTGTCTATGCGCTGGGAGCACTTTCTGTGCACCAGGTGCTGGCCCAGGTGTCTGTGTTAATTCCCTCGTGTAATCTCTGGAGCAGCCCTAGGAGGTTAGTACTACAGCTGGGGAAACGGAGGGATTCTTTGGGATTTGTTCAGCGCTTGCAGCCAGCAGATAACACGCAGGTAGACCACCTGCTCGCCTGCAAGTCTGAAGCAAGTGTATCCCACACCCAGTTTGCTGAGAGCTCCTAGCCACCCTTCCCCTTCTGCCTGCATGTGGCTGCTCAACTGGGGCACTCAACTGTTTCTCCTGATGGAAAATGAGAAGAGGAGGCTGGTGGTTTCAAGTTTCATAAATTTCCGAGCAGCCTGCCCTGAGGCTTGGCTCTGGGCTTCTTTGGGGGAGGAGGGGCGGGGGACGGGGAGGGAAGGTTGAGGAGGAGACTTGCAAAAGAGAGAGGTACTGTGAGCAGGGGGCCCCTGAGAGAGACCTGGATCACCCGGTGAGCAGACCTGCCTAACAGGAGTAGCCAGGAGAAATTCGGGTTGGGGAGGTTGGAGGGAGCGCATTCCTTGTCCAGTTTGGTGGGTGGCCAAAAACCCAAGTGTAAGGAAGGAAGCCACATCCTTTAAAATTGCCCAGGGAAAGGCCCTGCTTTGGAAGGTAGAGGAATGGATAGGAGGCTCGCAGAGGTATGTGTGCTTCTGCCCTGGGCCTGGGAAATTGATAGCTCGTAGAAATAAAGACTGGATGGCCGAGAGAGTTCTCAGTACAGCAGGGAAACCTCAGACAGGTCCCATTCCTTTATGTGATTAAATACTCGTAGAGGAACATAGAGGCCGACTGGAAGAGAAAGTCTGGGGCCACAGCGTGAGTTCCCCCAGCAAAGAAGCCTCGTCTGTCTGTGTCCGTGTATCATACATCTAGGTTCATTAATCCTGCGGGTGTATATACATCATCATGGGGTTCACCTGGCGTGGCCATTCTCCCCAAATCTTACCCGTCTATCAGGAAAGTGTGACAAGAGCTCTGTGTCCAGTGCCAGGTCCAGGGGTGCATGGGAGGCATGCAAACATGATCCCCCTCTCCAAGAACTAAGTTTTAATGGGAAGACACAGAACTTAGTATAAAGCAGTAAAAACGGCATGGGTGGGCTCAGTGAGATCAAGGGCCACAGTAAGTGTCAGACACAGAGGGTCTAAGGACACAGGAGCAGGGAAAGCCAGCTGATTTTTGGACAAGGCAGGATGTGGGGGAAACCTCGAAGAATAAGTGGGGTTCACCTGGAGATGAAAGGGGAAGATGGAGATGGTGAGGAGAGACCAGCTCTCATGTGTCGTGGATGGAAAGACGGGCATCCAAGCCTCTGAAGACAGCCTGAGACCCGATTTGTTCTTCAGCCATAGCTGCTGGCCTTGCAGGGGCTGCAGGCGCAGTGTCAGTGTGTGTGTGTGCCAAACTGCTTCAGTCATGTTCAATTCTTTGTGACCCCATGGATTGTCTTTGAGATGCCAGGCTCCTCTGGCCATGAGATTCCCCAGGCAAGAATACTGGAGTGGATTGCCATACCCTCCTCCAGGGGATCTTCCCGACCCAGGGATCGAACTCCCATCTCATGTCTCCTGCATTAGGTGGGTTCTAGACTTCCCTGGTGGCTCAGACGGTGAAGCGTCTGTCTACAATGTGGGAGACCTGGGTTCGATCCCTGGGTCAGGAAGATCCCCTGGAGAAGGAAACGACAACCCACTCCAGTACTCTTGCCTAGAAAATCCCATGGATGAAGGAGCTTGGTGCAGGCTACTGTCCATAGGGTCGCAAAGAGTTGGGCACGACTGAGCAACTTCACTTCAAAATACCACTAGCACCTTCTGGGCACAGATGTGAGGTCTGAACCCCCCTTAATGGATGAGCAGGTGGGTGCTGGCCTGGTTTCCAGGCAGCCTGTGGCAGTCAGGAGGACTGCAGGGCAGCAGGAATGTGTTAACTCCAGCGGATGGCTGCTATCTGATCCTGGCCCGGCAGCGACTTCCGCTTCCCCCATTGTTAACATACCAGCCAGACTGAATGAATGAATGAGTGGGTGGAAAGGGTTCCAGTGCAGGCTCTCACAGCTGACATAAAATAGCCTCCGCCTGCTGGCCTGCCAACCTTTGGGATTGGAAAACTCCAGGTGGGACGTGGCCCTAAAGAGTGGATGGACTCGCAGCCTGGGGATTATAATTGTTTTAATTGGGACAGAGCATCTACTTTACAAAATAATTTCCCAAATGGCTTAACATAACATTGGTGTTAAGGTGTATTCCTATCTCCAGCACAAGCCCAGAGCTTCCTGTCTAAGAGCTCAGCCGTCTTCTGGAACTGTGATTTCCCAGTTTGAGTGTGTATCTAAGTCCCATGTGTGTGTGCTCAGTCATGTCCGACTCTTCGACTCCATGGACTGTAGCCCTCCAGGCTCCTCAGTCCATGGGATTTCCCAGACAAGAATACTGGAGTGGGTTGCCATTTCCTTCTCCAGGGGATCTACCAGAATCTGGGATTGAACCTCATGTCCTGTGTCTCCTACATTGGCAGGCAGATTCTATCACTGTGCCACCTGGGAAGCCAGAGGGCTTATTAGAACACAGATTGCTGAGCCCCACCACCACCACAGTGGGGGACCTGAGAATTTGCATTTCGAGCAAATTCCAACTGTTGTTGGTCCAGGGACCAACACTTTGCAAACCACCATTCTAGGGCTTCATAATTCTTCACTGAAGCTTCTGCATCCAGCCAGGAGCTGAGCAGAATTCAGTCACAGCGGCTGCACTTAACTCCAAGAGAGCCCGAGAGACAGTCATCTTGTGGGCCCAGAAGGAAGGTAAGATGGCATCGTCTCTGCCACCATCAAAAAGGGCAACACAGATCCTGATCTCATTGGTCTCTGCTTAAAACAGTAGGTTTCAAAATGCTTTTCAGATGTGTGGAGAAGGTCAACTAAGATTTGGTTAATCGTGGCACCAGGCTGGAGAGGGAAATAGCAGCTCACTCCAGTATTCTTGCCTGGAAAATCCCATGGACAGAGGAGCCTGGTGGGCTACAGTCCATGGGGTCTCAAGAGTTGGAGACGACTGAGTGACTAAATAGCTACCCCCTCCATGGCACCAGGGCCTTTCAAGAAGGCCGAACCTTCATGGAGCTCATTATTGAATGTCTAACTGGTTCCACCGTGTGAGTCATTTGAGACTCAGGTTCCTGTGTTGGATGGTCCTTGGCATCCCCAGTCCAGCCTTTATAGCTTAGGCCTGTGGAAGCAAGCTGCAGACAGGAGCCAGCTTGTACATGGTGGGCTTTTTTTTTTTGCATCTTCCCAGTTACTGCTCAATGTCTAGCTTCATTTTTATTGCCTCATGACTCTCAGAGCCTATAACCGTGCTGGCTTGTATAGGGCAGAAGGTGTTGGGTTTTTTGTATACAAAGATGTATGCTTAGTTTTTGTTTTCTTTTTATGGTTGTGCTGGGTCTTCGTTGTTGCACGTGAACTTTCGTTGCAGCGAATGGGGGCTACTTTCTAGTAGTTGTGGTGCTCAGACTTCCCATTGTGGTGACTTCTCTTCTTGTGGACCACAGGCTCGCTTTACGGGTCTTGGGCTCAAGAGTTGTGGCGCATGGGCAGAGTTGCTCCACAGCGGAGAGATGGAACCCGTGACATCTCTTGCGTTGGCGGATTGTTTCTTTACCACCGAACCACTGTGGAGGCCCCAGCAAATGTTTTGTAATCAGAATTTAGCCATGGTGAATAGGCATGTTACATAGTTCAGGCCCGATTTGGGATAAAATCAAAGTGAGTGAATCAGCAGGTGTTACCTACCTGTCTGTGCTGGAGGATTCAAGAGAACATGCTCCAGGCCATCCTGATGACCTTATCTCTCTGTAGAGCCCAGAGCAATGCAAATACAGGCATTCCTCATTTTATTGCACTTTACAGATACTGTGTTTGTTTTTTTTACACAAAAAAGTTTGTGGCCACCCTTTGTCAAGCAAGTCTGTTAGTGTCATTTTTCCAACATCTGCTTACTCTGGGTCTCCATGTAACATTTTGGTAATTCTCACAATATTTCAGGCTTTTTCATTATTGTTATGGTGTTCTGTGATCTGTGATCTTTGATGCTACTGTTGTAATCATCTGCGGGTACCAGGAACTGTGCTCATATGATGGCAAAGTTAATCCACAAATGTCTGTGTTCTGACAGCTCCACTCACCGGTTGCTCCCTCATCTCTGTCCCTCTCCTTGGGCCTTTCCGTTCCCTGAGACATAACAATACTGAAATTAGGCCAGTTAATGACCCCACACTGGCCTTTAAGTGTTCAAATGAAAAAAGGAGTTGAAAGTCTCTCATGTTAAATCAAAAGCTAGAAATGATGAAGCTCAGTGAAGAAGGCATGTCCGAAGCTGAGGGAGACTGAAAAGTAGGCCTCTTGGTTCAAACAGTTAGCAGAGTTGTGGACTCAAAGGAAAGGTTCTTGAAGGAAATTTAAACTGCTACTCCAGTCAACACGTGAATGATAAGGGAGTGAAGCAGCTTCATTGCTGATAAGAGGAAAGTTTCAGTGGTTTGCAAAGAAGATCAAACCAGCCACAATGTTCCTTTAAGCCAAGGCCTTATCCAGATCAAGGCCCTAACTGTCTTCAGTTCTGTGAAGGCTGAGAGAGGTGAGAAAGCAGTAGAAGAAAAGTATGAAACTAGCAGAGGTTGGTTCATGAGGTTTAAGCAAAGAAACCATTTCTAAAATAAACAGAGCAAGACAAAGCAGGAAATGCTAATACAGAAGTTCCAGCAAGTTATCCAGAAGATAACTTATGAAAGCGGCTACACTAAGCAGCAGATTTTTCAGTAGACAAAACAGCCTTCAGTTGGAAGAAGATGCCATCTAGGACATTCATAGCTAGAGAGGAGAAGTCAGTGCCTGGTTTCAAAGCTTCAAAGGACAGGCCAAATTTCTTAGGGGCTAATGCAGCTGGGACTATTAAATCAAAGCCAGTGCTTATTTACCAGTCTGAAAATCCTTAGACCCTTAAGAATTATACTAAACCTATTCTGATTGTGCTCTATAAATGGGACAACAGCGTAGAAGATAGCACATCTGTTGACAACAGAATACTGAATAGTTCAAGCCCACTCTTGAAACCTGTTGCTTAGAAAAAAAGAGTACTTTCAAAATGTTACTGCTCATTGATAATGCACCTGGTCACCCAAGAACCCTGATGAAGATTTATAAGATTAATGTTTCCATCCCTGCTAATGCAGCATCTATTCCACAGCCTGTGGATCAAGGTGTCCTTGCAACTTCAAAGTCTTATTCTTTAAAAAATACATTTTGTAAGGCTGTAGCCATGATAGGTAGTGATTCCTCTGATGGACCTGGGTATAGTAAGTTGAAAAACTTCTGGAAAAGATTCACCAGTCTAAATGCCATAAGAACACTTGTGATTCATGGGAGAGGTCAAAATGTCAACATGAATAGGAGTTTGGGAGAAGTTGATTCTAACTCTCATTGATGACTTCGAGGGGTTCAAGACATCAGTGAGGGAAGTAACTGCAGATGTGGTGGAAATAGCAAGAGAGGTAGAATTAGAAGCCTGTAGATGTAACTTAATGTACATCTTAATGTAACTTAATGTAACTTCTCATGCTGTAATCTCATGAGAAAACTTTAATGAATGAGGAGTTGTTGCTCGTGGATGAGCAAAGACAGTGGCTTCTTGAGATGGGATCTACTCCTGGTGAAGATACTGTGAAGATTGTTGACATAACAATGGAGGATTTAGAATATTACATAAACTTAATTGATAAAGCAGTCACAAGATTTTAGAGAATCAGTTCCAATTTTGAAAGCTCTCCTGTGGTCAAAATGCTGTCAAACAACATCGCACGCTACAGAGAAATCAGTTGCAAAAGAAAATGTCAGTCGACATGGCAAACTTTATTGTTGTCTTATTTTCAGAAATTGCCACGGCCACCCCAGCCTTGAGCAACCACCATCCTGATTAGTCAGGGGCAGCCATCAACACCGAGGCAAAAATCCTTTGCCAGCAAAACGATTATAACTTGCTGAAGGCTCTTATGGTGCCTAGCTTTTGTAGCAATAAAGTGTTTTAAAGGGCTTTCCTGATGGCTCAGTAGTAAAGACTCTGCCTGCCAATGCAAGAGACATGAGAATCACGGGTTTGATTCCTGGGTTGGGAAGATCCCCTGGAATAGAAAATGGAAAGTCAGCTCAGTATTCTTGCCTAGAAAATTTTGTGGACAGAGGAGCCTGGTGGACAGTCCATAGGGTCACAAAGAGTCGGATGTGAGTGAGCATACACACACACACAAAACACAAAAGCATTTTAAAATTAAAGCATGGAGACTCCTTGGTGGTCCAGTGGTTAAGAATCTGCCTGCCAATACAGGGAACCGGGTTCCGCACCTGGTCGGAGAAGATCCTACATGCCAGAGCAACTAAGCCAATATGCTCTGGTTACGGAGCCCACGTTCCACAACTACTGAAGCCTGAATGCCTGAGAGCCTGTGCTCTGCCGCAAGAGAAACCACCGTAGTGAGAAGCCCAAGCACCACAACTAGAGTAGCCTCCACTCTCCGCAACTAAAGAAAAGCCCACGTGAAGAACTGAAGACCCAGCGCAGCCAAAAATAAATAAGTAGATATTTTAAAGAATAAATAAAAATGAAAGTATATGCATTGTCTTGGGGGTTACATAATACTATTGCTCACTTGACTCCTGTAGAGTGTAAACATAACTTTTATATGCCCAGGAAAACCAAAAAATTCATGTGACTTGCTTTATTGCGATATTTGCTCTATTGCAGTGGTCTAGAACCAAACCCACAGTATCTCTGAGGTCTGCCTATGAAATAAGGGAAGGCTCAGTGGGGGCTGCGTGTGTCCAGTGGTCGAATCAGAGAGCCCAGCTCAGGGTAGGGAGTGGCCCTGACAACTCGGTCCTGCTCAACCCACTTCTAGAGCTTCCAGCTCAGTTCTGGGAGTTGCAGTGCCAGCAGGACTGAGACATAGATGATTGGGAGGGATCTGTGGGAGGCCCTGGCCTGGGGAGGATGGAAGGTGATAGGGCAGGTCAGCTGTCATGACCTGTGTGAAGTTGGGCTGTGGCTATGGGGATAGAGTTGACGAAAATGTGTGGTTCCTGGGGGAGAGCTGGAGCTAAGTGGGAGCTCAGCAGTGTGAGAGGGGGATCTTTGACTTGGGGTACAGGAGAACTTTTGCACTATTGTGCTGGTCTGAAAGCACAGGATGCTACTGCCTTACACAGCACTGGCACTATTCACTTGGGCAGATTTCACGTTCGGACAATGTCTTCTTCTTTTTTAAAAAATACTTATGTATTTATTT
Organism: Ovis aries; assembly: GCF_016772045.2. Taxonomy (NCBI): domain Eukaryota; kingdom Metazoa; phylum Chordata; class Mammalia; order Artiodactyla; family Bovidae; genus Ovis; species Ovis aries. The sequence continues at coordinate 57,050,672 of NC_056056.1, forward strand.
TGGCTGGGCTGAGTTTTAGTTGTAGCCCACGAGACCTTTGTTGTGGCATGCAAGCTTCTTAGCTGAGGCATGCTGGATCTAGTCTCCCAACTAGGGATCGAACCTGGGCCCCCTGCACTGGAAGCATGGAGTCTTAGCCACTCGATCAGCAGGGAGGTCCTCCTAGGCGATGTCTTTGGGAGAGAAGTTGAATTAGAAGAAAAATGAAATGTCTCTGGATGCTGGACATTTGGAAGGCCTTTATTTATTTATTTTTTTTGTGGATTGTGTGGAGCTGATCTTCAGCCAAGCTGTGAAGGCCAGGCAGGATCTGGGTGGATAGAAGGAGGGGAAGGTTTCAGATATATATTTCTATCACATCATTGCATTGTACATCTTAAGCCTATACAGTATGTCAATTGTATCTCAGTAATGCTGAAAGGAAAATGAGGAGGGGCAGGGCCTTTCAGTCGGCAGACAGGCGTTGTGGGTGGGCCCAGAGGGGAGGGCCTGAGTAATGGGCCAAGCTGGCCTGGACGACAGAGAAGCAGGGCTGGACAGCCCTGGTGGAGCCAATGTTCTGGAGTGTGGAATCCCACTGGGATTTTCCAGGGTGAAGGTGACCTTGAGGTGGAAGTTTGGTGACCAGTGTCCAGCTTGGGTTGTGAGAGAGAATGAAAGGGACATTGGGCGAATTTAAGAGCCAGCTCTCAAAAAAAAAAAAAGAGACAGCTCTCAGAGGACAGAAGTCTATAGTGCCGGGTAGTTCTAGTATCTTTGTGATGGTGATTATGAAGAGGCCTCCCTGCAACTCTGTCCCTCGGAGCGTGAAGGTTGGAGCCCAGGTCCCTTACCTAGAGAGCCCGGTATAAGTGATCCCATCAGCACATCTCTTTGTTGATTTGTCCTGGCCATGTGTGAGGACAAGCCTGCAGCACTTGCACCCTCTGTCTGTGCCTGGACTGAGAGGGCAGTCCCATTGATGTTTCTGTTCTGGGGGATGTGGGGTGGGGGAAGGCAGGCTCTCAGAGGCCGTGTTCTGCTGTGGAAACACCCAGCCCTGTGCTCTCCTACGTGAGCCTGCCTTTGTCAGGAAGCTGAGCTGTTGCCCTCTGATTCAGCCCAGGAGCTCTGCTATGGCCAGGGGTGAGGGCTGTCACATGAGTTTTCCTTCTGAACCCCTCAGCATCTCAGAGAGGTCAAGGGCCTGCCCCCAAGTGTCACAGTACAGTTGAGTGACAGGTCTGCCTGTGTCTCGGTTTTCTGACCTCACATCTGGAGTTCGTCCCAGGGTTCAGCATCTTTCACAGCCCTGGATGAAGAATTTCACGTTCCTTAAGAATGCAGCTGCTGTAGCAGGGACTAGGAGATGCCCGGGAAATCAGCTTTAGCCAAGTATGCATGAAGGTGGGAAGTGAAGTCACTATCACCGGCTTATACCAAGGGCTGTCATTTTGCCAACAAAGATCTGTATAGTCAAAGCTATGGTTTTTCCAGTAGTCATGTACAGATGTGAGAGTTGGACCATGAAGAATGCTGAGCACCGAATTGACACTTTTGAACTATGGTGCTGGAGAAGACTTGAGAGTCCCTTGGACTGCAAGGAGATGAAACCAGTCAATCATAAAGGAAATCAACCCTGAATAATTGGAAGGACTGATGCTGAAGCTCCAAAACTTTGGCCATCTGATGGGAAGAGCTGACTCATTGGAAAAGATCCTGATGTTGGGAAAGAGGATAGGAGGAGAAGGTGGCTACAGAGGATGAGATGGTTGGATGGCATCACCGACTCAATGGACATGAGTTTGAGCAAACTCAGGGAGATAGTAAAGGACAGGGAAGCCTGGTGTGCTGCAGTCCATGGAATCACAAAGAGTCTGACACGACTTAGTGACTGAATAGCAACAACACGAGGGCCTAGGCCTGCATATTGACTTGTGAGTTCACATCACAGTATTTTGCAGAGGAGGCAGCTGAGGTTCAGAAGAGCTGGGTGGGTTGCCTGGCCCCAAGCAGGAGCCAGATGCAGGAGCCTTGCACTTAACCTCAGGCCATCCAGGACCCTCACCAATTAGCTTGCTGAGCTTAGGGCAGCCTCAGCTCTGGAAGGCGCTGGCATGTCTGTGCTTGTGAATTTTCTCTGGAGCCTGCCTTGAGGGAGAGAATGACTGTGTCTCAGCCTGAGGTGCCCCCTGCATTAAGGTGTGGCAGCTCATGACCTGGTGGAAGGTGGGCATTTGTGACTTGCTAGTGGATAGAGAGAGAATCAGACTGGGAGAGCCCTCATGGTGCCTGTGGCCCATGTTGGTTGGAGCCCTGACTCCTTGTTTGTTTTTGTGTTCTATTTAAAACATATATATTTATTGTATTTATTATTTATTTATTGGGTTGCCTTGGATCTCAGCTGTGGCTGGTAGGATCTAGTTCCCTGACCAGGGATCCAACCTGGGGTCCCCTGCCTTGGGAGCAGAGTCTTGGCCCTTGGACCACAGGGAAGTCACTCTTTGCTCATTTTAACCTGAGGATCATATGCTCTGAGGAGATAAGTATCTCCCTGCCAATCAGGAGAGAACACAGGGGAAATGGCTTCAGGGTCCATTCAGAGTGGCATGTTAAAGCCTAGGGCTTGCTCTAAGCCAGTGGTCCCCAACCTTTTTGGCACCAGGGATCAGCTTTGGGGAAGACAGTTTTTCTACTGATTTGGATGGGGAGGATGGTTTTGGGGCAATTCAAGTGCATTACTTTTATTGTGCATTTTATTATTGTTTGCTGTTGTTCAGTTGCTAAGTCGTGTCTGACTCTGCGACCCCATGGACTGCAGCATGCCAGGCTTCCCTGTCCTGCACCATCTCCTGGAGTTTGCGCCAACTCTTATCCATAAAGTCAGTGATGCCATCCAACCATCTCATCCTCTGCCGTCCCCTCCTTCTCCTGTATTATTCTTACATTGTGGTATACAATGAGATAATTATATGACTCACCATAATGCAGAATCAATGGAAGCCCTGAACTTGTTTTCCTGCAACTACATGATACTATCTGCGGGTGATGGGAAACAGTGACACCTGAAGTGTGTTGCTTACATCCTGTCACCTCCTGCTGTGTGGCCTGGTTCCTAACAGGCCATGGACCAATACCTGTCCTTGGTCCAGGGGTTGGGGAGCCTGGCTGTAGGCGACTGTGGCTCCTCCTTGCCTTCAGGGGGCGCCATCGAGACCTGCTGCCTTCTCTCTGAACATTCTTCCCAGGTCGATGGGATAGCAAGCAAGTGGCAGTTATAGCTCCCGTGGACCGCACATCCTGGATTTAAGTTTTTCATTACTGTTGTTTTCATATGCATGTTACTCAGGTTATATGAGACAGATTTATGGTTTGATTACACGACCCTATGGCTTTTATGGTGCCTTCTGAATTAGCATAGGTGAGAATTTTGTTTCTACAAAGTTTTAGGGTTAAAAGCACTTGATTGTTTTTGATTCTTTGGAAGTTGGTGGAATATCCACTGTATCTGTAATGAGAATTCTCCAAGAACAAGTCCCTCAAAGAGCATTTGCCTAAGTAGTTCCATTAAATAGCTACATAAAGAAATAAGAAACTCAGGAAGGAAAATACTAGATAGGAAATAAATAAATGGCAACCCACTCCAGTACTCTTGCCTCGAAAATTCCATGGATGGAGGAGCCTGGCGTGCTACAGTCCACGGGATCACAAAGAGTCGGACACGACTGAGCGACTTCACGACATGACTTCCTTACTATTATCTTATTGGAATATAAATTCTTTATTTTGCCCTAGAGTTGTGCTTATATTAATGAGGGAATATCAACCCCCTCCCACAATCCTCTAATACCTATATACATACTCTTCTTGTCTTTGCATATAAGTTGGTTGATACCTTGGATGGATATCTGCTCATGTTGGGTAGGTGTAATTTGGCGAAAACCCATGATCACCACTACTGTTGCTAGTTAGGTCAAACCAGATAGATTTTGGAAGAAATGACCTTGGCATTATCAAGCAGGTGGAACTTGTCAGGATGCTGTCTTTTTTCCTCTGACTCTTTTTCACCCTCCTCTATTTTCCAGGTGCTTAGTGCTTTTTTCATTTTACATCCTTTCAGAGCCCCCTCTCAGCTCTCAGTGGAGATACTGATTCACCCCAAGATTTAAAGCTCATGTCTTATCTCCCAAAGGAATTTTGTGGATGAGCCTCTAAGCCAAAGGTATGACTATCTAATAGTGGAATTTCAGTCATTTGGAAGAGACCAGAGAAGAAGATGTAGTGAGAGGTACTTCCTGGTGTTGGTGAATAACTGAACTTAGATATCTCCATGTTTCCTACTTTTTTCTAAAAGTTTAATAGTTTATGTTTTAAGTCCGTGATCCATTTTGAGTGACTTTTTCTGTTGGTATGGGAATTTTCATGTGGGTGTCCAGTTGCTCCAGCATCATTTGCTGAAAAAGCCACCTTTGTCAGTGAACTCATTGCACAGTATAAAATATCACCTGGGCGTATTCGTGTGGGGCCAATTGTGAATTCTCTACTCTTGTTAATCTATGTGTCTGGCCTTCAACCAATACTATGCTGTCACAGTTACTGTAGTCGGAGAGAAAAGGGAGAACTTTCAAAATTATTTGGTCTCTTTTAGGGCTTTTCACTTATTTTTACAAAGAACTTTGTACACGAATGATCATAGCACCATTATTCAAAACAAGCACAAAATGGAAGCTACCCAGATATTCTTCAGTGGTCAGTGGCTGAACAAACCATGGTATATCTACATGTATGTGGAATACTATTCAGCTATAAAAAGGGACAGATGACCAACACATGCAACAATGTGGATGAATCCCAAGGAAATTATGCTGTGTGAAAACAACAAATCAATCTGCAAGGCTACACACTGTACTAGTTTGTTTATATAAGTCTTGAAATAATAAAATTGGACGTAGAGAAGAGCTTAGTGGTTGTCAGAGGTTAATGATGGGCGTGAGTGATCGGTTGTCCCTAATAAGGGATAGCCTGAGGGAGTCTTGTGAAGGTATGGTGTAGTATCTTGATTACTACTTGGTCACACAAAGTTGCATGCACACACACATGTGCGTACACACACACACACACACACACGAGTGCTTGTGAAACTGGTCAAGTCTGCATGAATTCTCTGGGTTGTGTCCATGTCGGTATCCTGGTTCTGATTGTGTTGTTGTTGTTTTCTTGTCGCTGAGTTGTGTCTGACTCTTTTGTGACTCCATAGACTGTAGTCCCTCAGGCTCCTCTGCCTATGGGATTTCCCAGGCAAGAATATTGGAGTGGGTTGCCATTTCCTTCTCTTGACCTTCTTCCTGACTCAGGGATCGAGCCACGTCTCTTACGTGGCAGGCAGATTCTTTACCCTCTGAGCCACCAGCAAAACTAGACATGCCGAGGGTGCATGTCTATCTCCATGTTATCTTGATCTGTTCACTGAATTGGTCTTCACATTTAACACTTCCTTGGTAAAACTACTCAGTCACAGATGTATCGCTTCTTCCCATGAATTAGTAACTCTGGGTCAGGAAACCTAAGAACACAGTTCATCTTTTTTTATTATGAAAAGCTAATTTAATTTTAATTGCTCATTATAGAATTGTATTATGAGGAGGAAACTGTCTTTAATTATCTTTTTGGGTGCTTGTGTCTGAAGTAATGTGATGTGGGGAGCTGAGAATCATCCTTTCCCAAGTGACCATCTGACAATGGGCTTAAAATATTTGTGCACAACAGTGTAAATAGACTTCTCTGCCCCTCACGGCCGCGCCCCCCACCCACCCCTGCCGCTGTCAGAGCCTGCCCTCCCCATGAAGCAATTAAAAGAATTCCAGGTGGGTGGCTCCCCATTCCTGGCCCTATTTAAAAATCCAACTGTCATTTCAGTTTCTTTTTTTCCCTTTCCTGAAAAACAGCAACCAGGTGACAGAAGAACAGAGACCAGGTCTCTCCAACCCTCATTTAAATATTGTCCGTGTCCTTTGGAGGTAGTTTTTCTTGGTGGCACATTCAGCGATCTCAGGTCAGCCGGAGTTCTTGAAGGTCACCGTGGGTGTCAGGAATGCAGTGGTAACCAATGTACACGACAGGCTCGCGGAGGCACCCTATACAGCACCCCTGGCCCAGAGCCCCATCTTGCTCGTTCAGAGAAACGGACTCTGTTAATTTGTTGTTTGTTGGATTTTCATGTCAGCCTGTATCCCTCACAGCCTTCTCCACTGAGTGCCATCCTCTGCTGCCTTCAAGGTCTTGGCTGGAGGGGGTGGGGGTGATGCTTGGCCACTGACACCCAGAGGATGCCATTGAAAACACAGAGATGTCTTCACACTGCTCTTTGTGGTGGGATGGCCTCCCTTCCCGTGGGCAAACCCTTGGGGCTGGAGCCCTCCCGGCTGCCCAATGGCTTTTGTGTGTGTGCAGCTTTCAGCTCCTGTCCATCAGCCTGAATGGGCCCATTCAAGGGCATTCATGCGCCTCGGAGACCCCGGCCGCCTGGACACAATCAGCTGAGAAGGGCGCCGCGGGCCCCGCACATGAGAACGAGCTGGCTCAGCCTGCCTCCAGGAGCCCCCGATTGTTCCCCTGAGCCCGGGGCCCAGGAGTGAGCCCAGAGGGGTGATGCTGGGCAGCCATTTGGGGCTCATTCACTTGGTGCAGTTGGGGGCTGGGGAAGCAAGGGGAAGGAACACCTTGCCATGAAGGAGGAATGTGCAAGCTCGGGCTGGCTCGAGCTTATCTCTGGCTCTGACCTTCGGCCTTTATCTGTGTACCACCCCTCTGATCCCCTACTTAAGAATGGAGGCCTTGTCTTTTTAACCATCACAGACCTGCATACCCAAGGGTATTAAGGTATGTGCATGCTCAGTTGTATCTAACTCTTTGTGACCCCATGGGCAGGCTTCTCTGTCCATAGATTTTCCAGGCAAGAATACTGGAGTGGGTTACCATTTCCTTCTCAGGGACTCTTCTCCATCCAAGGATTGAACTCGCATCTCCTGCATTTCCTGCATTGCCAGGCAAATGCTTTACCACTGAGCCACCTGGGATGCAACATACACAAGACAGTAAATGCTTGTTGAAGATTAAACTTCCGTTTTGGCACAGGGCACGCAGTGCTGCGGCGTGTTCTGCCCTGGGGTGAGGGCAGCCTACTGGAAGAACTGGACTCCCCTCATGTTTGGAAGGACAGTAGCTATGAGACCCTGAAAGGACGTAGGACATTTTCAAGGTGGGATATGGCCACAGCAAAGGGCCCTGTGGCTGCCAGGTACCTGCATCTGGAATTGGAAAGGTTGTGTAAGGAGCGCCTGAGGCCCCTGCAGAGATCAGCCTCAGGCTCTTTGCAGGAAAGGGCCATTCCTTGGGCCGGTTTGGAACCAGATGTAGTAGATGTGAATTTGTGAGCCTGGACTTAATTGATTCTCTGTAACTTGTACTGGACTTCCTGAGTGGCGCTAGTGGTAAAGAACCTGCCATGGGTTCGATCCCTACATGGGAAAGATCCCCTGGAGGAGGGCATGGAAACCCACTCCAGTATTCTTGCCTGGAGAATCCCAGGGACAGAGGAGCCTGGTGGGCTACATTCCATAGGGCTGAACAGAGTCAGGCACGACTGAAGCAACTTAGTGCACACACCCACAGCTTGTGCCATGTGGGAGCCAATACCTTCAAAGATTTGCTCTCAGTTCTGGCTTGTGCCCTCACTCAGACTTCCTAGGACAATGCTGAAAACATTCAGGGAATGAAAAGGACCAGCCAAAATGCCAAGGAGGCTTAGTGCTCTCCAGCTTTACAAAGCTGTCCAGTATAAACTGCAGACAGTTGCAGTAGTAGGCAAAGAAGTGGTACAATCTTCTATGTACTGGGAATTTACTGGGCTAAGTACTTTGTATATAATGCTTCATTTGATTAAGCTGTTATGCTGTTGTATATGCACCCACCCATTTGTAAAATGTATACATTGTGTGCATTTCAAGTACTTTAAGATTATTATTCCCATTTACAGCTGGAATAAGTGAGGCCGTGAAATATTGACTACCCAAGGTGAGCAGCAGAACTTCAGTGGAAACGAGCTCAGTACAGTGAAGGCAATGGCTGCTGCAAGCGTTACTCTGGTGCAGCAAACCAAGTTATCATAATAATTTTCACCTCTGTTTTAAGTGTTAATCTAAAAGGAAGAAAAGAAAATAACATACTTTGATTAGGACCATGATATTCAAAAAGTAGACATCTTAAAAAATCCCATGGACAGAGGAGCCTGGCAGGCTACCGTCCATGGGGTCGCCAAGAGTTGGACATGACTGAGTGACTAACACTAAGAAGTCTTGAGATTTAGTTGGAAAAATGCAACACACAAACAGAAATGCTTTCAAACTGCCAACAGTTGGGGTGGCAGCTGCATCTGTGCCAAGGACATGAAGGGACATGCACCACATAACCTTGGGAGGTCGTTGAGAACCCACTAGGACAAATGCGTGGTCTTTTCCTCCTGAGGAAGAAGATTTGCTCCATGACTACTGGAGGGGTGTGGATCTGCTTACCCTGATGCCAGCTTCAGAACATCTGGCCCCAACAGCTTGTTCTGAAAGGCACAGGCACTCTGTGAGGGTTCCCAGACCTGGGTCCAAGATCAGCTCACCCTGGGGTGGGTTACAGAACCTGGCTGTGAAATGGCATCCCTCCTACGGTCAGCAATGGAATCAGAGTATGTGGTCAATTCTCTAATATTTAGTGCCTTTTGTGCATGCTAAGTCACTCAGTCATGTCCGACTCTGCCACCCCATGGATTGTAGCCCGCCAGGCTCCTTGCAATTGTCCAGGCAAGAATACTGGAGTGGGTTGTCCTGCCCTCCTCCAGGGGATCTTCCCAACCTAGGAATCAAAACTGCATCTCTCATGTTTCCTAACATCTCCTGCATTAGCAGGCAGATTCTTTACCACTGGCATTACCTGGGAAGCCCTTAGTGTCTTAGAAAGTCCTTTCTTTGTTGGATGTGTCTCAAGAAGGGACAAGACTTTATATTCAGCTCCATAGGGCAAAGCTCTTCTTGACAAGGGGACAAACGTTCAGCCCCAAGCCACCAAGAGAAATCATCTTGCAGCATGGAACTTGGTATAGTTGGTTTTTTTTTAAAAGTATATATTTTTGACATATTTTTAAAGTTAATTAATTAATTGGATTGTGTTGGGTCTTAGTTGCAGCACTCAAGATCTTTCATTGTAGCACATGGACTCTGCAGCTGTGGTGTGAAGGCTTAGTTGCTCTGTGGCATGTGAGACCTTAGTTCCCCAACCAGGGGTCAAACCCACATCCCCTGTGTTGCAAGATGGATCCTTAACCACGGAACCACCAGGGAAGTCCCCTTGGTACAGTTTTATTTCCACGGAGGTCCCCTCTTCCTAGGGGATTCTGTGCTGTGTCCCGGGCTGCTGCTCCCCTCTAATCTAGGGCAGGCTTCCCTGGTGGCTCAGTGGGTAAAGAATCCACCTGAAGCACAGGAGATGCAGGTTCAGTCCCCTGGTTGGGAACATCCCCCGGAGGAAGAGGGCACGGCCACCCACTCCAGTACTCTTGCCTGGAGAATCACAGGGACAGAGGCCCCTGGAGGACTGCAGTCTGTGGGATTGCAAAGACTTGGACTGAAGTGACTAAGCGTGCAATCGGGGGCACTTATTTCAGTCTAGAGAACATTAGTCAGATTGGGGACGACAAGGTGTGTTTTCTTCCCACCTCATTTCTGAGTTTAAGTATTGAAAGACCTTGAGTAGATTAACTCCTACAAACTCAGTTTCTTCATCTGCAAAAGGGGGATAACAGTGGAAATGGGCAGGAAGGGGGCTTAGGTGAGCTGATGCACTTGACAAGGACAGCACTGACACCTAGTACTCACCCCATAAAATTAGCTTCTCTTTCTTCAATTAGTTGAATCATGTCCTTGCCTGGGGAAGCGGTGACTTCCCTGGCTGATTGCCTTTAACATACAGAGAAGTCACTGAAGTTCCCGTGGCTTCTTTGACCTTTTATTCTCATGGGTGAGGAAGGGTGGAGCCCAGAGAGGAAAGGGCTTATCCAATCTGGATGGACATGTCTAGAAACTGGCAAGTCCAGTCTGAGCATTGTTCAGTTTGGATTGGGTCCTGGACCATGGGTTTGTTCTATTTCTCTCTCTCTCTCTTTCTTGCTTTAAAGGACATTATTGGGACAATTGGCAGCATTTGAATGAAGTCTGCAGATTGGATGATAGCATTGTATCAGTGTTAATTTCCTGACTAAATAGTTAACCTGGTAACATAAGAAAATGTCTTTTTAAGGAAATGCATGCTGAAGTATTTACAGGCAAAAGGGTATCTTCTGTGCAACTTAGACTCAAGTTTTTTCGAGGAAAAAAAGCTCTATGGAGAGAGAGGAGGGTAAATGAAATGTTTACATTTGGGATATTTAGGTGGAGGGAGTTTATTTTACTATTCTTGCAACTTTTCTGTAGGTCTGAAATTATTTCAAAATTGTAAGTTAAAAATAACCCTCATGTGATTAGGGCTCATGTAAAATAATAGCACTTGGGTGTCAGTTGTTGCAGAGTAGGCTCACTGTTTCTAGAAACCTTTGCCCTGTGTTTGGTGGGCGTGAGGGTATGCATGTGAATGGATAGTGGGCCCAGGACCATGGCCTTTAGGAGTGGGGGGATGAAGACTATCTGAGTGATGAGAGGATAGGAGGGGGAATAAACTGAGAGAGAAATGGTCAGTGAACATGGGCTCTTTCCACCAAAATAGAAGGGACCAGAGTCTTACTCTGAATATTTTTATCACTAGGGTTCTTAGTAGCAAGCAGTAGATATCAACTGACTGATATCAGCAGAAGAGGCATTTCTTTAAGGGACCTCAGGGTGGTTCCCAGACTTGCTAGGAAGGCTGTGGACTCAAACTGTGGAAACTAGACAGCAGCCCAGGCAGTGGCCACAGCTATGCCACAAAACCGGAACGGTAAGAACACTGCTGCTGTCTGTTTGCAACCTTCAGGGTGAGAGGAGGATCCTGCCTCCCATCAGAACTCATGAAGGCGGCAGGGATTCCTAAACATGGGAAGGGACTTTAGATGCCAGGAGGCCAGATCTCTCCCTGAATAGTACTATTCATGCATGTCAGCACCCCCAGAGACAGCTCATCCCGTTCTTCTTCCTGGTTGCGTAGTATTCCCAAGACGGTCTTTGACTCATTGGACCATTCCCCTGGTGACAAACTTCTAAGTCGTTTATGCTTTTTTGCCCTATTGCAACATGCCTCGCTGAGCATATTTGTATCTTTACACGAATGTGACGTTTCTGTCAGACAAATTCTAAAAACAAAAAGGATAAATGTATTCTTCTCATTATTTTTCAAGTTAACATTTCTTATATTCTATGGGCACTGGAAGACATTGTGAATATAAATAAACAGTATTTTATTTTTAATTAATTTCTTTTATTACTGTGCTGTGTCTTCGTTGCTGCACATGAGCTTTCTCTAGCTGTGCATGGGTTTCTCATTGCTGTGGCTTCTCTTGTTGAGAAGCACAGGCTCAGTAATTGCCTCACGCAGGCTTTCATTGCTTCAAGGCACATGGAGTCTTCCCAGGCAGGGATTGAACCCATATCCCCTGCACTGGCAGACGGATTCTTAACCACTGGACTGCTAGGGACATCCAATAAACAGTATTTTAAGCAGGTTTTTAAAAATTGTGGTAAAACACCCATCGCATAAAATTTACCATCTTAACCATGCTTAAGTGCACATAAGTTAGTATAGTTAAGTATAGTCATAGTGTTATTTGACCATCATACATCATACATCTCCAGGACGTTTATCTTTCCACACTGAAATTCCACACCTATTAAATAATAACTCCCCAAGGCAACTCCCCACCTACCTTGTGTCTCTATGAATCTGGCTGCTAAACAGTTTTCAAAGTTTTATCACAGAATTTATCTGCACAGAGAAGCTAAGAGATATTTCTGATTGGGAGCTTGAACATTTTTAAAGACAGGTAGGAGGAAGGACTGGAGACACCAGTGGTAACAGCTTGTATTTTTCAAGCACTTCCCTTGGGCCTGGCATTCTTCCAGTGCTCTGCAGGCAGTGGTTCTCAGTCCAGCTGCGGGTTAGAATCAGCTGGGAGCTTTGACCATCTATCACCTGGTGGTGGGACCCAAGCACCAGGACTTGAAAAGACTCCGGGTGATTCCAGCATGTAGGCAAAGTCAAGAACCACTGCTTCTAGATGGCAGTTCATCACCACCCCCACCTGGAATCGGCATTGTGATTATTCCTGTTCCTAACTGCCAGATAGGAAGTCAAGCCACAGTGAGTGAGGCCTTCTCACCACCCAGCACACACCCCAGTGCAGTGATTTCACTGCTGCCTTCCTGGATGGTCATGGTGGGGGGTGCGGGGAGCAAGCCCCTCCACAGAGGAACCCCCACCTCATCCTCAGCCCTTTGTACTCCCAGCCTCATTAGCCTGGTTTCAGATTGTCCAAACCCCTCTGTTCCTGGGGCTCAAGCTTTGTATTTGCTTTGCCTAGAAGGTTATTACCCTCACTTCTTACTTAGATAACTAATTCCCACTTACCCGCCCCCCACCCTGTTCTTTTTTCTTTGGTTGCTCAGTTTCTCATTCATATCCACCTCTTTGTGACCTCATAGACTACAGCACACAAGGCTTCCCCATCCTTCACTATCTCTCCAAATTTGCTCAAACTCATGTCCATTCAGTCGATGCTGCCTTCCAACTATCTCATTCTCTGTCACCCTCTTCTCCTCCTACCCTCAAACTTTTCCAGTGAGTCAGATCCTCACATCAGGTGACCAAAGTATTGGAGCTTCAGCTTCAGCTTCAGTCCTTCCAATGAATATTCAGTTGATTTCCTTTAGGATTGCCTGGTTTGATCTCCTTGCTGTCTTTTTTCTTTGTAACACTGGAAGCAACACATGGATATGTGCATATCTGTTTCGATTTCCCACCTGCTGACACTAAGTAGACATTCAGTAACTAATAGATAAATGAATGGAGAGAAAGCAGTCATGAGTGGGACCACACTCTTAGGTCAAGAGAGCTCGTCCCCTCCTCTGACGGTGGTGAGGAGTAAGAACAGACGTTCGAGTGGTGTATTTTCAGGTACACTTGAGGGACTGGACCAGCCGAGTGTGATCCTGCTCACAGTTGGGTTAACTTCTGAAAATGAGACGATCAGGACTAGAACTGTGGGTCTCAAGCCCGCCACACGTTGGAATCACCTGGGGAGCTTAGGGAGCTTCTCAGGTAGCTCAGTGGTAAAGAATCTGCCTGCTAATGCAGGAGATGCGTGAGTGGTGGGTACGATCCCCTGGAGGAGGCAGTGACAACCCACTGCAGTATTCTTGCCTGGAGAATCTCATGGACAGAGAAACCTGGCAGGCTACAGTCCATGGGCTCACAAAGAGTTAGACATGACTGAGCAACCGAGCATGCGTGCATGGGGAGCTTAGGGGCCAGTGATGGTGGGTCCTGCCCCCCGACTCAGATTGAATCAGGTCTTTGGTGGGAAATGAGGCTGGGAGGCATGACTAGGAAGATCAGAGGGGCAAGAGTTGGGAAGCCATATCAAGACCCGAGTGCTGGGACCTTGTAGGGGCCTGGATTTAGAGACCAAAAGCCTTGCAGGGTCGTCTCATGGTTCAAACTCTTCTCTGTGGGTCTGGTGTTTTGAGAGTTGCTCAAACATTGGACTTGATTTTTTTAAATTCTCTTTTTACCAAGTAATCAAAATAAAACATGTGTGATTAAATATTCCACATTTCAACGTACTGGAGACCACCAGTGTGCTGATGGAGCTGCCGGGGAGGCCCCTGCCACTTTCTGTCGGTATTGGAATTCCTTGTAAATGTGGTATTGGTTAGGACGCTTCTAGCCCAGCCCCAGTTTCGTTCCGGGTTCAGGCATGCGCAGTTTGCTCTCTGGCCATCATCTAGATGCTCACACCTGCCATTGGTGAGGTTGGCTTGTGCGTCTTCATGGCTCAGTGGCCAGTCTGCTAAGTGTGGTGTGTTGCCTTGTGTAATTGTCCCTTATGGATGGTTTCAGCCTTGTGGCAAGTTTGGGGTACATCTTATTTGACTTTTGTATGTCTGATGAGGAAATAACCGGTTGTTGCAGTAGCACGGGAAGCCAGCATTGCCTAATGGTTTAGGGTGTGGAGGATGGGCATGAGTCTCTGTACCACTTGTGTGGTCTTGGGCAGGTTACCTAACCTCTCTGTGCCATAATTTCTTCATCTTTTAAAATAAGGAGGGACATCCCTGGCGGACCAGTGGATAGGAGTTAGTGCTCTTGCTGCCTGGGCTCCTGGTCAGGAAGATACGGTCCCATAAGCTGCACCACCAAAATATAAGGGTGATAGTAATGATATTACAAGGCTTTTAAACAAGTTTTTATATGTATATGTGTGTGTGTATATATATATGTATATATGTATGTGTGTATGTATGTGTATATATATATGCACTTAGAACAGCATCTGACAAATAATAAATACCACATAAGAATTTTCCATTGTTGTTTCTAATCTTATCGTTTTAACGACTCTTTGAAACAGAAATTTTCTATCGTTATTTCAAGATTTGGATCCAGGGACTTCCCTGGTACTTCAGTGGTCAAGAATCTGCCTTGCAGTACAGGGGATGTGTGTTCGATCCCGGGTCAGGGAACTAAGATCCTACAGACTGTGAAGCAGCTAAGCTCTCTCGCTTGCCCACATGCTGTAGAGACCACGCACCACAACTAGGACCATGATAAAAAAAAGAGAGATTTGGATCCATTGAACTCATGCATTCTCAACCAGAAAGGTATTATCCCCGAGGAGATGAAGAAAATTTAGCGATGGCAATGGCGCATGGCCCTCCAAAGGGTCCCGCTATGTAAACAGATACCCAGTGTTTCATGGAAGAGGGAAGAGCACAGTGAGACAAAAATGTCCACCACAGCTCCTTAGGGGGGTGGGCAATAATGAAAGAAAGGGTGAGAAACACTGGTTTAAGTAAAGACCTTTTTAAGGTCCAAAAGCAGTCTCCTAAAAGCCTGTTAGCATTTGCTACCACTTATCTGTGGAAATCAAGGTTTTTCTCAACACTTTTCCATTAAAAACAAGAATCAGAAATAAATTACTAGGTGATGTGACTGATAGAAGACTGCGCCCAACCTTATAACCATGGATGTCAGGACACAGAAAAACACACTTATCCTTCTCAGTGACTTATCTGGTTTTCATGTAGAGGATTTGCATTCCTTAACCAAAAGGTTTCCTTCCCTGCAGGTTTGACAGCTTCCTGGTTGTGTGGAGTGGCCAGCTTTGGGGCAGGGGGTCCCTCTGGCTCTTGTGGAGGTGGCTGCTCAGCAGAGCTGGGGGCCTCTGCCCAGAGCCCTGGTGGGGTCACAGGCCTAGAAAGGGGCGTGCAGTGGTCCTGAGTCTACAGGACTCCTCAGAAAGGTTCAGGCCCTTATTTGCTGTGAGGAAAGACAAAGATCTTCTTTATTTGCACAAAGGTGGATGGGGGAACTGAGGCCCCCAGATGGTGTATGAGCTCAAAAACCCAATCAAGTTGACCAACAACCTTAGGTTACAGTCACGTGGCATCTCCATGACTCCTGGATTTCCCGTTTGGGGTTTTATTAGCTTTTCGTCAAAGGCGACATTGTGAAGAAACACAGATTAGCATTCAACTTATAAAACAGCTCAGTAAGAGAGAAAGAAGGGCCAGAGAATCATCAAGAGTTTCCTCAGCAAGATCAGAACCCAGACAGCTGCTGTGTGTGTGTCCGTTTAGAGCATAGGGGAGGGGGAGGCAGCCGCCTCGTTCCTGGTCAGGGGCGCCTGGTGGGTTCTCGGATCAAGGAAGAATTTCCCACAGGTGGGGGCTGGATGGGGGCCCGGACAGCCTCCCACAAATAGACTAATGAACAACACACACTGGCCGTGACATTGCCAATTGGAAACAGCTTTGGGGCTTCCAAACGAACATAGAGCCTAAAGCAGACCCGACATGGGTTTTGCCAGCTTAGGGGGAAAAATGAAAATCAGACAAGTAGTGTTCTAGGTAGATGAGCCCTTGAGAGGTGGCTTACCTGAGATGAGGAAGTGAAATAGCCTCATCTTCCCAGCCTTTTAAGAAAAAGGCTTTGTTGTCGGGGGAGGCAGAGGGATGGCTCCATTTAACCAAATCCGAAGGTCAGGTTGGTGGACTTGAGCATTTGCAGTTTTCTCAGACTGAGGCTCCATCCATCCTCCATCCTCCATCCTCCTGAGCCAGCAACACTGGTGCCGAGTGGACATTCCATCCGAGTTACTAAAAGAAGTAAGTTAGGTTCCCAGGGACTCAGCTGTGATTCAGTCTCCACCCCAGCTCACTATGGTGACGTCGTGTGTGTCTTAGCCATTTTGTACTTCAGATTCTGTCTGAAAATGGCAACCTGCTGATCGTTTTTTTTTTTTTTTTTAATGTAGAAGAGGCAACAAAATCCCAGCTCTAACAAGCCAGAAACTGTGAGCCACTTAAATTTTTGTTTGTCTCATGTTTATGAGAAAGGATTAAATAACAGATATCTAAACCAACACCAGGGTCTCTTTTGAAAGCTCAGATTCTAGGGCAGCCAGTTCTCAGTTCTGTCTGCGCATTAGAATCAACTGGGGAGCTTTTGAGAACCAGTATTCGCTAGGCCCCACCCCAGACCAATTAAATTGCCACCTCTGGGAAGAAGGTCCAAGCATCGGTGTGTTTTTAAAAGTTCCCCAGGGTGATTCTAATGGGAGACCAAGATTGGGGATCATTGTTTGGGGTATGCCAGTTGGAGAAGGAAATGGCAACCCACTCCAGTGTTCTTGCCTGGAGAATCCCAGGGACGGGGGAGCCTGGTGGGCTGCTATCTATGGGGTTGCACAGAGTCGGACACGACTGAAGCGACTTAGCAGCAACAGTTGGATGTAAAGATTCAGGCTTATTTCCAGATATATTGTACAAGATATTTTCTCTCATTCCTTTAATGGCTTGAAAATCCTATTTATTTACTTTATTGAGATATAATTTACATACCATACCAGTCACCCTTTTATTAAAGTGAAAAATTTCGTGGTTTTAGTATGTTCACAGAGTTGTGCAACCATCACCGCTATCTAATTCCAGACCATTTTCATCCTTCCAAAAAGAAACCTAACCCGTTAGTAGTCACTCTCCTTTGTCTCCTCCCTCAAAGGCAGAGAGGGAGAAGGAAATGGCAATCCACTCCAGTATTCTTGCCTGGAGAATTCTATGGACAGAAAAGCCTGGTTGGCTACAGTCCGTGGGGTTGCAAAGAATCAGACTTGACTGGGTGACTTAACACTCCCTTGTCTCCTCCCTCAAACCTCTGGCAACCACTCATCTGCTTTGAGGGGAGCTGCCTATTCTGGACATTTTGTATAAATGGAATCATACAACATGTGATCTTTTGTAACTGGCTTCTTCCACTTAGCATAATGTTTTCAAGGTTTACTCATATTACAGTGTAAATCAGTATACTTTCCTTTTTTATGGCTGACTAATATTCCTCTGGAGGAATATACCCCATTTTGCTTATCCATTCATCAGTTGATGAATAGATTATTTCCACTTTTTTGTACTTTGAATAGTATTATGAATACTTTGAATATTCGTTGGAAGGACTGATGCTGAAGCTGAGGCTCCAGTACTTTGGTTACCTGATGTGAACAGTCAGCTCATTGGGAAAGACCCTGATGCTTGTAAGGGTTGAAGGCAAAAGGAGAAGAGGGCAGCAAAGGATTCGATGGTTAGGTAGTATTACCAACTCGTTGGACGTGAATCTGAACAAACTCTGGGAGACATGAAGGATAGGGAAGCCTGGCGTGCTGCAGTCCATGGGGTTGCAAAGAGTCGGATACAACTTACCGACTGAACAGAAACAATTATGAATACCTATGTTTGTGCAGGGCTTCTTTGATGGCTCAGTGAGTAAGAATCCACCTGCAGTGCAGGAGACAAAGGAGACCCGGATTCAGTCCCTGGGTTGGGAAGATCCCCTGGAGGAAGAAATGGCAACCCACTCCACTGGGGTTATATTAGTGTATAAGGGTTCGTGTGTTTTTAATTATCTTGGGTATGTATCAGTGCCTAGGAGTGGAATTGCTGGGCCATACAACAGCTGTCTGTTTAAAATTTGAGGAAATGCCAGTCTGTTTTCCAGTGTGGGTCTACCATTTTACATTGCCATCAGCAGTGTATGAGGACCCCAGTGCTCTGCATTCTCACCAACACTTGTTACTGCCTGTCTCTTTGATTATGGCCACCTTAGTGGGTGTGGGTAGATATCTCATTATAGTTTTGATTTGTATTTTCCTTGTGGCCAATGCTGTTTGGCATCTTTTTATGTGCTGCTTGGCCCCTGGCATGTCTTCTTTAGAAAAATATCCGTTCAAATATTTGATCTTTTAAAATTGGATTATTTGCCTTTTTATTATTGAGTTATAAGAGTTTTTATGTATTCTAAACGGGCTCAGATTCTCAGTCGTGTCTTTTTGCGACCCCATGATCTGTAGCCTGCCAGGCTCCTCTGTTCTTAGGATTCTCCTGGCAAATATACTGAAGGGGGATGCCATTTCCCAACTCAGGGATCGAACCTGCGTCTCCTATGTCCCCTACATTGGCATGTAGATTCTATATCGCTAGCACCACCTGGGAAGCCCATGTACTGTAAGCAGTTGATCCTTATTAGGCTTGTGAGTTGAAACTATTTTTCCCATTCTGTAGGTTGTCTTTTCATTTTCTCGATAGTATTCTCTGAGGCGCAGAAGTCTTCAACATTGATAATTTATTTTTTTCTTTTGTCATTTGTGCTTTGTATGTAATATCTAAACAACCATTGTTTAATCCTGTCATGAAAATTTATGTCTATGCTCTAAGAGTTTTGTTGTTTTAGCTCTTACATTTGAGGTCTTTGGTTAATGTAGGGGGTAGATGTTTATCCCATGGAGAAGGGCATGGCAACCCACTCCAGTATCTCCAGTATTCTTGCCTGGAGAATCCCACGGACAGAGAAGCTTGACAGGCTACCGTCTATGGGAGTGAAAAACCATTGGAGACAACTGAAGCGACTTAGCAGGCAGACAGGCAGGTTTTTATCATTCCCAAAAGTTAGGGCCCCAGCTTCCTTCTGTGCAAGGCAGCTTGCAAGGCAGCTTGGTAATCTTAGAACAGTAGAGCAGGCAAAGGGACGTGAGGGCTCCAGCCGTCTACTGTAGTGGCAAGAAACTTGAGGTCCTGAGTTATTTTAATGGAGAGGCAAATACGGACCCTAGGATGTTATAGAAAGCTAAAATCCTTCCTTACTCTTATGAAAGGCTAGTGTGTATTCTCCAAGAACCGTGAGTTTCAATAGCATTTCTCACAATTGAAACCTAGCACTCTGCCTCAGGTACTGTGTCCATCTTAACATCAGATTAACTAAAATGACCAGAACACTGCAAGTCACTCTACCACAGATGAGATACTAACTCAATATCGTTGTGTTTTAAGATATTAATTCTGGGACTTCCCTGGTAGTCCAGTGGTTGAGAATCCACCGCCGTTGCAGGGGATGTGGGTTTGATCCCTCCAGGAAGATCCCTCATGGCTTGGAGCAGCTAAGCCTGAGCGCTTGAACTACTGAGCCTGCACACCCTAAGAGCACATGCTCCAAAACAAGAGCAAGTAAAAGTGAAAGCTGCTCAGTCGTGTCTGACCCTTTGCGACCCCATGGACTGTAGCCTATCAGGCTCCTCTGTCCATGGGATTTTCCAGGCAAAAATTCTGGATTGGGTTGCCGTTTCCTTCTCCTGGGATCTTCCCCACCCAGGGATCGAACCCGGGTCTCCTGCATTGTAGGCAGACGCTTTTACCGTCTGAACCACCAGGGAATCCATTGCTCAGATGATGAGCAATAGAATTTTGTTGTTGTTTCCGTTGTACTGGGTCTTTGGTGCTGCTTGGACTTTTCTCTAGTTGCAGAGAGCAGGGGCTACTCTCTAGCTGCTGCGCTCAGGCTTCTCTTCCTGCAGAGCGCAGGCTCTGGGTGGGCTCAGTAGTTACAGCTCCTGGGCTCTAGGGCACAGGCTCAATAGTTGAGGTGCACGGGCTTAGTTGCTCTGAGGCACATGGGATCTTTTTAGACGAAGAACCTGAGTCTCCTGCATTGGCAGGTGGATTCTTTACCACTGAACCACCAGGGAAGCCAAATAAAGTGGTTTTTAATTAAGGTATGTACATTTTTTATAGATAAAATGCTATTGTACACTTAACTGGACCTCAACACAGCTTTTATATGAACTGGGAAACCAAAAAATTCATGTGACTTGCTTCATTATATTATCTGCTTTATTTATTGAGTGATTTCAAACTGAGCCCTTAATATCTCCGAAGGTATGCCTGTGATATTTGTGTATAACCCATGTTCACCCTCCCTTACACTTTAAATCATTTCTAGATTACTTATAATACTTACTACAATGTAAATGCTATGTATGGGACTTCCCTGGCCAGTGGTTGAAACTCCATGTTTCCACTGCTGGGGGCATGTGCTCAATCCCTGACCGGGGAACTAAAATACTGAATGCCGAGTGGCTTGGTGAAGGAAAAAAAAATTTTTTTTTTTAATGCTGTGTAAATAGCATTTGCTGGTGTGTGGCAAATTCAAGTTTTGCTTTTTGGAACTTTCTGGAATTTATTTTTTCCTCAGAATATTTTTGTTTTGCAATTGGCTGAATCCTGAGATGTGAAACTCGAGGATATGGTAGGCCAGCTGTACATAGCTACTATGATTATTTCGTAAAATTTTTTTAACACAAAGAGAGTCATATTATTCATACTCAGTAACGTGTGTGTGTGGTTCCACTTAGTGTATCTCAGAGACCTTTCCAGATCAGTACATATGGGTCAACCTCATTCTTCTTAGCTGCTATGTTACATTCCGCAGTAAAGATTACCTTGGAACCATTCCCATTTTGATAAACATTCAAAAAAAAAAGAAAGGAAAAAACCTCTTGTCCATGTCTCTTTGTGCCCATAAGTTTGTCTTTCTCTAGAACAGATTCCTAATAGCAGATTTACTGGGTCTAATGGTATATGTGCATTTTAAATTTTAATAAATTTGGCCAAAATGCCATCTAGAAAAAGACTTTCTGTAAATAGACATGTGAACAGAAATTATACTTCTATTAACAGCATAACAATGACTTTCCATATTCTCAACAACTTTTTAAGTTTAGACTAAGTCAACGGGCAGAATTCGTACCTCATTTTTTGGTTTTCTTTATAACAAAGAACAAACATCTTTATTAAAGGTACGCTTTAGGCTGTTTCTTTAATCTGTGCATAGAAAACTACCTGGAAGTTCACGAGGTTTGGAGAACTTTTCATTTTCTAAATTTGAGTCATGTTTCAGGTTGTTTTAAAATAATAATAATATATATATTGCTTTTGTAAATTGAAAAACAAGAAAGATGTTTTTAAAAACAATATCCAACAATAGCCCCCGGCCCCTATAGGAAGTTTACTGCCCATTTCCCTCTCAGTAGAGTGCTGGCCCTAGAGCTGAGGGCAGCGGGAAAGGTGTGTATTAAAAGTCTTTGTTTTCTGGCAGCAAAGATACCACACATCTGAAGAACTGATTGTCAACCAAAGGTTGAGTATTTCAAGTCTTGAAGTGATAGATTCCTGTCCAGATAAATTGTCATGAGCCTCTGCACTCGGGGGCTATGGATATATTGATAGAAGACTTTGGAGGCAGCAGACAGGAGTGCTTGTCAATTCTTATCCTTTATTTGATGTTTTTCATATAATGACTTCCCAACTCTAATGGATTTTAAGAACAGTGGAGGCACTGCCCTCATGGTTCAGCATTAAGACCCCGCTTCCAAGGCAGGGGACACAGGTTCAATCTCTGGTTGGAGAGCTAAGATCCCAAACGCCTTGTGGTCCGGCCAATAAATAAATGTTGTGTCTGACTCTTTTGTGACCCCAGAACTGTAGCCTGCCAGGCTTCTTGTCCATGATTGTTCATGTAGCTTTTGCACTGTCATTTTAAGTGTCCACCAGAATCTTGACTTGGCACACAACCCTAAACCCCACTAACACATTCTGTGGTCACATAGCCCCATAGGGGCAGGGAGGAATGCAGCCAGTCTGGTTAAAAACTAATGCAAAAGGTCTCAGTGATAAAAAGGCCACCAACAAGGAGAGTCAGTTTGGCGTGGGTGGGAGAAAGGGCACCAACTTTCCCACAAGCTGGTTCTGTCTGCATTTTAGAGACGAAACAGTCACCCCTGCCGCTTACCGATTGACTGCCAAGCTAGCCCCAGGCTTCAAAATGGATGCTGTTTGTAAGTTATCATTTCATTTAATTTTTTGGAAAATCAGTTCCAGGGCCTGAAATCCTACAGCTAGCATGAGGCAGACACTGAGTTGAGAACAGGATTTGTGCTAAACCAGACCAGGCAGAGAGTCTTTAAACTGAGGTTCTTTGATCTCATTAAACTTCCTTTAAGGTTCTTTTCTGGGCCAGCCACTATTCTTGGTGCTGTGAATCTAGAGTTAATATCTCCCTTCAAGGAGCTAATAGTTTAATAAGGAAGTTCTCATTCATTTTATGCAACAGAAAATTGTAGCATGTATTGTAATTTTAGGAGGAGAAAACAAACCCCAGGAAACAACAACAACAACAATACAAGATATTTTGCCCTAGTAATAAGGAATATCCAGTCTTCTAAAGATTTGTCTTTTGAGACTGAGCACTCGAAACCCAGTCCCTCGAACCAGAATGTGGACTTGACTCTCTAGCCAGAAACATCATTCTGAACGATGGTGTGAAGAAGGGTGGTAATCTATCACCAAAAAAATGTTTAGCTACATTACTCCTCATTCCAAGTTTTTCTCAAACATTTCAGAAACACCTTCACTGATACAGAAACAAATGGGGATTTCAGCCCATATTTGGATAATGAATTTTAGTACTCATTTATGGGCTTCGCAGGTGGCGCTATGCAGGAATCTTCAGAGACTCAGGTTCAGTCCGTGGGTCAGGAAGATCTGCTGGAGGAGGGCATGGCAATCCACTCCAGTATTCTTGCCTGGAGAATCCCATGGACAGATGAGCCTGGCAGGCTACAGTTCCTGGGGTTGCAAAGAGTCAGACACGACTGAAGTGACTTATCTGCATGCACACACACACACGTATATGGATGGATGGGCAGATGGATGGGGGTCCTTCACTGGGTACTTTGACCTGTCAGGCACTTTCAAGGTACTGGGTATATAGCAGGGAGGAAAATGTCAGCTTTTAAGTTGCTTACCTTCTGGTTGAAAGGGAGACTGAATAAATAAACAGTGTGTTAGGTATTGAGGAAAATAGAAGAGAGCAGGAAAATGAGAGTAAAGGTTGGGATGCTGTTATATGATGATGTTAGGACATGCCTCACAGACGTGACTTTTAAGCAGAGACCCGGAGAAGGAGAAAGTGTGTTAGTCGCTCAGTCATGTCTGACTCTTTGCCACCCCATGGACTGTAGCCTGCCAGGCTTCTCTGTCCCTGGAATTCTCCAGGCAAGAATACTAGAATGCATACCCATTCCCCTTCTCCAGGGGACCTTCCTGACTCAGGGATTGAATCCAAATCTGCACTGCAGGCAGATTCTTTACTGTTTGAGATAGCAGGGGTGGCCGAAGGAAGTGAGGGGGTGAGCCATATCTCTTTCGTGGTTGAAAAGCTAAATTCTTAACCATTGCATGCTTTCAGAGTGATTTCTAGATACGCATTTATCTGTCACACATGCACTTTTAGTTTTTCCACATAACTGGGGCCAAATATAGTTTGCCTTCCATATTTGCGAGTTTCAAATCAACAGTTTGACCAACTGCAGGTTAAAATATTCATGGAAAAAATTCCAGAAATCCCTAAGAAGCAAAACTTGAATTTATCACACAGTGACAGCTTTGTATATAGCATTTACCTTGTATTGGGTATTATAAGTAATCTAGGCATGGTCTAAAGGATACAGGAGGATGTGCCTAGGTTATCTGCAGATTCAACACTGTTTCTTATAAGGGACTCAGCCATCCATGGATGTGGGTCATGAACCAATCCCCTGCAAATACAGAGGGAAAGATTCTGGAATGCTTGGAACTCCCTTTTTTTTTGTGGAAGGGACAATTCCAGGAAGAAAAAAAAAATGTTTATAGGCTACATTTTTGCTATCTTCAGTTCATTTTTTATTAACATGAGGAAGTGATAGATTATTAAAAAATGAATTTTTTTTCTTCCCCATGGGAATCAATATGAAATTAATAAGAAATTGCTAAAGGTTACTGTTTTCAAAATATTCTGAGCTTGGCAGGTTCAACCCGATTTGTTTGTCATCGATTTCTTTTTCCTCCACGTCTTTCATAGGTTTTGCAGGAGTCATTGAAAAACAGGGTTAAATATTTCTCTTAATCTAAAAGGTGCCACAGGGTGAGTAGGTGAAGAGAGTACTCTGGTTAGGAGGGGTTTTTCCAAGTGGGACAGATGAATGTGTGCATCCAAGGCCCCTGGGAAGGGCCTGGGTATGAATACAGAAGTCAGTCCCCAGGCAGCACCCAGAAGGGCATGGTGATTTGGGGACCCCAGTGTAGGACCAGAAACCCATGGGCGCAGAAACCCATGGACATCTCCTTCCTCTGCTTGAGGCTGTGGCCACAGGTGCACGTGAAGCCAGCTGGCACTTGAATGAGCTGGGAGAGCTTCACTGGATGTTCTGTAGCCCTATCCATCCTCCATAATTGGGGATGGGAGATGCAATGTCTGGAGTCACTGGTCAGCCTGCCTCTTTTCCTGTGGTCTGTCCACTGACCGGGAGCCTGTGCTCCCAAAGGGAGCTGCTCACAGTTGAATGTCTGGGAGGGCCTCCTGGGTCAGAGGAGGGAGTAGGGATGTACATGGTCAGGGGCTCTGAGCCTGCAGAACTCCCAGGACAGTGATTCTCATAGTGTGGTCCCAGACCTCTGCTCCAGAAGCACCCTGGATGCTTATTGAAATGCAGATTCCTGGGCCATCCCGAGGAGTAGAAGATACAGCACTGAGATGGAAGGGCCATCTCCAGGGCTGACACAGGGTCTCAGTGATGCAAAGCAACACCTTTGCACAGAAATCTGCTGCTGCAACTGTTCTTCTTATGAGATGATTCCCGTCACATATATGACCGATATGTCCAGTCCTGGAAGCTTAGTAAACCTAGGGTGGTCCTAGACATGGAAATCAGTGAGATTGGTTTTGAGGTTTGTGTTTGTGTGCGGGTGGGTGTATGTGTGTTTGTTTTTGTTTTGGCCACGTTATGCAGCATGCAGGATCTTAGTTCCCCAACCAGGGATCGAACCCACGCCCCCTGCAGTAGAAGCACAAAGTCTTACCGCTGGACCAACAGCACAGTCCCCGTAAGATTGTTAGTGGGTTAGGAAATTGTTTACCTTCTTTAATGGGATCTCCCCCTTGAGACATGGGTGTCTCTTGTTTTTTTTTGTTGTTGTTCTTTTCTTGTTTTTTTTTTTTAAGGCATTATCATCTCCATATACCTAAAATCCTGGAGGGAGAGATCGTCTTGAAGACCTTGTCCTAGGTGGTGTCTAAGGGGACAGGGCGTAATCTTCACAGGTCAGTGCTGATTCAGCAGCACTTTGGGTCCTAGCCCTTTGTCCGGTCGGGTAGGGGACACTCCCAGCCACAGGATCATTACTGGGTTGTATGGTGACCTCAGTTCTGGCTCTCCTCTGCCTCCCGAGAGGCTCCCTTCCTGCCTATCCCCTGCTTCACAAGCCCTGAGTGTCTTCATTCAGGGGTTGAATTCCTACTTCTCTCAGAAGCTGCCCACCCTGCTAGGGCGACCTTCAACCTAACACAGCTGCAGCCAGCCCCTTATTGAGCCCTCCGATTTCTCCCCTTAGCAAGCATCTCTACCGGTGACCCCAGGTCATTGCCAAGTAGGGCTTTGTCCTTTGAATAAATGACAAATGTGAAGAGCTAGGAATGGAGAGGGGTTGCATTGACACAGTAGCCATGACAATAAAGATGGTAGGTAAAATGATCCTTGTTTGCAAATCATCTACCTGGAAAACTGAAGAGGATCGAGCAAAACCCGCTATAAACAGTGAGACCCAGCTGATACCCATCCAGAGGAGAAAGTTATCTCTAGACTGTCGAAGGGAGCATCTGATAGCAGTGTGAAGGGTTGGGCTCGTCCAGGCTCTTCCTGACTCTTTGACCAAATCTGTTAGGACCAGTCCCTTCCATGGCGGGTGGCAGAGGTGCCTTGATAGGGGTTCTATATACATTTATATCTAAGTGTTTGTTCATTTTTGGCTGTGCTGGGTCTTTGCAGCTGCCTGAGGGCTTTCTCTTGTCGCCGTTAGAGGAGGCTGCTCTCTAGTTGCAGTGCAATGGCCCCTCATTGGTGTGGCTTGTCTTGTTGCAAAGCGCAGCCTCAGGAGTTGCAGTGCACTGGCCTCTCATTGGTGTGGCTTGTCTTGTTGCAGGGCACAGCCTCAGGAGTTGCAGTGCACTGGCCTCTCATTGGTGTGGCTTGCTTGTTGCAGAGTGCAGCCTCAGGAGTTGCAGCTCATGGGCTCTAGGGCTCAGTAGTTGTGGCGCATGGGCTTAGTTGTCTCACATCGCGTGGAATCTTCCCAGACCAGGGATTGAACCCGAGTCCCCTGCATTGCAAGGCAGATTCTTGACCACTGGACCACCAGGGAAGTCCTGATGTGGGGTTCTAAATACTAACACCACTCTGGAGGTTTGCCACATGTCAGTTATGGCTATAAACACAGACTTCGACTAATTTAACCCTCAGAGCAGCCGTGAGTTAGTGAGCACTATTAGTTCCAGCCTCATCATCCCTGTGTTGTAGGTGGGAAACTGAAACGTGAAAGAGGCAGAGACTGGCCCAGATCGCATGGTGCACGAGCTGTGGAACCCAGGATCCACGCAAGGCTCTGTCTGCACTGGGCTGCCTCTGGCCACACAGCATGAAGGGTCTATCCCCTGAGACACCTTGCTTTTCCACTTTGAGGCCCCTCACCCCCACCCACCAAGGGGTTTAGCAAACACTGCTGAGTAATATTGCTGAATAAGCCTTTATCTCAGTGTTCAGTGTTCAGTCTTCAAGGCAGACAGGATGGCCCCCCAAACTCTGAGAATTTAGGTATCCAGGAGTCTGAGTACTTTATTTCTTACTGAGAGCCTTTCAAACATAAACAGTCCCCTTAGTAATTAATTTAAGAATTGATGGGAATTCCCTGGCAGTCCAATACCCTGGCCACCTGACGTAAAGAGCCGACTCATTGGAAAAGACCCTAATTCTGGGAAAGATTGAGGGCAAGAAGAGAAGAGGGCAACAGAGGATGAGATGGTCGGATGGCATGGACACGAGTTTCAGCCAGCTCTGGGAGATAGTGAAGGACAGGGAAGCCTGGCGTGCTGCAGTCCATGGGGTCACAAAGACTCAGATACAACTTAGCACAACAACCTTGGCAGCCCAGTGGTTAGGGCTCCACGCTTTCACTGCCAAGGGCACGGGTTTGTTCCCTGATTGGGGAACTAGGATCCCGCCAGCTGTGTACAGCTCAGTCAAAAAGAAAAGAATTGATTTCCTTGCTGGAACCATGGAGATAGAACACATCAACAGTCATTTACAAGTGTTCCCTGAGCTGGAGGGAAGCATGCAAGGGGCTGTCTCTAATGCCTGTGCCTGTGCCTGAGACCAAACGCCTCAACCATTCACCATCTGCCTCTGTTTAAAAACAATAAAAAGGCTAGGTTAGTATTACCACCCCAGTAGGTGAGGACTACATGAGCTGTGACATGGAAAGTTCTAGAACAGCGTTGGCACCCAGTAGGATTTCTATAAGGGCAAGTCTCTCCCCTGTTCTTCCCAAGAGGGCAAGAAGGTATGGAGTATTTCACAAAACATGATGAATTCTAAGCCCAGCTCTCTGTCTTCACTTACCTTGTAAATTAGGGAAATGCCAACTGACACCACAGACACGGAAACAAGGATTCCAGTCCTGGAACGCGATACCCCACAGGGCAGTGCCTGGTCAGGTGCAGGATGCACTGTTCTCAGTGGGCATGGCCTGTGCCCACTGGCCCAATTCCATCTCAGACGCAATTTGAGGCTAGAACAGTGATTTTACAAAGTTTGAAAATATGTAAAATTTTTTGAAAAAATCCATGGCATAGCAGGGCTGGCCTCAGATTCCTGCAGGGTAACAGGTGGCCAACCCCTCCAATGGTCTGTGCCCACTCCTCCAGCAGAGCCTTGTTATGTTGGGGCTTCAAGAGCAAGGCTAGATTCAGCGCTGACCCCACTACTTAGCTTGGGCTGTCCAGGTGGCGCTAAGGGTAAAGAACCCGCCTGCCAATGCTGAAAACGTAAAAGACGTGGGTTTGATCCCTGGGTCAGGAAGATCCCCTGGAGGAGGGCACAGCAACCCACTCCAGTATTCTTGCCTGGAGAATCCCATGGACAGGGTAGCATGGTGGGCTATAGTCCATGGTGTCGCAAAGAGTCAGACATGACTGAGCATGCACAGTACCATCACTTAGCAGTGTCAGGACCATGAGCGGGTTACCTGACCTCTCTATGTCCGGAGTGGCAGCATCCACCTCCTAGGAACACTGTGGGCTTCAATGTGAAAGGCCTGGGCTCAGGGCCCACCTCACAGGAAACACCAGACAATGATTATTGTGGCTTTTGCTATTATCAGGACTACCCTGTGCCTGGTCTAACAAAGCATTGATGTGTTTGACCCATGGTTCCAAGAAAGGAAAGCTCATCACAGTCTAGGGTTTTCTTTTATGTTTTTGAGTTGTCTTTTGAGTCAAGTCTGAACTTGGAGAGTGAGGAGAGGATACCAGACCAGGGGACAGCAAGGGTAAAAGCTTGGAGGTAGGAAGGTGCGTATTGCTTTGCTGTTATTGTTTAGTCGCTAAGTCCCGTCTGATTCTTTAGACTGTGACCCGCCAACCTCCTCTGTCCGTGAGATTCTCCAGGCAAGAATCCTGGAGTGGGTTGCCACGCCCTCCTCCAGGGGATCTTCCCGACCCAGGGATCCAACCCGCATCTCCTGCTTAGCAGGCACACTTCTCTACCACTTAGCCATCATTCAGCCTTCCTTCCATCTGCTGAGTTTTCTCACCTCCTTCCGTGTGCCTTCTTCAGGGTTTGGGGCCAGATGCACCTGTGTACCCTCAGGTCCTGGAGAATGATATGCTCAGTCACAGGTTGGCCACAGACACTCCCCCTCTGGATGACACCACGACCCGCTCAGCAGGTTGTGCTCGGGGTTACTGTTGGGATTGCAAGAGAGGTATGGGAAGAGTCAGAAGACTCTCACGTGTCAGTTGTTGTCAGTTGCTCGGTCGTGTCTAACTTTGCGGCCCCATGGGCTGCAGTACAGCAGGCTTCGCTGTCCTTCACTATCTCCCTGAGTTTGCTCAAACTCATCTCCATTGAGTTAATGATGCCATTCAACCATCTCATCCTGTCGCCCTGTTCTCCTCCTGCTCTCAATGTTTCCCAGCATCAGGGTCTTTTCCTATTAGTCAACTCTTGGCATCAGGTGGCCAAAGTATGGGAACTTCAGCTTCAGCATCAGTCCTTTCGATGAATATTCAGGACTGATTTCCTTTAGGACTGACTGGTTTGATCTCCTTGCAGTCCAAGGGACCCTCAAGAGTCTTCTCCAGCACCACAGTTCAAAAGCATCATTTTTTCGGCATTCAGCTTTCTTTATGGTCCAGCTCTCACACCCATGTCAGTTACTGGATTAAGAAACAGCAGCCTTTAGAAAACCCCAGAACTAGAACAGGACAAAACTCATCTCCCAGCCCTAGAGAATCTGTTTGATTCCAGAAGAAGTTCTGGCAATTCGTGGGGTGGGGTAGGTGGTGAGGCAGAAGGTAGTTATATAGGCTGAGACTGGGGAGCTCAGGAAATGCCTCAAATGGGAAACCTCCAGTTTTTCTACATGCCAGGGGCCAGGGAGGTCCTTTAGGACAGGGTGTGGCAATGGACCTCAGCTCCTTTTTGGACTGGAGCGCTGTCACAGAAGACTGCATTCAAAGTGCTGAACTTGGGAGTGGCCTGTGTGTCAATTTCAAATTCTGTCATTCTCTAGCAGTCCTCATCACAGATAATCAGATATAGGCCTACAAGTCAAGAATATACCATAAGGGAATTCCCTGGCAGTCCATTGTTTAAGGGTCCATGTTTCCACAGTTGGGGGCCCAGGTTCCATACCTTGTTGGGTAACTAAGATCCCACAAACTGCCCGGTGCCACCAAAAAAAAAAAAGGGGTGCTATAATTCCACTATTTCCATCTCTTCAATTATTTGTTGCATGTAGAAGTCATACCCCAAAAATATCCTTTGTGGCATTCTGTGCTCCACAGTTCTATTTGGAAGGTAGGCCACTGTCTTTATGTGTCAGCCATAAACACTCGGATGAGAGAGTATGAATTCCTGAGGATCTGCCACTTCCGGCTGCTAGCACGAGCTCCTTTGGAAGTGTCCTGTGTCATAATATGCCAACAGATTTAGAATTTTAAAGCAGTCATGGAAATAAACAGGTGCTCCGAGTAACTAAAAATAAGCACCCTGGGAAGTGAAATTGGGGCAGTGCCAAGGAGTTAAGGTGAGCACCCTTGTGCTTTGGGCCAAGGTCAAGACTCTGGGGAGAATGCCAGCAAAAGAAAATCCTGCCCCTCAGCACTGTGCTCAGGGCGCCTTCCGGTTGCGGGCCTTTTTTGCATCACCTCCACCCCCATGCTCACCCTGCCTAGCTTTCCTGCCCAGGTTTCTAAGTGGGAGGCCCACACCTGAATGGGGCCCATGTGCATGGATGGTGATGGGCACCTCCTCTTGCCCAGGTGGGAAACTACTCCCCGCCTGCCCCTCCCCTTCCCCCCGGCATCCAGGACCTCCTGGACTAGTGAGAGGGTGAGGAACAGCTCAAAGGGGAGGGCACTCAGAGCCCAGACATTCCAACTGGGTAATCCTGCTCCTTGCCTTGAGAGCCCCCAGCCACATCCTCCCTTTCCTCCTGCACTTCCTGAGGGGTGAAAGATGTTGGCTGTCACCGGATGAAGGATGAAGGGTGACAAGTGGGGTAAACACAGCCTGTTACTACCAGATTCAGTTACCAGCAGTTCCCGAAGACAAATGGCTGGGGGCTTGTCCACCCCTTGAGGACAGGGCATCTTAGACACCAGGGCACTGGGAAGAGGAATTCCAAGTGTCATGGTGTAGCGGAGAGCACTCATCATGCAACCTCAGGTTTTGACTGTTGATAGTTTTGAATTGGGAACCTGGGTTTGACCCAGAGAATAACTAAAACTGCACAGACGACATGTCTTTACATCAAAGACACACTGTGTGAATCCGTGTGCTCAAAATCAAGCAAAACTCTCTATGGTGATAAAGATTAGAACACTTGCTGTCTTGGGGGCAGAGGAATATCGGCTGGGAAAAGACATGTGAGAACCTTCGAGAATGGGTTCTAGAACTTTCCGTAATTTGATCTGGTTGCGATGACACGGGTTTATACAGATGTAAAAATTAATTGAGCTGTACATTTAAGATGTGTGCATATCATATAACTGCATGCATGTTATCTCAATAAATAAGTTTTTAAACATTTAGACATGCATTAAAAAGGAGGCCTATGGAGAAAAGTGCCTTGGCGACATTTGAATAGCCTAGCTTTTAACACACTTGGAGTTTGCTGTTCCATGGCCCCAAGTCTTAATAGTTTGACTTGGTTCAATCTAGAAATTTAAAACGCCAGCCACTTCGGAGGAATAAAATCATGACAAGTCTCTTCCAAGTTGATAGTCGAGAGAATAATTTGAAAACTGCCAGCCCCTCCTCCTGAATCAGAGTCTCCATCACTGCACAATTTAATGAGATTGTTGGGGCGTCAGTTTCGAGCTAACTCAGCTGTGGAGTTGCTATTTTGCCTCTTACCAGCCCTGGAACCTTCTAGGAAACCATTGTCCTCTCACTGAGGCTCAGTTTCTTGGTCTCTGGTGATCTTTATATTTTTTAATATTTTTAAAAATTTTCGTTTCACATACGATATACGTTTCAATGCCATTCTCCCAAATCATCGCACTCTTGCCCTCTCCCACAGAGTCCAAAAGACTGTTCTATACATCTGTGTCTCTTTTGCTGTCTTGCATACAGGGTTATCGTTACCATCTTTCTAAATTCCATATCTGCTGATCTCCTAAGAGCGTTCTTCAGTAAGGGAAGACCTATAAAGGATCCACCGGGTGCTCAGTACTTCGCAAGTGATAATGAATGTTAATGCTGCTGGTTCATGATTGTTTTTGTCGCCACTGTCACCAAACTGCAAAGTTCTGGAAAACTCGGGCAGTCACAGGGCTCACCAGCGAGAGCACCGGGCACCTCTGCAGTGGCTCCTAACGGACAGTTCCCACACGAACCAGCTTTTCATACAGTTGGGCTGGCTCCAGGGCGCGAAGGCCCCCTCTGGCTTGGCCAGATTCTCTGGCTGGAGCCTCTGCCGGTTCTCAGAGGAGGAGCGTGCTCGAGTTGGACAGCCTTGTACCCACGTTGAAGCAGCTGTGGCGAACATCTGGCTCTGATTATCTGGCTGGGAATGGCTGGGGGTGGGAGCCTGGTGATTTATAGATTGCTCCCCTGGCTGTAAATCCCATCTGTAATTGTGACTTCTCTGTCCCTAATTGTTTGCAGAGAAGAGCGGAGTTCCAGGGCCCACAGTCCCTGGCAGGGGGGGTGAGGTTTGTTGCTAGGACACCGCCGTCTTTGTTTTGGTCCCTGCTCAGCAGTGTTTTTAAGGCCCTGTATACATTTCTCTGTATTGTTAATGTAATTTGTTCAGGCAGTGAACAGCCAAGTTCAGCCGAAGGAATCCGATACTCATAACAGAAACACCAGAGGCCAGGTTTTTGTGGTCAAATTAGGGTTTGGAGGCCTAAGAAGAGAATGGACCGCTTGAGCCAGGCCAGGGGGACAATCTGCCTTTCTTTCTCCTGTGTTCACGCTGGCCAGGGTTCAGCTTCCTTGCCGAGCTTGGCCTGAGGGGCTCCATCATATTCAGGGCTGTGCTGGGTGGGGAGCGGGGCTGTCCTCCAAGAAAAGGAATGCAGACTTTATTCAAACAGGGATGAAAGGAAACTAAAAAGGATGGGCAAGTTGGAACCCTCTCTGCCCAGCCTTCCCCTCACGCAGGTCTCCAGGCACCTTTATCTCCTGCCACCACCCCCGCCGACCCCAACCCTTCCCACCCCTCCCACCACCCGCCACCACCCTGCTCCCGCCCTTGAATTACTTGACTGGTGCGGAAATCCTAGTTGGGATCCGTTGGGAAGGTATGTGACTGTGCAAAATGCAATTTGCCCGTTTCCGTTGCCCGTGAAGACCCGCCAGC
Organism: Ovis aries; assembly: GCF_016772045.2. Lineage (NCBI taxonomy): Eukaryota > Metazoa > Chordata > Mammalia > Artiodactyla > Bovidae > Ovis > Ovis aries. The sequence goes on from NC_056056.1 coordinate 57,084,217, forward strand.
CCACTTGCCATCTGGGAACCTCCCGTCCTGCTGTGCTTCGAGTTTTCGGAAATGATGGATTCCAAACGACTTCCAGTGAGTGGTTAGTGATGTTAACTCTGCGTTTTTACCCTCTTCACTCTGCCTCAGAGAATAAAACAAATCAAAACAAACATACCAGCCCACAAACATTTTCCATGCTTTCTTCTGCTTCTAGAACGTGTACGTGTGGTGAAATTAATCAGGCCAACATTATCAGCCCCCTTGCTCCCTGCCTGCCTTGGAAGCATGCCTGGAGTGCATGCATCTGTGCATCCATTTAACAATTACAGAACACCTTCTGGGGTTACCAAGTAGAATCTGATAGGGTCCCAGCCTATGCGACCTTGAAAGGCAGGGGGGACAAACAGGAAAACCAGTCCTCACCGTAAGGCAGAGTGAAACGTCACATGGAATATGTGTAATAGGAGCGGCCCAGGCTTGGAGGGGTGAAGGAGGCCCTGATAAGGAGTTGTGTGAACGGAGCCCTGCAGGAGAATACGAAGTATCAGTTCTAGTTGTAGCCAGGGTCCCCTGAGCCTGCTGCCAGTCCAGTGACAGAAACACCCTGGGGAGGGAAGGGGAGAGAGCTGTCTTCTTCTTAGTGGCCCTGTTGTCCCTAGAAAATGATGGGGATTCACCAGCCGTTTTCAGAGGCTAACCGTTTTCATTCAGAAGGTGAATCTCATGACTCATGTAGACACCGTCTGCCCTAACTACTTCCAGACACTGACATTATCTTAGAACAAGCTCATGCATTAGGGGCATATTCACTCAGCAATAAATGTTCATAAATGGCAGGGCCAGCTAAGCCAGTGAATTTCCTATTCTTTTTTTAAGTTTTTATTTTGTATTGGGTACAGGCTGGTAGGCTGCAGTCCATGGGGTCGCTAAGAGTCGGACACGACTGAGCGACTTCCCTTTCACTTTTCACTTTCATGCATTGGAGAAGGAAATGGCAACCCACTCCAGTGTTCTTGCCTGGAGAATCCCAGGGACGGGGGAGCCTGGTGGGCTGCCGTCTATGGGGTCGCACAGAGTCGGACACGACTGAAGCGGCTTAGCAGCAGCAGCAGCAGCACAGGCAATGAACAATGTTGTGATGTTATGATAGTTTCAGATGAATAGCAAAGGGACTCAACCATACATATACATGTATCCATTCTCCCCTAAAGTTCCCTCCCACCCAGGCTGCCACATAACATTGAACAAAGTTCCCTGTGCTAAACAGTTTGTCTTTGTTAGTTATTCATTTTAAATATGGCAGAGTGTACATGTTCATCCCAAACCCCTAACTATCCCTTCCCCGCCACTCCCCATCCCTTCCATCGGCAACCATAATGAACTTCCTATTATTGATGGTTATTGACTTCTGTACCCATCTCCACCATTTCGCCTATACTAGCATCAAATAGCACCAGTCAGTTTATATTATAATCATTGTTTTCTTATTTGTCTCCTTCATTAGATCATTAATGCCTTCATATCAGAAATGGTGTTCTTCTCTCCCCGTGCCTAGAAGCATACCTGAGAGGTGTTCACTGTGTATTTGTGGGGTAAAAAAAAAAATTCATGTGTTATGTCTTTTATTCCTTAAGGAATTTGGTTTTCTAGACAATAAATGCTTGTTTTTCAAGACAATAAAATTAGCTTTAGCCAATTTTTGGTGGGAATTTTCTAAAAGGCATCCTACACTCCTCTTCTTTAATAGTGAAGATAGAATCTTTTTTCTTTCATTTTGTTTCTGATGACACAGGATCAGCTCTACAAATCTTAGTTTTGACTAGGACCAACGTAAAATGAATTTTTCACTGGCTTTTATGGTATTGTAGAACCGTAAAGCAGAGACATCACTTTGCCAACAAGGGATAAGGTGTCATGATATCCTCACACCCATGTATATACAGAGGAAGGTAAACGTAAAGCAAAATTTGGAAACATGGTAATGATGATTAACCTGGTTGAAGGAGGAATGGATTTTCATTCTTCTTCTCCTACTATTTTCTTGTAAATTTGGAGTTTTTCTAAATAATAAAAAGTTGGAGAAAACACTCAAATTGAGTCTGTAATTTGTGGATAATAATAGCATATATGTAATGAGTATAGCAACATGCAGAGGCATGATAAATAGCACATTGGGGCAATAGTTATTTCTGAGAAGGTGGGGAAATGGATGGTTAAGATTGGGTACTTTACCTGGGTATCAGTGACACTTTATTTCTTTAGAAAAAAAGTCAGGAGAACACTGAGATCATTAGGAGAAACTGTTAAATTATTCAGTATGGGTAATGAGTCCATTGATGTTTCCAGTTATTTTCTCAATTTAAAAAATATAATTTATAGATAGTTCCATAACTGAAAAGTATTTTGTACAGAGACCTAGGTAAATTATATGGAAGATTCTGAAAGAGATGGGCATACCAGAGCACCTGACCTGCCTCTGGAGAAACCTATATGCAGGTCAGGAAGCAACAGTTAGAACTGGACATGAACAACAGACTGGTTCCAAATAGGAAAAGGAGTACATCAAGGCTGTATATTGTCACCCTGCTTATTTAACTTAAATGCAGAGTACATCATGAGAAACGCTGGGCTGGAAGAAGCACAAGCTGGAATCAAGATGGCCAGGAGAAGCATCAGTAACCTCAGATATGCAGATGTCACCACCCTTATGGCAGAAAGTGAAGAGGAACTAAAGAGCCTCTTAATGAAAGTGAAAGAGGAGAGTGAAAAAGTTGGCTTAAAGCTCAACATTTAGAAAACGAAGATCATGGCATCTGGTCCCATCACTTCATGGCAAATAGATGGGGAAACAGTGGAAACACTGTCAGACTTTATTTTTGGGGGCTCCAAAATCACTGCAGATGGTGATTGCAGCCATGAAATTAAGAGACGCTTACTCCTTGGAAGGAAAGTTATGACCAACCTAGACGCATATTCTAAAGCAGAAACATTACTTTGCCAACAAAGATCTGTCTAGTCAAGCCTATGGTTTTTCCAGTGGTCATGTATGGATGTGAGAGTTGGACTGTGAAGAAAGCTGAGTGCTGAAGAATTGATGCTTTTGAACTGTAGTGTTGGAGAAGACTCTTGAGAGTCCTTTGAACTGCAAGGAGATCCAAGCAGTCCATTCTAAAGGAGATCAGTCCTGGGTGTTCTTTGGAAGGAATTATGCTGAAGCTGAAACTCCAATACTTTGGCCACCTCATGGGAAGAGTTGACTCATTGGAAAAGACTCTGATGCTGGGAGGGATTGGGGGCAGGAGGAGAAGGGGATGACAGAGGATGAGATGGCTGGATGGCATCACTGACTCGATGGACATGAGTTTGAGTGAACTCCGGGAGATGGTGATGGACAGGGAGGCCTGGCGTGCTGCAATTCATGGTGTCGCAAAGAGTCGGACACGACTGAGCAACTGAACTGAACCTGAGGTAAATTATATAGTTTTATCTTTAATGAAAAATTATTGCAAGAAAGTGTTTTGTTGCTTAAAGGACTGTGGAATACCTCCTTCTCTCTGATTGACACCTGTCGAGCATCTACCTGGGTGTCACCTCACAGCACACTGGGATTTCAAAAGTTGCCAGAGCAAGATGGGCTTGGACATGAGCACAGGAAAAGCCTAGTCAGCTGTAGGCCTGGGCCCCTTGGGAATAGCCATCTACCCAAATCACTGCCAGAAGCGCGAGGCACACTCAGTCTCCATCCCATCCCAGACCTAAGCGTGTCTGAGCATGCAGAATTCCTGGACAAGCGAAGCCTGAGGTCAGGTATCTGCTGTGGATGATGCTACCTTTCTGGTTTGCTTTGGTCCATCTCAGGGTTGGAACTGCCCAGGAATAGACAGAGTGTTATGCCTCCAGCTAAGGGCTAGACAAGCTTAAGTCCCAGGGACAGAACCAGATTGAAAATCAGGAGATCTCAGCAGAACCCATTGGTGCAAACACAATTATTTATATATCCCTGTGTGTCAGTGTTAGTCGCTCAATGTGTCCAACTCTTTCCGACCCCATATACTGTATCCTGCCAGACTCCTTTCTCCATGGATTTTTCCAGGCAAGAATACAGGAGTGGGTAGCCGTGCCCTTCACCAGGGGATCTAACCAACCCAGGGATTGAACCCAGGTCTCCCATAGTGGGATATAACCTGAGAACACCAAATCCTAACCACTAAACCACCTGGAGGATATAACCTGAGGAGCTAAAGAAGAAGGTATACACCCCAACCCCGCCAAAAAAAATCTTGAACTGTTTCCATTAGCCAGGTTGATGCAGTAGTCAGTGTTGTTATTCTGAGTCTGTGTTGTATGTATTAGCAAGGGAGTAAATGAGTAATCATGTTGGTATCACTGAGAAAAGAATTTTCAATGTGCTAAAAAGAGGTGCAAATGGAAGATCAAGAAGACTGAGAAAAAATTTGTAGTTCTGAATGCAAATTGGAAGGACTACTTATAAACTCATCATCTATTTTCATTAGATTAAGAGAAAATTTGTTTCCTAACCTCTCTACTGAAAAGTCCTAGAAATAATCATCATTTGAGTAGCAATGACTCTCTAGTGCTCAGATTGTGACCTCTTAATACTATTTCCCACTGAAATACTAATAGTCTTCTACAAGAGACTCAGGTACCAGGGTCACTAGGTCAAAAAGGCTCAGGCGTCATTGTGAACAAGAGAGAAAAGATGAAATAGTTTGAACATCAATAACATATTTATTTAAAGCTTTAAATTAATGACTTGAAACTAAACAAAAAACTCTGGTCTCCTGTGGAGGATTAGCAGGAGCCATAGTCAATATTTCAAGCCTGATATATAAAAGGAAAAGATCGGACTTTTGCCCCACCTGTGCCATGTGCTGTCTGTTACTGGCCCACCCGATAGTAGTGAGGAAGATTTATCTTTAGAAGTATCCCAGCTACCAAGGGAAGAAGTAATTTTGTTTCCTCTCCCTAAGATAAAATAATACTAAACCTCAATTTGATGAAGCCTCTAGATCTCATTATTAGTTTACAAGAAATACATGGTTCAGAGGAACGTGGTAAATGACATCCTAAGGATTGTTGTTGCTCAGTTGCTCTGTCGTATGCCACTCTGCGACCCCAGGACTGCAGCATACCAGGCTTCCTTATCCCATACTATCTCCTGGAGCTTGCGAAAACTCTTGTGCATGGAGCCAGTGATGCCATCCAACCATTGCATCCTCCGTCACTCCCTTCTCCTCCTGCCCTCATCTTTCCCAGCATCAGAATCTTTTCCAATGAGTCGGCTCTTCACACCAGGTGGCCAGAGTATTGGAACTTCAGCTTTCAGTTCAGTTCAGTTCAGTCGCTCAGTCGTGTCTGACTCTTTGCGACCCCATGAATCGCAGCACGCCAGGCCTCCCTGTCCATCACCAACTCCCGGAGTTCACTCAGACTCACGTCCATCGAATCAATAATGCCATCCAGCCATCTCATCCTCGGTCGTCCCCTTCTCCTCCTGCCCCCAATCCCTCCCAGCATCAGTCTTTTCCAATGAGTCAACTCTTCGCATGAGGTGGCCAAAGTACTGGAGTTTCAGCTTTAGCATCATTCCTTCCAAAGAAATCCCAGGGTTGATCTTCTTCAGAATGGACTGGTTGAATCTCCTTGCAGTCCAAGGGACTCTCAAGAGTCTTCTCCAACACTACAGTTCAAAAGCGTCAATTCTTCAGCACTCAGCTTTCTTCATAGTCCAACTCTCACATCCATACATGACCACTGGAAAACCATAGCCTTGACTAGACGGACCTTTGTTGACAAAGTAATATCTCTGCTTTTGAATACGCTATCTAGGTTGGTCATAACTTTTCTTCCAAGGAGTAAGCGTCTTTTAATTTCATGGCTGCAGTCACCATCTGCAGTGATTTTGGAGCCCCCCAAAATAAAGTCTGACAGTGTTTCCACTGTTTTCCCATCTATTTGCCATGAAGTGATGGGACCAGATGCCATGATCTTCATTTTCTGAATGTTGAGCTTTAAGCCAACTTTTTCACTCTCCTCTTTCATCACTTCACCTTCTGCCGTAAGGGTGGTGTCATCTGCATATCTGAGGTGATTGATATTTCTCCGAGCAATCTTGATTCCAGCTTGTGCTTCTTCCAGCCCAGCATTTCTCATGATGTACTCTGCATTTAAGTTAAATAAGCAGGGTGACAATATACAGCCTTGACGTACCCCTTTTCCTATTTGGAACCAGTCTGTTGTGCCATGTCCAGTTCTAACTGTTGCTTCCTGACCTGCATATAGGTTTCTCAAGAGGCAGGTCAGGTAGTCTGGTATTCCCATCTCTTTCGGAATTTCCCACAGTTTATTGTGATCCACACAGTCAAAGACTTTGGCATAGTCAATAAAGCAGAAATAGATGTTTTTCTGGAACTGTCTTGCTTTTCCATGATCCAGCAGATGTTAGCAATTTGATCTCTGCCTTTTCTAAAACCAGCTTTACCATCTGGAAGTTCATGGTTCACGTATTGCAGAAGCCTGGCTTGGAGAATTTTGAGCATTGCTTTACTAGCATGTGCTGCTGCTGCTGCTAAGTTACTTCAGTCGTGTCCGACTCTGTGTGACCCCATAGATGGCAGCCCCAGGCTCCCCTGCCCCTGGGATTCTCCAGGCAAGAACACTGGAGTGAGTTGCCATTTCCTTCTCCAATGCATGAAAGTAAAAAGTGAAAGGGAAGTCCTTCAGTCGTGTCCAACTCTTCGCAACCCCATGGACCGCAGCCTACCAGGCTCCTCTGTCCGTGGGATTTTCCAGGCAAGAGTACTGGAGTGGGGTGAGATGAGTGCAATTGTGCGGTAGTTTGAGCATTCTTCGGCATTGCCTTTCTTTGGGATTGGAATGAAAACGGACCTTTTCCAGTCCTGTGGCCACTGCTGAATTTTCCAAATTTGATAGCATATTGAGTGCAACACTTTCACAGCATTATCTTTTAGAATTTGAAATAGCTCAACTGGAATTCCATCACCTCCACTAGCTTTGTTCATAGTGATGCTTTCTAAGGCCCACTTGACTTCACATTCCAGGATGTCTGGCTCTAGGTTTGTGATCACACCATTGTGTTTATCTTGGTCATGAAAATCTTTCTTGTACAGTTCTTTCGTGTATTCTTGCCACCTCTTCTTAATATCTCTTGCTTCTGTTAGGTCCATACCATTTCTGTCCTTTATCGAGCCCATCTTTGCATGAGATGTTCCCCTGGTATCTCTAATTTTCTTGAAGAGATCTCTAGTCTTTCCCATTCTGTTGTTTTCCTCTATTTCTTTGCATTGATCGCTGAGGAAGGCTTTCTTATCTCTTCTTGCTATTCTTTGGAACTCTGCATTCAGATGCTTTATCTTTCCTTTTCTCTTTTGCTTTTCACTTCTCTTCTTTTCACAGCTATTTGTAAGGCGTCCTCAGACAGCCATTTTGCTTGTTTGCATTTCCTTTCCATGGGGATGGTCTTGATCCCTGTCTCTTGTACAATGTCAGGAACCTCCGTCTATAGTTTATCAGGCACTCTATCTATCAGGTCTAGTCCCTAAAATCTATTTCTTACTTCCACTGTATAATCATAAGGGATTTGATTTAGGTCATACCTGAATGGCCTAGTGGTTTTCCCTACTTTCTTCAGTTTAAATCTGAATTTGGCAATAAGGAGTTCATAATCTGAGCCACAGTCAGCTCCTGCCCTTGTTTTTGTTGACTGTATAGAGCTTCTCCATCTTTGGCTGCAAAGAATATTATCAATCTGATTTCAGTGTTGACCATCTGGTGGTATCCATGTGTAGAGTCTTCTCTTGTGTTGTTGGAAGAGGGTGTTTGCTATGACCAGTGCATTTTCTTGGCAAAACTCTATTGATCTTTGCCCTGCTTCATTCCATATTCCAAGGCCAAATTTGCCTGTTACTCCAGGTGTTTCTTGACCTCCTACTTTTGCATTCCAGTCCCCTATAATGAAAAGGACATCTTTTTTGGGTGTTAGTTCTAAAAGGTCTTGTAGGTCTTCATAGAACCATTCAACTTCAGCTTCTTCAGTGTTACTGGTTGGGGCATAGACTTGGATTACTGTGATAGTGAATGGTTTGCCTTGGAGACGAACAGAGATCATTCTGTCGTTTTTGAGATTGCATCCAAGTACTGCATTTCGGACTCTTTTGTTGACCATGGTGGCTACTCCATTTCTTCTACGGGATTCCTGGCTGCAGTAGTAGATATAATGGTTATCTGAGTTAAAATCACCCATTCCAGTCCATTTTAGTTCGCTGATTCCTAGAATGTCAACGTTCACCCTTGCCATCTCTTGTTTGACCACTTCCATTTTGCCTTGATTCATGGACCTGACATTCCAGGTTCCTATGCAATATTGCTCTTAACAGCATCAGACCTTGCTTCTGTCACCAGTCACATCCACAACCGGGTATTGTTTTTGCTTTGGCTCCATCCCTTCATTCTTTCTGGAGTTATTTCTCCACTGATCTTCAGTTGCATATTGGGCACCTACTGACTTCACCTTTAGCATTAGTCTTTCCATTGAATTTTCTGGGTTGATTTCCTTTGGGATTGACTGGTTTGGTCTCCTTGCTGTCCAAGGGACTCTCAAGAGTCTTTTCCAGCACCACAATTCAAAAGCATCAGTTCTTCAGCACCCAGCTTTTTTTATGGTCTGACTCTCACATCCGTACATGACTACTGGGAAAACTGTAGCTTTGATATATGGACCTTTGTCAGCAAAATGATGTCTGTGCTTTTTAACATGCTGTCTAGGTTTGTCATAGCTTTTCTTCCAAGGAACAGGCATCTTTTAATTTCATTTCTGCATCACCTTCCACAGTGATTTTGGAGCTCAAGAAAATACGATCTGCTACTCTTTCCACTTTTTTCCCCATCTATTTTCCAAGAAGTGATGAGACTTGATGCCTTCATCTTAGTTTTCTGAATATTTGGTTTCAAGCTAGCCTTTTCACTCTCCTGTTTCTCCCTCATCAAGAGGCTCTTTAGTTCCTCTTCACTTTTTGCTATTAGAGTGGTATCATCTGCATATCTGAGGTTGTTGACTTATCATTTATAGGAATTTTAAAATCATATATAGGAATTTCATATTTATCATTTATAGGCATTTTTTAAATGTCAGTCTTCTTGAGATACTCAGTGTAACACTTACAGATGAAATGTTGTGTTATTTGGGCTCTCCTTCACAGTAATTTGGCTCAGGGTGGGTTGGCCCTAGAGTGGATGGGGATAGGTGAGCCAAGACGGACCATGGGCTAGTCATGGAACATGAGTGAGGGCTTGACCAGCTTCATTGTATTATTCTGTCTACTTTTCTATATGTTTGATATTTTTCAAAAGAAAAAGCCTTATATAGTTTATTTTTATTCACCTGGAAGAATCCAAGATAAGAGTTAGAGTGCTTGCCAGACCGTTGAACGTTTGAGCAGGACCAGTAAAAATGAGGGAGGGAACAGAAGGGCCAGCTGGCAGGCTCAGGAGACCTACATGAGAAGTGTCTCCAAGAAGCCATGCAAGGGTGTGGATTTCCCCAGGAGGACTGGATTTGGGTGTGCCAAGTATGAGAAGGAGGGATAAGAAAAAAGGGAAGCAAAAGCTCGGGGGAAAGTGCACAAGAGACTGCCAGATATGGGAGGCTGTGCAGTTTCACACAGCACGGCAAGTAAGGAAGTCCTTTAATCCTTAAAGCAAACCCCCTTGTGAAGAGCATGATAGTCTTTTTTTTAATGATAGATTTCATTCATTTTTTATTGACATATGGTTGGTTTACAATGTTGTGTTTATTTCTGCTGTACAGAAAAGTGATTTTTTTTTTTTTTTCTGGCTGCACTGGGTCTTTGTTGTGGCACGCAGTCTCGGTAATGAGTCTGCAGGCTTAGTTCCTCTGCAGCGTGTGGGATCTTAGTTCCCTGACCAGGGATCAAACCCACGTCCCCTACATTGGAAGGCAGATTCTTAATCACTGGACCACCTGGGAAGTCCCAGGAAATTGATTCTTTATTCTTGTTTTAAGCTTAATGAAACAGTCATAGATAAATCACTTGCCTACGGTAACTTTGGCCACCTCATGTGAAGAGTTGACTCATTGGAAAAGACTCTGATGCTGGGAGGGATTGGGGGCAGGAGGAGAAGGGACCGACAGAGGATGAGATGGCTGGATGGCATCACCAACTCGATAGATGGGAGTTTGAGTGAACTCTGGGAGTTGGTGATGGACAGGGAGGCCTGGTGTGCTGCAGTTCATGGGGTCGCAAAGAGTCGGACACGACTGAGCGACTGAACTGAACTGAAGGTAACCCATGCCTGTCAAGGCAGGAATTGAGCCTGGACAAACCTGGAACCTGGGCTCTTAACCGTTGTGCTCTGCTGCCCTTGTTCAGGTCAGTGCCGCTGTAGTGTTTTGGCGAAATCTGTGACAGTAAATGTTTCCCCTTCCAGCTTCTCTGTTCTCCCATAGTTCACATTCTCCTCATCACCCAAGCTCTCTGTCTTCGGATCCTCTTTCCCTCATGTTCCATAAACACCATTCAGTCTCCAGGTCCTGCTGATTCTGTGAAACTTTCCTCCAACCCTAGAGACACCCCAGAGGACATGGTGTGGATGGACATCAGGGCTGGCTCACTGCAGTGGTGTCCTGACTTCAGCTCTTGCCTCCTGTTTATCGCCATTTTTAAAAATCCTCTGATGGACACCACATTCTTTATATCATCGTCCTGCCCCCACAAACCTTCAGAGCATTCTCATTGAACATACATTGAGTGTAAGGGCTTGTTGCCAGGACAGTGAGTACAAAGGTGATGGAGGTGGGCCTGGATTCAAATAGCATCTCTGTCACTTTTTACCCTGAAACTTATCTGTGGTATCTTCTCTGCAAAATGGGGGCTGCGAGATGATCAAACATGCAAAAAAATATAAACATCAAGTGCCTGGGACAGTATAAGCTCTTGGTCTCCAGAGTGAATGAATGGTTTAGTCTTCTCTCCTAAGCTCTTCTGCTGTTTTTTTCAGCACCTTATGATTTAAAGTGTTGGTCATTCAGTCACGTCCAATTCTTTGCGACCCCATGGACCATAGCCCACCAGGATCCTCTGTCCATGAAATTGTCCAGGCAAGAATACTGGAGTGGGTAGCCATTCCCTTCTCCAGGAGGTCTTCCCTACCCCGGGATTGAACCTGGATCTCCTGCATTGCAGGTGCATTCCTTACCATCTGAGCCACCGTCTTATGACAGCTCTCTACAAAAAATTACCTGCTGAATATCTTTGGATTTCTTTTACCCGCATCCTTTAGCACTTTCAGCTCTCATCACTGGCTTGCTCTCTCTGCTTTCAAAAATCAAACTCATCCTCAGAGATCAACTAAAAGAGCACCCCACTCAGGCTGGGGCATTCATTCTTCCCATAAAGTATTAAGAGTCTTTACCACCTGGATCCCATTCCTGGGTTTGCAGGACAGTCAGATTCCAGAAAACTTGGGTAGGGGAAGGGGTTGGCAGAACAACATCAGCTTGTATTTTTACCAAGTAAGGGTATTAAAAGAAACAGCTATCCCCTACTATCTCTTTAATCTCATTTCAAAAAGAACAGTTTAATAACAATAACCAAAAAAGAGAATAAACTCACCCCAGACTAAAGGACAGTCATTTAAATTGTATACATTTAACTTCTTCAGTCCTTTTTTTCCTACCATTTTGACAGGAGCCACTGGTGTGTGCCATCCCTTTGAAAGCACGTGTGTCTTATTTCCCATTTTCATTATAAGCTCTTTGGGTTCTTGGACTCTCTCTTTATTGAGAAGTTATTCATTCAACATTTGATACTTGGTTGGCTTTAAAATCAGTCATAAATAGTTCGATGGTATCTGGGCATTTGTTTTTCATTCAATAGGAAATCGCTGAGCAGCTCCTTGCAGTCTAGCAATGTCTTAGGGACTGAGATATTTTAAAAAAAAAAAAAAAGATAGCGTCCCAGAGTTGGAAATACTGCATTTCAAGGGGACAAGTGGTCTGTATCAGTGTCCATTTACATGTAAGGACTTCATGCTGGAGAAGGGCAGCCCAAGAGAGCGATGAATCCTTCCTGCCTTCTGGGGGAACTTGAAGGAAGAAGGTTGGGAGGAAGTGGGTCGGGACCCCCTTCAAGGTTCACATCTTGACTTGAGGCTCCTGAGGAGTGCAGGATGGTTTGCATTTAGTGAGAGCAGGTAAGGAAGGAGAGGTTGAAATGGACTGGCACGGTCACAGAGATCTTAGAAATGAAGACCTTATTTTAAAGGAAGCTGAGGAACAAGTGGGAATGTGTGATATAATCCCACGTTTGTTTAAATTGTTAAAAAGAAGAAAAAGGAGGAGTCTCGTGACATGTACACACTGCCTTATTTAAAATGGATAACCAGCCAGGACTTACTGTAGCACACAGGGAACTCTGCTCCATATTCTGTAACAACCTAAATGGTCAAAGAATTTGGAGAATAGATACATGTGAGTACATAATGTGAAGCTGATGCAACATTGTTAATGAATTGTGTCCCAATATAAAATATAAAGTTTAAAAAAAGATATTTATTAGACAGCTAAACTGGTCAACTGTGAAGAGTGTCCCAGATGACCCAGGACAAGGACACTTACACTTGATTTACTGAATTAAGATTTGCTGGCTCTTTGACTTATTTTTTTCTAAAGTAAGTTAATTATATGTTTTTTAAAAAAATTAAAGCCAAAAGTAACACTTGAAACTACATTTAGTTGCATTATATTTACACATGCCAACTGCTTCTATTAATAATGTTTGCTAGAATGTAACTAAGCTGTTAGGAAAAGACCTTTGTTAATAAATAAAAATTTGTATTTCCAAAAAGAAAAAAAAAGAGGAAGAAGGGGGAAGAGGATGAGGGAAGAGTCAGAAAGATGCAGACTTGTGCTTGTTTGTTTATACATGGCTGGGCATTCTTTTTTTAGTATTTATCTACTTTTTTGGCTTCCTCATGTCCTAGTGGTGGCAGTGGGCTTCTCGCTAGTTGTGGTGGTATGGACTCAGCCATTGTGGCTCTCGGGCTTAGTTGCTCCAAAGCACATGGGATCTTAGATCTTCCACCAGCAATCGAACCCACTTCCCCTGCATTGGAAAGTGGGAAGTCCCTGACTGTACATTCTTGAAAGGAGATGGGAAAGATTGACATCAGACGATGGGGAAGCACATTAGAGAGAAAATATTTCCTTGTTTTAGGTGTGTTACTCTACGGGAGAGAAAGGAAGAGAGAAGCATGTTTATGAAAGAAAATACGGAAATAGGGGCAAGATTTTCTTTTTAATGCCCCCTCAATCCTGTCATCCAAATATAACCATTTAAATATATTGGTCCAATTTCTGCTGGACCTTTCTTAAGTACCTGCTTCTCTTTTCAAACATCCGTATCTCCATACAGAGGTAGACTTTGGTGTCTTGCTCTTTTCACGTAATGTTAGTCACAGGCTTTGTCTCTAGCTGATAACACTTAACCATTCCCCCATTTTTAGAAACTCGGGCTTTTCTGGTATTTTACTCTTATAAACCATAGTCCAGTGCAGGTCTTTTGTATGTGAAGATTTATATAAATTTAGGATTATTACCCTAGACTCCCAGATGTGGAATCAGGGAATAGAAGTTTAGAAATCATTTCAAAGTTCTTCATCATGTTGCCAAAGTTTCTTGCAGTGGACTGAACTAGTTTATACCTGGAGCTGCCTAATTTCTCCCTCACCCCTGCATAGCACTCCAGTTCTTTGGAACAGAATCAGTAGGATTACAAAGCCTTTAAAAAAAAAAAAAAAGGCTTCAAGTTGTCTCTGTTTTTACTGGTTTTCCCAGGCCATCCACCCTATACAGTCGACTTGATTGAATTGCCAGAGGAAAGGCCTGAGAGGTGGGTGGACATCACCCTTTAAAAATTTTGTCTGTTATTTATTTTTGGCTGCACTCAGTCTTTGTTGATGCCAGAGGGCTTTCTGTACTTGTGGCCAGCAAAGACTCCTCTCTAGCTGTGGAGCACAGGCTGGAGCACGGGCTTCAGTAGTGGCGGCTCACGAACTTAGTTGCTCCGAGAGATGTGTGATCCTCCAGGACCAGGAATCAAACCCCTGTTCTCTGTATTGGCAGGCAGTTTCTTAACCACTGGACCACCAGGAAAGTCCCTGGACATCACCTTTTAATTTGCGGTTGCGTGCATGCTAAGTCACTTCAGTCGTGTCTGACTCTGCGACCCCATGGACTGCAGCCTGCCAGGCTCCTGTGTCCATGGGATTTCCCAGGCAAGAATACTGGAGTGGATTGCCATGCCCTCCTCCACAGGAGCTTCCCAACCCAGGGATCAAATGCATGTCCCTTTCACCTCCTGCATTGGCAGGCGGGTTCTTAACCACTAGCGCCACCTGGAAAGCCCTAATTCACCGTTAGTTTGTTATAAAGGAATAAATGTCTTAAACTTTCCAAACCTTAGTCTTAGCTTGACTTTTGAAATCTTGGGGATTAATGCTGACCCATTATAAGATATACTGAAAATTCTTTGAAATATTGGCAGAAATCTTGCCAATGGACCAGGTGGCTGAGGCAGCCAGTAGGAACAGTCCCTGCCAGTTGCCCACCCTTGGGAAATGTAAGGTCTGTCTGGGTTCTCTGAGAAATTGCATCGCCAACTCAGGCCCACAGGTCACCTCTCCCCAGCTGTCTGCCATTGCCTCCCAGCAGCCTGGTTTGCTTTTCTTCTTTGAGTTAGAAGTGGGCTTTTCCATTTCCCACTTGCTCTCAGAGACTGAAGAATCATTTCACATCTGAGAATAATTCCTCATTGGCTGAGAGCAGAAAGCTGTCTCGTCCAACAACTTGTTGTCTGGCCTCTGCCTAGACACCTGCAGCGATGAGGGCAGTGCAGAGCAAACGCAATTCCTCCTTGTCCACATGACAGCCTGTCACTTTCAGAAGACAGCCTGCCTGTGTTGTCTTCCCTTCACCTTGACCGTTTTCCAGACAACAAAATTTTGAATGTCTGGGCCTGCCACTCTGCTCTGGACCAGAGCATCATTTTCTGGGCACTGGAGAGGACCCTCAAACACTGAAGCAGCTTCCTTTCTCGAGCACCATGGGGAAGAATTGACCCACTTCCATGCCCTTCCTACCCTTTGCCTTGGGATATCTATGAGTGTAGGGCTTTATCTCTGTGAACCTTTGTCTTCGTGGATTTATCTCATTTTTTCCAATAGTGTAAGGGTTATGCATGCAGACTCTTGGGTCAGGATAGGTTTCAGATCCCACCCTCGGCTAGTTGATAGCTTCCTGGTGCCTCGGTTTTCTCACGTATAAAATGGGACTAACACTTTCCACCACAGATGATTGTTATGAAGATAAAGTGAATTAGGTATAGTAAACAATGCCTGGATGTTGTGAGACAATGGAAATATTTGACCTGTCGAGATGCTTTGAGGTCTTCACTGTGTTCCCTTCAGGCCGGCCTGGGGAGCCTCTGAGTTCCCATCTCACACGTATTCATCACTCAGCAATACTGACTATGATATTGTCGTATGCGCGTGGGCGCCATCTGGTCTTGGCCACTAGGGCCACCACAGTGCTGTGCGTGCTGGTGACACTGCCGTTCCAGGGATCAGGGTCGACATCTGTGTGTCTGATCTGAAGCTGAGTGACTTCTGTGAGGTCTCAGGGACCCTCGGTGCAAGGACTTTGAATCTGTTCTTCCTTGTTCCGCTTACAGACACTAACCCACTTGAGACCATAACTGTTTTCTTTTCATCCTCTTTCCACTATTTTCTCTCCTGCTTACTAAGCACTGTTTCTTCCACTATTATTTTTTTCTTCCCAAATCATACTCAGGAAGAGAAGGCCTCAAAAACACAGAAGTAAGACTCCACTCTCCCAATGCAGTCAGCATGGGGCTGATCCCTGGTCGGGAAAGACCCCACATACCGTGTGACACGGCCAGAAACAAACAAGAAACGAGACATGCTTCAGTTCCTGAATATATTCCTCTTTACCTTCATCTGGTTAGAGATAACAGCAACTGGGATTGTAAAGAGTGGACTGCACTTAGAGCTTGGCAGGTCTTACTTAGAGCAGATTCTTTACTGTTTATCCTTACCTGGAGAGTAAGTATACTGTTTGCTTACTTGTTCTCTAAAAGACTCAATTCAGATTTTTTAATAATTTTGTTCATTCATTCATTTGCTTTTGCCTGTGCTACATCTTTGTCTCTGCAAGGACTCTTCTCTAGGTGCAGTGGGCAGGGGCTACTCTCTAATCGTGGAGTGTGGGCTTCTCATTGCCGTGGCTTCTCTCTCTTCAGAGCATGGGCCCTCGGGTGTGTGACCTTTAGTAGCTGCGGCACACGGGCTCAGTAGTTGCACCTCCCAGGCTCTAGCACACAGGCTCATTGGTTGTGCTTAGTTGCTTGGAAGCATGTAGGATCTTCCTGACTCTGCGCTCGAACCCTGTATTCTCCTGCACTGGTAGGTGGATTCTCTACCACTGAACCACCAGGGAAGCCCTGAATTTGTTTTTTTAAAACATACTATAAAATTCACTCTTTGTGGAGTACAGTTCTATGGGTTTTGACAAATTGTATCACTAAAGTAACAGAATAGAACAAGTCCATTCACCACCAGGTTCCCCATGGGCATCCCCTGATAGTCAACCCCTGCCCTGTGTAATCAGTCGCAAATCCTGGGAACCCTTGATCTGTTCTCCATCCCCATGGTTTTCCCTTTTCCAGAACGACATACAAGTGGTTTCATGCAGTGTGTAGCCTTTTGACTCTGGCTTCATTCACTTAGCAGATTGCATTTGAGAGTCGTTCTTGTCTGTATCACCATTGCCTTTTCATAACTGCGTAGTATTCCACTGTGTGGATGAGCCAGTATTTGCTGATTCATTTACTTGTCAAAAGATATTTTTATTATTTCCAGGTTTGGGTGGTTATGTATTAAACATTCACCCAAAGTTTTTGTATGAGAGAATACTCTCTTTCACAGGACTTTTTAGGCATTTAGTCATTTAACTTTTCACTTCAGTTGTTCCACTCTGAAAGACTGTGGGAGTTTCGGTAGAATCTATGTCTGATAAATTGCAGATGGCACTGCATTTTGTAAAGGAATGTGTTCCCATTCTTTTGGGAAAAGGGGGGAAAAAAAAAAAACCAGGATTTCAAGAATTCCCAAACAAATGCTGAAGAATTTCTCGCCTGTAGGAGGTACTGGTTTTGAACCACATTCTCCATCCACTGGAATTTATCTTGTGCGCCAAGTGGATCCATTCTTTGCCTTTGGGTTGATATGTTTCTAAATCACAAAAATGCAGCGATGCTGAGCAAGTGATAGAGATACTCAAATTCCGGGAATCTCAGATTGAGGGTTTGGTCCTCAGCTTTGGACGCATGGGAAGAAAAGTGAGGTGAACAGGCGTGTGTGGACGCTGGCATTATCCTAGTACAAGGGAGAGGTGTGGGGGGGATTGTGATAAGGGTTGGAGATTTAACTTGCCTCTGAAGGGCATCCCCAAATCCTGCTCTGGGATAATTCCCCAATACCATTTAATCAGCTCCATTAAACCCTGCCCTGTCTAGTGCACTGTGCTCCAGACAGAGCTCTCCTGGGCTCTCAGTAATAGCTCAATTGTGTGTAAGTGGCTATGAAGAGGCTCTGTGTGCTGGATGAATAGGCCCCATCTCCATGGAAACCAGCTCTGGCTGAGGGGCTGACCTTTGACCCACTTGTTGCCACCATACTGTTAACTACTGGTGCCTCTTGGGTGGAGAAAGAAAGCAAGGAAATGGCTGTCAAAGTTGTTTTCGTTTTCCCTTAGTTTGGGTCCTGGGTCCACACTAAGTTGACATAAGACACCAATATTAACTCAGAGCTCTTGGATGTTAGGAGATTAATTTAATGGCAGATTCTGTCTGTCCTTCCCTTGCCCTCCCCTTAGTCTTTTCCTTATCCTATGATGTAAAACTCAGCCCCAGTGGTAGAATTGGTTTGTCATCCCTGCTTGGGGAGTTGCCCCAGAGTATAGTTCCTAAGGGAAAGGCCCTGTATTGGGAGTCACTTTGGTGGGCCCATGGGCAGAGTCCCTCATCTGTACAACAGAACTCACACCCAGGACTGTGTGAAGCTCAGATAGCCTCTCTGCTAGCTCAGGAATTAGGACCTCAAGCACAAGGGTAAACCATGCACCTTTCTGGCTACATTGCAGATGGTCCCAGATGGATTTCGCAGCACTACAGTGATTCTTCACCTTATGCTCTGTAATGGTGAACACTTTAGTTCCTGTGGCATTCTCTGAGTACAAGCAGGGGTTTTTTCAGCCTCCATCTTCTGCTCTGAGCTAACTTGGGTTGTCAAAGTTGTCCTGGACCCCATGAAGACATCACAGACAGAATCAGGCTTGGCATCCACAGGTTTCCTTATAGGGAGGGCCCTGGATGGGGTCTGACCCCTAGAGCTCCTCTCCTAGGTATGTGGCGGAGGCTTCTAAATGGGACAATATAAACTTTGTCCCTGGAGACCAGAGTGTAAAAGTGAATATTTCAAGAAAAAGCTGACTTGTCAGGTTTCTGGCTAGGGCTGCCCCCATCAGACAAGTTAGGTCATCCCTTGAAAAGAATCTTTTTATTCCGTAAGTGGAAAAGGAAAGCGACCCTTGATTCCTGCAGTACTAAGATCCGGTATGGGGTGAATTCGGAGTGAGGGAGGTTGTGTATGTTTATGCCTCTGAGAATGTGTCACCCTGGGGAGGAGTGGAAACACAGGAGGTAACAAGAGCTGCAGACCAGTTCCTTGGAGAAAGTTAGGCAGAATGCAAAGTAATAATCCTTTGTCAGAGACAGAAGTTCCGTGGCTTTCCAGGAATTGTATTCTTCAAGCCTCAAGTCACTATCTTGAATTCTTTTATTTGTACTTTGATCTTGTGTAATCCACACTGGTCTGGAATACCTTCATTACTACAGAGGCTAATGAGACAGGGATGCTTTCGAGATGTTTCTGATTTGATTTTCCCATCTGGCTTAGAGCATGGTCAAGGAGGCAATCATTTGGAGGCACCTCTTAGGATCGGAGAGGTCCAAAGTACTTTACAGGCATTTATTTATTCAGTTAGTAAGTTTGTTGTTGTTTAGTCGCTAAGTTGTATCTGACTCTTTTGCCACCCCACGGACTGCTTCAGCCCACTGGACTCCTCTGTCCATGAGATTTCCCAGGCAGGAACACTGGAGCAGGTTGCCATTTCCATCTCCAGGGGGTCTTCCTGACCCAGGGATCAAACCCACCTGTCTCCTGCATTGGCTAGAGGGTTGTTTACCACTGAGCCACCAGGGAAGCCCAGTTAGTTAGTTTAGTTCTAAGATATTTGGACAGTTTGTCTAGTGGGGTTTTTTTCTTTTTTTTCCTTCAACTTGCCCACAACTTGGTCAAGCCTTGGGTCCTATGATACTCAAACAAGGATGCCATTGCAGTTGTCCCTGGCTGGACCCCAGGTCACCTGGAGGTCTACGGTGTGCCTACCTTTCCATTGCTTATTTCACGGGGCTCAGGTGGTGCAGAACAGCTGCTGCGGTCTTGGGCCGTGGAAAGGCAACCTGAGTGGGCTGGCGTCTGCGAGCTCATTTACTGTAAGCCGTTCCGCGTTTGTTTCCAATGCCTCGAAGGTGCCGTCATCATCCGACTGACTATTTACAGGAGCCTGGGTTGGGGTAGCAGTTCATTGCCCCAGGTTGTGGGGAGCCGGAAATCTACATATATTAACCCTGGGCTTGGGGAGCGGAGAAATGAGCGTCCCTTCGTTCTGCAGCTGTGTAAACAGTCCAGGGGGAGAGGGGGAGCCGAGGATAATGGGGGAGGAGGGAGGGTGCCCCATCGAGGGGCCTCCCTGGGGGCCCTGGGAGGACTCTGAGCCAGGTGGGGGAGGGGCGGGTAAGACAGGCATAAAGGGGGGTTTACGCAAGCTCTGGGCTTTTTCTCATACGGAGGACACAAGTAGGGGTGATGAAAAGTCATGAAAAGCCCAAGTGGTATGGGCCTCCTTGAAGGAGAAAGAAGGAAAGGAAAGTGAATGGGAATGGCGATGGGGGAGGGGGAGTGGCAGATGACAGGCCCTGCGCCCTCACTCTCCTTGGGGTCAATGTCTGGAAGGGCTCTCCTCCACTGAGTTGTTTGTTCCAGCAGCCAGTGATTATTAGGTTCCTGCTGTATACCGAGAACAGTCCTCAGGACAGTTCTGTGCAGTGGCAGTGGGCAGGGGGTGGAGACTCCTTTGTAGGACTTGGGCTCTATTCACAGAGAGTCCATTAGCTGGTGGGGAAGAAAGGCCAGCACACAAATGACTCCCCTCCTGGCCTTTTGTGTCCTGGGAGGGGGTGTCGGGGAGAAGAAGGGAGCAGAGGCTTCAGGAGCTGTAGTTGGGGGGGCGGTTAGTAAGCCCCTTGCTGGGGCCTCTCTTCCAGGTATGGGAGGAAGAGCTGGAGTAAAAAGGCAAGAAACAGTGGCAGTGCTGGGAGGAGCCAAGTGTAGAGTCAGGTCTGGATTTAAACCTGGCTCAGTGGTAAAAAATCCACCTGCAACGAAGGAGCCACAGGAGACCCAGATTCGATTCCTCTGTTGGGAAGATCCCCTGGAAAAAGAAATGGCAACAGGCTCCAGTATTCTTGCCTGGAGACTCCCATGGACAGAGGAGCCTAGTGAGCTATAGTCCATGGTGTCACAAAGAGTCAGACACAACTGAAGCGACTTAGCACGCATGTCTCACTAGGCACTGTCCATCTGAACTCTTGCACCTCCTCTGAAATGCAGATGATGGCAGCTCCCAGGGTGCCCTTAGAGATATCACATTCGGAGTGGATGGGGAGGGGGGGCAATGCAGATAAAACACCACCCGTCAGTAATGAGGTGCTGGGCAGAGAATAAAACAGGGCAGCACGTAGTGTTTGAGGAGCGACTCTAGATTGGAAGGAGGAAGATTGTTGAGACACCAAGGTTGAGATGATGAGATGATGGATGTCCCAGACATCCAGGTGAGAGTGTCTCTGGCGGAGGGAACAATTAAAAAGGCCATGGGAGGCCATGCAGTGGGAAGTAGGAGGCAAAATCAGAGAGGAGGGTGGATGTCAGATCAAACGGGTTGCACAGAGTCGGACACGACTGAAGTGACTTAGCAGCAGCAGCAGCAGCAGAAAAATGGGTTGGAAGATTTGAAGCAGGAAGGTGTGACTTCATCATCAATATAAATTTCAAAACAGTTCTGCAGCAACTGTGTCAAAAGGGTATGGAAGGAAGGGACAGGAGTTGGGTCCTTTAGAGGTGCCTATTTTGGAGGTGCATGTACCCCAGCTCCTTCATTGAATCCAGGCTGAGGTCCCCTTGTCACCCCTGTGCAGGCTCCGACGCAAGCAGGCAAGTCAGCCCCCGCCCCTCCAGGGCCCTTGTATCGTTCTGTCCCTGTGCCTACGACACACACAGACAAAGGGCATCCTTCACCTCCTTCCTGGGCACAGTGCAGACCATCTCCCATCTATGTTCGAACACGTGTTAGTCGCTCAGTCGTGTCCTGTTCTTTGCGACCCCATGGACTGTAGCCCAACAGGCTCCTCTGTGCATGGGATTCTCTAGGCCAGAATACTGGAGTGGGTTGCCACTTCCTTCTCTGGGAGATCTTCCTGAGCCACAGATCGAACTCAGGTCTCTTGCACTGTAGGCACACTCTTTACCATCTGAGCCACCAGGGAAGCCTGTCTATGTGCAAAGCTCTCCCCAATTCCTGAAGCCCTAGGAAATTCTGGGCCTCCCAAATGCAGTAGGAGGCCTGCCCTTGTTCCAGTGGATGACTTTGCATGGAGCTCTCCAAGGCAAAGCTGCCCAGTAAAAAATACAGGTGAGCTCTAGAGGTAATTTAAACTTTTCTAGTAACCACATTAAACAAGAACTAAAAGGAAGCAAGTGAATGGACTTGAATCGTGTATTATATTTAACCCAGTTTATCAACAATATTATCAGTTTTTAAATTTTATGTCAGGATATAGCCAATTAGGGTTTCACAGACAGCACTAGTGGTAAAGAACCCACCTGCTAATGCAGGAGACGCAGGAGACTGGAATTCAGTTCCTGTGTCGGGAGGATCCCCTGGAGGGTAGAGCATGGCAACCCACTCCAGTCTTCTTGCCTGGAGAATCCTATGGCCAGGGGAACCTGGCAGGCTGCAGTCCAGTGGATCGCAAAGTGTCAGACATGACTGTAGTGACTTTGCATGCACTCACGCACACATAGCTAATTAACGATGTTTTGATAGTTTCTGGTGCACAACAGAGCAACTCAGCCGGACGTCACACTGAGTTTTTAACATGTGTTTTCCATGAGCACCGTCATTTCAGGTGCTCAGAAGCCACATGTGGGAGTGGCCTCGTGGCTCTGGAAGCCTCCCTTTCCTCTTCTACACAATGGAGATGAGTCCCTCCCTCAGGAGGCTGTTGTGAATACAAAGGGGAGGAAGCCTGAGGACTGCGATGGAGATTTAGGGTCTTATAAAGGTGTGGATGGGAAAGCCAGAGCAGGAGTAAGAGGGCCAGTGTGGGACTCTCCCTCCTGATTCTAGCAGTCACCGTGGTAGTAGTGAGAAACAACAGGAACACGCACGGACAATTGAAACCATAAATCGCCTAAAATAGCCTAAGGACTAAAATTACTCAGGACACAGAATTTAGCTTCTCACTAAGATCTGAAAAAGCCTTTCCGCCAAAGAAAAAAAGGTGTCCTTCTTTCCCTACACCATGGTAACAAACAGTGTGCGTGATGCTTTTTGTTAGGTTGTATTTTAATGGAAATATTAAACCTGTGGCTTTTTGTTTTTGTTTTTAAGGAAATGGAGAAAGGAAGGAAGCTGGGGGCTTTAAATTCGTTATGCTAGCTTTGCATTCTGCAGCATCAGGAAATCAGAAAGTACAAGTTCTCAGGGCAGCGACATTTAACTTGATTGGGAAGGGCACACCCAAGGTCACCCCTTTAAAGGGTTTGTCTTCCTTTTCAACATTTTTCACAGTGTGTCTTTTGGAGCTCAGCATTTTTTGTTGTTATTATTCTTTCTTTGGCAGTGTGGGAACAGAAGGTGGAACACTCGGGTTTCTCACTTGACTCTGCTAGTGCCCTGTCAGCTGTGCCTCCTACTTGGTAACTCTCAGCGGAAGTGTGTTGAGTGACTCAAGGACCGGGAGCACTGGGGATTGTGCACTTCTCCTTTGGCCCAGAGGACTGGATGTGTTTATAAGTAGTCTCTGTTCATAGGAGATAATTCAGATTCCAGGTGTATTTTTATTTTATTGCTTCCTTTATAAACTTTAAAAAAAATTAAATACAGTCACTGTTTTTAGTATTTTAGTGTTTCATATTTTTAGTATTTTAACCAACCTCTCCCAAGCTTTAGGAGCTGGATAACTACATGAATCTAGGAATAGTTTGGGGCTTCCCAGGATGGCACTAGCAGTAAAGAATCCTCCTGCCAATGCAGGAGACACAAGAGACTTGGGTTCAATCCATGGGTCAGGAAGATCCCCTGGAGGAGGGCATGGCAACCCACTCCAGTATTCCTGCCAGGAGAGTCCCCATGGACAGAGGAGCCTGGGAGCAAACTCCAGGGGTTGGTGATGGACAGGGAAGCCTGGTGTGCTACAGTCCATGGGGTTGCAAAGAGTCAGACAAGACTGAACTGACAGCACGCAAGCGCGAGGAATAGTTTGCTTCTATTTCTCCAAGTATTCCTTTCAGGTTTCTTTTTGCTTGTTTCTTTTTTCTGGCCAGAGAAGGTTTTGAATCGCCCAGAGTCTAAAAACATTTATCTTTTAAGGAAATGAAGAGAAATCCTCCACTATTTCAGTTCAGTTCACTTCAGTCACTCAGTTCAGTTCAGTTCAGTCGCTCAGTCGTGTCCAACTCTTTGAGGCCCCATGGACTGCAGCACGCCAGGCTTCCCTGTCCATCACCAACTCCTGGAGTTTGCTCAGACTCATGTCCATCGAGTCAGTGATGCCATCCATCATCCTCTGTCTTTCTCCTCCTGCCTTCAGTCTTTCCCAGCATCAGGGTCTTTCCCAGTGAGTCATTTCTTCATATCAAGTGGCCAAAGTATTGGAGCTTCAGCTTCCAACATCAGTCCTTTCCAGTGAATACTCAGGACTGATTTCCTTTAGGATTGACTGGTTTGATCTCACTGCAGTCCAAGGGACTCTTAAGAGTCTTCTCCAACACCACAGTTCAAAAACATCAAGTCTTCAGCACTCAGCTTTCTTTGTAGTCCAACTCTCACATCCATACATGACTACTGGAAAAACCATAGCTTTGACCATACAGACCTTTGTCAGCCAAGTAATGTCTCTGCTTTTTAATATATTATCTAGGTTGGTCATAGCTTTTCTTCCAAGGAGTAAACATCTTTTAATTTGAATCACTTCACTATTTGAATTGCTTCAAATCAAAGCGAACATTTACCTACAGGCTCCAGAGAGAGGGAGACTTAGATGTCTCCCAGCAGGAGAGACATCTCTGACACTTATGCTGTCACAGATACCATAAGATTTGACAACCTTATGGCTACTGGCTTCTCCAGACATTCCTGCTACCCCTGGGCTGCCAGATGCAAACACAGAACCCATGTCACCTAAAGCGCAAGCCCAGTACAATGCCAACAACTGTCCAAATCCACACTAGGTCTGTGTCTGAACACATGCGTGTAAGAACTTTTTCCCTTCTGTTTCTGTGGAATGCCTCAAAGAACAGAAAGAACGGTCCTACGCTGCCTTGAGGATTTGTCAGCTTAACTTTCTTCTCCAAACCTGACCATGCCATTATAACAATAAGAGCCCGAACCCCAAGTCTCAGGGCCTCAGAAGATGCACTCAGTTCTGTGTCCTTCTCCTTAAATGGGCTGTGTCGCAGCTTGTAGATGGCAAGCGTGAAGCCTTGTCCCCGGACTCATGTTTCTTGGAGACATTTTGAGCCCCCTGCTTGCAGCCCCCCTTCCATGCAGGATGTTTGCTTCGTGCCATTTCTTCTCTTTGCAAATCTCTAGTTCTCTGTCTCTTGCAAGAAATTTCCCCAACACCTCTCTCTCCCTCTTTCTTAACCTCCCTACTGTTAGAAATGGCTCTTTTGCCTCAGACTTTCCTGGTATGCTGTTGCATTTTTTTTAAAAGCTCTTGAATGAAAGTGCATATTTTCCTTTCTCCATTTACATGACAGACTTCTCCAGGTAAAGCCTTACAGACTTCAGTGTGGCCAGATATCAGCACACAGTAGTCATTCATCCATAAGCTGGGAGTTCCCAGGTCACACAGCAGTAAAGACTCCACCTACCAATGACAGAGACTCGGGAGACTTGGGTTCGATCCCTGAGTTGGGAAGATGCTCTGGAGAAGGAAATGGCACCCCACTCCAGTATTCTTGCCTGGAAAATCCCACGGACAGAGAAGCCTGATGGGGGCCACAGTCCACGGGGTCACAAAGAGTCGGACACAGCTGAGCAACTGGGCAAGCACACACAAAAGTACATAGAGCTTGAGTTGGCCTGCAGCTGAACTTCATGGGTCTTGGTTAACAGGGCAAGACTGGTATGCATTCAGTTCCAGGTTTTCTACCCTCGAATCAACATTTTCAAAGTTGATTCATAATTGCTTGGCATATTATTGCAAAAGACCTGATTCTAGAAAGCATAATGGTTATCCCTCGGGGTCATGAGTCACTAGAGATCCCCTTACTGTCTCTTAGTGTTTTGATGGAGGGGACGTTGAGCCCAGAGGTCACCCAGAGGTGAGTAAAGAAG
The DNA here is from genome assembly GCF_016772045.2 of Ovis aries. Lineage (NCBI taxonomy): Eukaryota > Metazoa > Chordata > Mammalia > Artiodactyla > Bovidae > Ovis > Ovis aries. The sequence continues at coordinate 57,110,078 of NC_056056.1, forward strand.
ATTGAGTGTTTGTAGCTCATTGCCAGGAATGGTGACGCCAAGTGGAAGCTTCTCAGTAGCTCAGATGGAGTTGCCCTGCTTCATTTTGAGCTCCTCAAGGGTCAGTTTATAACTTACTCACCAGGAGATAATTGTGACACAGCACCCACCTCTGCAGATGTTTAGGATAAGGCAGTAGAGGTGAGCGAAGGGCCCTATGCGGGGAAGCTGTGCTCACAGGCTCTTCACAGGGGACCCAGGTGTTTGAATAGAAAGACAACCCATTTCTCCTGTGAAGCCATACTGGGGGGTGGTTTTTCAGTAAAGACTGAAGAAAGCCAAGTGTCTAGCCACATGGAGAAAAGGGTATTCCAGGCAGAGGGCACAGCAAATGCAAAAGTCCCCAGGCAGAACGTGGACGACTTGTTCAAAGGCGCAAGGGAACCAGTGCGGCTGGAGCAGTGAGGACAGGGTCAGTGGGCGCAGTCAGAAGGGCAGCAGGGGGACTTCCCTGGTGGTCCAGTGGTTGCACCTGCCAATACAGGGGACACGAGTTCCACCCCTGGTCTGGGAAGATCCCACATGCTGCAGAGCAACTAAGCCCATGCTCCTCAACAAGAGAAGCCACTGCTGAGAAGCCCACACACCACATTTAGAGAGTAGCCCCCGCTCTCCACAGCTAGAGAAAGCCTGTGCACAGCAATGAAGACCGAGCACAACCAGAAATAACTAATAAAAGCCCGCGGGAGCCAGTCATGAGGGCTCTGTAGAAGGTGGTGAAGACTGGGGTCTTTTTACTCTGAGATGAGGAGTGTTGGAGGGTTTGAGCAGAGAGGCGACATGATCTGATCTAGGTTTCAACAGAGCTCTAGAGCTGCTGTGATAAAAAACTGAAGAGGGACAAAGGTGGAAAACTGGAGACAAGTTAGGGGGTTAGGGTGGTTTGGATGGTGGCCATAGAAATGGGGGGTGGGACAAGCTGTCGCATTCTGGATCCATTTTTAAGGGGAAATTTGCTGGTAGGGTATAAGAAGAGGAAAAGAGTCAGGGATGTCTCCTGAGTGACAGGAAGGAATGAAATGCCATTAACCAAAATGGAAAAGACTGTGGGATGAGCAGATATGGAGAGGAAATCACCAGGAGCTCCGTTTATGAAACGTTGTATTTGAACTGCTTTGGGGACAGCCAGTAGGCTTCCCTCATAGCTCAGTTGGTAAAGAATCCACCTGCAGTGCAGAAGACCCTGGTTCAATTCCTGGCTTGGGAAGATCCGCTGGAGAAAGGTCAGGCTACCCACTCTAGTATTTTGGGGCTTCTCTTGTGGCTCAGCTGGTAAAGAATCTGCCCACAATGTGGGAGACCTGGATTTGATCCCTGGGTTGGGAAAATCCCCTGGAGAAGGAGAAGTCTACCCACTCCAACATCCTGGCCTGGAGAATTCCACAGACTGTATAGTCAATGGGGTTGCAAAGAGTCAGACACGACTGAGCAACTTTCACTTAGTGGAATAGTGATAGGCAGTAGCATCACTGATTTCAGGGAGGAGTGCCTGTGTGTGTACTAAATCACTTGGGTCATGTCCAACTCTTTGCAACCCCATGGACTCTTTGTAGCCCAACAGACTCCTCTGTCCATGGATTCTCTGGGCAAGAATACTGGAGTGGTTTGCTATGTCCTCCTCTAGGGGATCTTCCCCACCTAGAAATTGAACCTGAGTCTCTTATGCCTCTTGCATTGGCAAGCGGGTTCTTTACCCATAGTGCTGCCTGGGAAGCCCTTCAGGGAGGAGGCCTGGTTAAAGAGAGAGAGACATTCACAGTCATTGGCACAACAGTGGTACCCAGACAGAAGATCTCTGGGGTGTGAGGGCTGAGGAAAAAACAGGCAAAGGGCCGAGCCCTGGCACTGCAGCTTTCACAAATTGGAGAGACGAGCAAGAATTAACCAGGGAGACTGAGGGGAGCAGCTAAAGAGCTAGGAGGAGAGCCTGGAGAGTCTGGAGTCCCTGAGCCGAGGAAAGGAGTGTGTGGATGAAGAGCGAGGGACCACTCAGGTGCTGCTCACAGGCCAAGTAGGATGGAGCTTGAGCTGATGGAGGTCCTCAGGAGCCTGGTTGCCACGGTGTTCACAAGATGGACATAGCACCCTGCTGGAAATCAAGACAGACTCTAGAGTGGGACATCCAGGCAGACACTGGGTAAAGGAGGCTCTTCCCCCAAATCCCAAGCCTGAATGGCCAGTGAGGAGCCTCAGGAGAGACCCTGGAGTCTGCACTGGACTCCCTGATCTGGGGAGATTGGTGTCATCATTGCGTCACTGTTGGACTCCCACAATGGAGAGGACTGGAACTGCTTGTCCCAGCTGGTGCAGTGGTGAAGAACCCACCTTCCAAAGCAGGAGGCTTATATAGACACGAGTTCCATCCCTGGGTCAGCAAGATCCCCTGGAGGAGGGCATGGCAACCCACTCCAGTATTCTTGCCTGGGGAATCCCATGGACAGAGGGGCCTGGCAGGCTACAGTCTATAGCGTTGGAAAGTCAGACAGACTGAAGTGACTTAACATGATTGCATGTGGTCCGGACTGACTTAGGAGCCTCACATCTAGGGGACTGCTTGAAGGGTCAGTCATCACTCCCCGTGCAGTCTTAGATGGAGTGAATGGCTAAAGAGGCTCCTGTGGACACAGCGCAAACAAGGAGCCCCAGATAGGAAACTAGGAACCACAGTGAGAAATCTTTGAGCTCTAGGATCAGGCCCAAGGTGGCCTCTTTAAAACAAACCAGCGACTGTAATATGCTGAAAGGGATTTGTCAGATGGATTCTGCTGGAGGACAGCCATGCCCCTCATGGGCAGAGCAGTGCTGGCCTTAGTTCTCGAGTGACTAGCCAGCCCAGCTGTCCTTCGCCTAGAAAGGGCTCCATCTGAGAGATAGCCAGGCATTCTTTCTGACCAGAGGCTCAGGCAGGACCATCCATACTGCTGAGTCGATGCCAATAGTATTATCTGAGGTGGCGCTGGTGGTAAAGAACTCACCTGCCAATGCAGGAGACGTAAGAAATGCAGGTTCAGTCCCTGGGTGAGGAAGATCCCCTGGAGGAAGGCATGGCAACCCACTCCAATATTCTTCCCTGGAGAATCCCATGGGCAAAGGAGCCTGGCGGGCTACAGTCCACAGGGTCACAAAGAGTTGGACACAACTGAAGCAACTTAGCACGTGCTGCCGCTAGTGAACGAGGCTGGCTTGGCTCTGGCCTCCAGATGTAACAAAGCTGTGCAGAGAGCTTAAGTCATGCTTGGAAGAAAATTGATGATGAGCTTCTCAACACATGTGAGTGGGGTGGAGTTCCAGCTTCCAATTACTCATAAGCTTCACAGACTTAGAGAAACCTTAAGCTGCCCTCAGAGGAAACTCAATTAGATCAAAACTGGATTTAGTTACTTAATGAATCCTAAATATGTTAAATGTAAAGGCAGATTTGTCTGGGGGCCTGGGAGGGGGAAGTACTTTGAGGAGCGTCACATGTCTTTTATGACATGAAAGAAAGAAACGCCCCCAACACACCCAGCCTCACCCATGGAAGTACCAGATTTTCTCCAAGGTGCTTGGGTTCCTGGCTAACTGACTTACCCAAGGACTCATATCCATTATCTCATTTGATCCTCCAAATAGTTCTAAGAGTTTATCAAAGCTGGTGTAATCACTCCTGTTGAATGGGCGATGAGCTGAGGCTTATCCAGCTGACGAATTTGCCCCTGGCAGGGCCAGACCAAGGGTCTCCTGATTTCCACATCTGGTGGGGAAGGACGGATGAGGAAGCGGAAAGGAAGTAGCCTCTCTGACAAGTGTATTCACGGATATTGCCACTGGCGTTTATTAAGAACAGGTGGGGCAAGGCTTCAGCAGAGTTACAGTGCTAAGGACTCCTCAGCATTTAACTCAAGATTTTTTTCTTTTTAGTCTCGTGAAGTCATGCCATCCTAGTCATAATCTGATACATGCACCCCAAGCGCATAGGATTTGACCCATGTCTACGTGGTGGATGGGGATGAAAAGCAACCTTCCTTCCTTCTTAGTCATGTGTAGGAGCGGGTGGTTGCCCTATGTCTGTTGCCACCATAGGCCCTGACTACCCACCATTCTCTGCAAAGAGTGAATGCCAGTAGCTTTCAATGAGATGTATGCCATTTGAGTGGGAGGGTTTCTTAGCTATTTCCTTCATAACTGAGACAGTTTTTTAAGCTCAACTGGCATTGCTGTACAATGTAGTGTTAGTCTCTGCTGTACGGTGAAGTGAATCCCCTGTTTGTATACATATAAATACAAGTATAAACTGGAGCTGAAGCTCCGATACGTTGGCCACTTGATGTGAAAAACTGACTCTTTAGAAAAGACCCTGATGCTGGGAAAGATTGAAGGCAGGAGAAGGGGACGACAGAGGATGAGATGGTTGGATGGCATCACCGACTCGATGAGCACGAGTTTGACATGAGTTTGAGCAAGCTTTGGAAGTCGGTGATGGACAGGAAGACCTGGCGTGCTGCCGTCCGTGGGGTCACAACAAGTCGAACACGAGTGAGCAACTAAAGTTAACTGAAATACAAATATAAATACACCCCCTCCCTCCTACCCCCCACCCCCATCCAAACCGTCTCGGTCATCACAGAGCACCGAGCTGAGCTCCCCGTGCTGAAAGGGATTTGTCAGATGAATTCTGTTGGAGGACAACCATGCCCCTCATGGGCAGAGCAATGCTGGCCTTACAGCAGCTTCCCACCAGCTAGCTATTTCACATGCGGTAGTGTATATATGTCAGTGTTACTCACTCAGGTCATCCCACTCTCCCCTCGCCTCCACCCCTGTGTCCACAGGTCAGTTCTTTACATCTGTACCGCTATTCCTGCCCTACATATAGGTTCGCCAATACCATTTTCCTAGATTCTATATCTGTGCCCATAACTGAGACAATTAATTGATTTGCTCTTACCAATTCTATTTGCCGCACAGGGTTTGGCTTCCCTGGTAGCAATGCGGAATACCCAGGTTTGATCCTTGGGTCAGGAAGATCCCCTGGAGGAGGGCACAGCAACCCACTTCAGTATTCTTGCCTGGAGAAGCCCATGGGCAGAGGAGCCTGGAGGGCTACAGTCATGGGATTGCAAAGAGTCGGACACGACTGAAGTGACTTAACACACAAGGGGAATATTTGGAGACCCTGCATCAAATCTATTCCAATGTTTGTTTTTAACTTACAGAACTTAAAGAAATGCTCTTTTTTTTCCCCCTTTTGGCAGTGTTTCAGGACTCACAGTAAATCAAATAAAATCCAGTCTCCTTCTCAAGCAGCTAAATTTGAGTTTTAGACAAAATCATGAGGGGTTAAAAATTGACCTTAAGTTCAGAGCTTGCCCATGGTGAGCTTGTTTGTGAGTCCCTTGGCTCTGTAGAATGAAGCATTAAATGTTGTATCCGGATTCTATTCCTTTGTGAACATGTAAATTAACACTTCGGTGGCTCCCTCTGCCTGCATGCTTATATTCCAGTCTCCAAACGTGTTATTTGTTATTAAAATCACCATATTTATGTGTAGGAGTTTGTGGTGACCTCCCCAGATGTACTGACCCTAATTGTAACCATACAGGTTATTCAGACATACTTGGTTATTTAAAACCAAAGAGAATCTAGGCCAGCATATGCTGTTTAGATTAGAGTAATGCAGAAGTGAGAGTGCCTTGTGAGCTCTGATCAGTTCTGCTTGTCTCCAAGAAGATATCTTCCAGTGTTGATTAAACAAATATGTAATCGACCTGGATTGTCCCAGGTGACTTTTTTTTTTTTTTTTTTGGCCATACCCAGTGGCATGCAGGATCCTAGTTCCCTAACCAGGGATTGAGCCTGCATCCCCTGCATTGGAAGCACAGTCTTACCCACTGGACCAACCAGGAAAGTCTGCCAGGTGACTTATTTGTAAGTCAAGAGTTATAATATCATTACAGATCTTTAGGCTTTCCTATACTTGTTTTTTGTGTGTGTGTGAACGAAAAATCTAGGGAGCCTGCTCACTGGCCCCTTGCAGTATGGAGGACAGGTGTTCCCCAAATGTGAGTTTAGGGGGGTCTTCAGGGTTTAATGACAACTGCATGGGCTTCCTAGGTGGGGCTAGTGTTAAAGAACCTACCTTCCAATGCAGGATATGCAGGTTTGATTCCTGGGTCTGAAAGACTGCCTGCAGGAGGGCATGGCAACCCACTTCAGTATTCTTTCCTATGGAATTCCATGGACAGAGGAGCCTGGCGGGCCACAGTTCATCAGGTTGCAGAGTCAGACAAGACAGAGGCAACTTGCACGTGTGGTTATCTGGTTGGTGCTTTTCAAACGTGCATGCTCATGAGGATCTCCTGAGAGGCTTGTTGATTTCATACAGGTTCTGCTTCCATGGATCTGGGGTGGTACCTGACACTCTGAATCTCTTAACATAATTCCAGGTGGTGATGATGCTGCTAGCCCATGGAGCTCACTTTGAGTCGCAGGGCTCTGTGCGTGTGTGCGTGCTCAGTCACTTCGTCTCAGCCTCTTTGTGATCCTATAGACTGTAGCCCACCAGGCTCCACTGTCCATGGGATTCTCCAGGCAAGAATATTGGAGTGGGTTGCCATGCCCTCCTCCAGGAGATCTTCTCAACCCAGGAATCGAACTCAGGTCTCCTGCATATAGAATCCACATAGGTGGATTCTTTAACATCTGAGCCACCTAGAAAGCCCCAAGAGCCAAGTAAACCCAGTTTCCAAACTCAAGAGGATCAGGTCCCCAGAAGACTGTTTCCATCAGCCCTAGATTTTCCTAGCCTCTCCCCTCTGGTGCATACACCTTGACTTTTGCAGAGGATAAAATGGTGAACATCGGACAACATTTGTTTAATTTTAATTGTTGTGGGGCCCTTTGGGAGTTGAGGAAAAAGAGAGCATCCCAACCAGCTGCCAGTTCCCTCCCCAAAGTCATCAAGATTGTGCACATTGTGCCTGTATTTTTCCAAAAATGTGCATGATCAGGGCAGACCCACCCATTTTGGCCTTATGATAACAAAGGCTGCTCAGCCAAAAGGGGCTGATTGGTCCAGAATAAACCCACCCAGGGTGGCAGTCAGTTCTTCATTGCTCTGTTTAGACCTGGCCTGAGGATTGACATTTCCTTTTACTGTCTTGAGTGAGAGCTATCCTGGGCTTCTTCCAGCAACCCAAGTCTCCTCCCAGACCCTGCAATCCTGTGGTCGCTCCATAAATAGTTGTTGACTGACTTGACTCATTCCCTGTGCAAAAAAAAAAAAAAAAAAGCCAGGAGGAAGTCGAGAAAAGGGGAGTGGACTTGGTTTTCTGTCTTTCCTAAATATCCTAAGGAAAGGCCCAGCCCACTGTCTGATTGTTTGCAGGATATGGCTATTTTCATCTTCTGAAATAGCGTTAAGAAATGTAATTTCTGTTATTCACCAATTGCAGTTTCTTTCTTTGGAGGCTTAAAGGCAGAAAGCAGTTCTCTCCAGAATTTTCAACTGGGAACCCAAGAAGGAATACCCACTGCCATCGTCATCACCACTGCTTGGAAAATAGGGCCCCTTACTGTCCCGAGATGATGCGGGCCCTGTTTCTCGCAGTCACCCCTGCAAGGATGAACAGAGACCTGGAGGTGTGTGTTTGCTCTGGCGCCTCCCAGGTTCTGGACGCTTTAAGGCCTGGACGTCTCCCTGGCGTTCGGCTGTGAGAATCTAAGGATGTGTTTGTTCTCTCATAATCGCACATGGTGCCCTCTTCCTTTTTTCTCTTCCAGACTTGGAAGGGGTTTCCCTGGCTTGACAAAGTGAGCCAGGAGAAGGGGGCTTTGTGACAAGGGGCCTGTTGTATTGCAGTCACCCCTCTTCTCAAGCTGGCCTAAACTGCCACTCCACTGACTTTCCTGGGGTCTCTGGAACCTTCCTCAGAGCTTACATAATTTTTGTCACTTCCAAGAACGCTTCCTGACACAAAGGCCTCCATAAAATGATTTGCTTTTGAGTCTGAACTCTGCTGGAGCCTTTCTCTGAGGTGGTTTTTTTGTGTGTGGGGGGGCACTTGAGGGACACTTAGGCCTTTTCCTGGGACAATAGAAAATCCCTGGGCTCCAGTGGGGGAAGGAAAGAGCTCAGTTTCCTGCTCTGAGAAAAGGAGAAGATAAGAAGATAGTAGTTCTTGACTCACACTGTTGTCTTAAGGATTAAGTGAGTTTGCATATGCAAAGACTTAGGGCAGAGCTGGATGCAATAAGTTAACTGTTGTTATTGTAGGGTTTTAGGGCTTCCCAGGTGGCTCAGTGGTAAAGAGTCCACCTGCCAATGCCAGAGACTCCAGTTCGATCCCTGGGTTGGGAAGATCCCCTGAAGAAGGAAATGACAACCCACTCCAATATTCTTGCTTGGGAAATCCCATGGACAGAGGAGCCTGGTGGACTATGGTCCATGGGGTTGTAAAGAGTAGGACACGACTGAGCACACAGATACAACACACACTGTGGGTTTTATGTGGCATTAGCAGTGTTATTTTTTTTCTGTATTATGAGCTTATTCCACTCATTTGGGTTCCAGAGTCTAATGTCGTGGATTGAATGCTCAATAAATGCTTCGTTGAAATTAATGATGGGAGAGATGGGTTACAAGCATGATGGGCTGGTAGATATTTAACAACCTGCCCTGGGGGTGAAGGGAGCCCTGGTTTGTGGTGTCTGTCATTTTCCATGGTGTTAAAACTCCCACCACGACTGATTGCAAGCTCCCAGTGTGGCAACAGTGAACCTGGGTTCGGGAGAGATGCTGGTAACCCACGGCCAGCTGACTGTCTTGCACTGCTGGGAGGTGTCTGTGACAGACAGAAACCGCAATGCTGCAGGCGCCCTTGGCCTCTTCCCTCTACCACATATAGGAGTGGTATAGGGAATTTGGCCTTTTTAGAAAGTACTCAGTGATGAGATCTTAAAACCATAGTTTAAAGTGAGATTTTAAAAAATATGTATTTTTTATTTATTTGTGCTCGTGCTCAGTTATGTCTATCTCTTTGTGACCCCATGGATTGTAGCCTGCCAGGCTCCTCTGTCCAGGGGATTTCCCAGGCAACACTGGAGCGCGTTGCCATTTCCTCCTGCAGGGGATCTTCCTGACTCGGGGATTGAACCTGCATCTCCTGCATTGGCATCAGATTCTTAACCGCTGAGCCACGAGAAAAGCTGGTCTCCGTTGCTGCAAGGGCTTTTCTCTAGTTGTGAGCAGGGGCTACTCTCTAGATGCAGTGAGAGGCTTCTCTCTTCAGTGGCTTCTCTTGTGGAGCGCAGGCTCTCGGTTGTTCACGCGTCAGCAGTGTGGCTCCAGAGCACAGGCTCAGTAGTTGTGGCGCACAGGCTTAGTTGCCGTGCAGCAGGTGGAATCTTCCCAGACCAGGAATCGAAACCAGGTCTCCTGCATTGTCAGGCTGGTTGTTTACCACTAAGCCACCAGGGGAGCCCTAAAGTGGGATTCCTGATAAGCCTGTGCAGCTTCGTATTATGCGGCTTTGTGTTTCGTGTTAACGTCCAAAACCCCCAGGTTGTGCCGTGGTCTCCCAAAGGAAGCCCTGCGTGCACGGAATTCAGCAATCTGGGGGACAGATAAGTAACCTTTGAGGGACCTTTCTAAGGGACTTAGAAAAGGGAAAGCAGAAAGAAGAGGCCTTGGAGGATACAGAGTGTTCAGCCTGAGCAGCAAAAAGGTGGTAAAGGAGTAATTAGCGCGTTTCTAAATAGCAGGGAGAGCATGGCCTGAGGCCACCACAGTGGGAGGGAGGGAGGGAGGACTTTCCCCGCCCTGCACTGCACCTCCCTGCCCCTTGTGGGAGTGAAACAGATGTTAGTACCCAGGTCCTACTTTGTATTTAGGAGTTTTGTTCCGTTTGTTTGTTTTGGGGGCTTGAGTCTAATTGAACAATTTAGGAGTGGAAAGAAAAATGAAGCAATTTCTCCTTGCTGTCTGAATAATGTTTTGGAATAACCAAGAATAGGTTAGTGTAACAAGTGGGTAGGTCATGGCCCGGCTTAATGACCCATATCTGGATGGGATTATTGTCTGGAGTGATGACCAGCCCTGTTCTCACCACACACAAAGAGCAGGCTTACCGGGAAGAAATAAAAAGGCTCCGCCTTTTATTGTGCACACAGCATATAGTGTAAACAGTGGGTGCTTAATACATGTTTGTCTCTGCTGCTGCTAAGTTGCTTCAGTCATGTCCGACTCTGTGCGACCCCATAGACGGCAGCCCACCAGGCTCCCCCATCCCTGGGATTCTCCAGGCAAGAACACAGGAGTGGGTTGCCATTTCCTTCTCCAATGCATGAAAGTGGAAAGTGAAAGTGAAGTTGCTCAGTCATGTCCGACTCCTAGCAACCCCATGGACTGCAGCCCACCAGGCCCCTCAGTCTGTGGGATTTTCCAGGCAAGAGTATTGGAGTGGGGTGCCGTTACCTTCTCCGATGTTTGTCTCAATTAAGGCTGTTTCTAGCAGCTGTGCTCAGCGAGGGGCGGAACCCGCCTGAAATCACATCGCTAGTGGGGCAGAGTTGACCGAACCTAAGCCTCTGGCCCCAGCCTGATGCTATTTACTTCTCTCAGCACCTCATAAGGGACCAGGTGGACCTAAGAGGCAATGGAGGAGAGGACCAGACAACAGCTTCGTAGTAGATGCCTGCCGTCCATCTTTAGAATCACTCTGGCAGGTGTCTGCTTCTAGATTATTCCCTGTGACTGGCATCTATGTCTGCTAGCCCCTTAAACCATCAGACAGTTTCCCATTATAGTTCAGACTGCGATTAAGAGAAATTCTGGAAGTTTCCCTACTGGAGATGCTGGGGGGGGGGGGGCAGGAAGAAGAGAGTATAACAGAAAGGAATAAAAGTGATTGATCATTTACAGAAATAGGAAGCCCCAGGTTCGTTCACGCACACACACACAGGTTTGCCTGTGCCCCTGGTGTTCAGTAGTTCTCACCTAAGAAACACTTTCCCTTCTACTGAAGCCACAGCCATAGGCATGAATTGGCAGCCATAGGGTCTGAACCCTGTACAGTTGCAGGACTTGTGGAGAATTCACAGACATGGTCACAGACACATCTTTGTTATGACGTGCAGAAAGCTCTCCAGGCAAGCCCCACAAGCAAGTGTGCACCACCCGTCTCCTTGCTGTTTCACCTGAACCAAGCCTCAGAGGGACCCCTTGGCAGGATCCCTCCCAAAGAGGTCTCCACCTGTGCTGCTCTTGCTTGCAGGTTTGGGGAGTCCCTGGCTCCAGAGAGGGAGTGGTGGAGCGGAGACAAGAGCGGAGAGAAAAAGCCATGAGAGAGAGTGTGTGTAATGGAGCTAGTGGTCCCCCTGACCAGAGTTCCAGAAGTGTCTACACACAGCGTCACCTGAATGAGCATGTGGTTCCTGAGCCGCCTGCCCCACGAGCTCCCCCAGAACTGTGGGCATCTGCCTGCCCAGTCCTGCCCTACCTGCTCTGCCACTGGTATCCAGCTCCACGGGAAGCTTTCCTAGTGCTAGTCCTGCCCCTCTTGGTGCCCAGAAGGGCAGGCTGAAACTTCCAGGGCCCAATAGACGACAGCTCAAACCAACGCAGAAGACATGGGTTCAATCCCTGGCTCAGGAAGATCCCCTGGAGGAGAAAATGGCAACCCATTCCAGTATTCTTGCCTGGGAAACCCCATGGACAGCAGAGCCTGGCGGGCTACAGTCCATGGAATTGCGAAAAGTTGAACACGACTGAGCACGCATGCAGTGCAAACTGACAGAAGTGCTTACTGATTTTAAAACCTCAGAAAATCTAAAAACTTCATCTTTGTTGCCTACTTCAGGAAGTTAAGCCTGGGGAAGACAACACAGCAGTTTCTCAGGAGGCCTAAAATTAGACCAGTACCACCCCAGAAGAGATGGTGACCCCTTATCTTATGACCCATTTCTGTAAGAACAAAGTAATATAGAGTCAGTGCAAAAAGACTATTAAATCATGCATTCTGTGTCACATTAAACATAAATATTCGAGGTTCATGCTTCTGAAGAAGAATCAGCAGGCCTCTGAAACTACATAGATTTATAATTACTCATTGTGTGACTGACATATCACTGTTTGAGTTTTAAAAATATGTTTATTTATTGATTTATGGCTGCACCATGTCTTTGCTGCCGCACACAGAATCTGTTTTTATTTATGGCATGTGGGATTTAGTTCCCGGATCAGGAGTTGAACCTGGGCCCCCTGCATAGGGAGCTCAGAGTCTTAGCCACCCAACTGCCAGGGAAGTCGCTCTTTTGTGTTTGATTTTAAAATACAGTGTTGGTGGGCATATGCATGAAGAGTTTGGCACCAGATCAGAAGTGCAATTCCTCTTTAACAGGTGTTTTTAAGGACAGAACTAGCACCTGCTTACAGTGGGAGGGAGGTCTGATCTGCGCTGCCACGAGGCCCACCTAGTTATGGGGTCCATACTTCGCACTGTGTTGGCTGACTCTTGCTGGAAAATCAGTACCCAGCAGCTTCGTACTGCCTGCAAGCATTAGGTGGAGCATTGCAGGGAGTCCAAAGATGAGGAGGACTGTGACCTTAGACTTCCTGTCTACCTGTGTCTCAGGGAAGCAAGACCAGTAGCTGAACTGACCTAAAGGTAGAGAAAAGTCAGTGTCTCAAGTGAAAAATGATGTCTTTCGAGCCTCAAAGAAGAAAGGGTGTGAGACCAGCCTCCCACTTTAAAAAAAAACCAAGATCCCATTTTTTATCATCATAGGAGCCAGACCCTATGCTTGCCAAACTTTAACTCAGTTATACCTCAGCACGGGGACTTCCCTGGTGGGTCCAGTGGCTAAGACTCCACGCTCCTAGTTCAGGGAGCCGGGGTTCAATCCCTGGTCAGGGAGCTCGAGCTCACACGCCACAACTAAAAAGATCCAACATGCCGCAACTAACACCTGGTGTAGCCAAATGAATAATGAGAAACTAACAAACATGACTCGGGGAACTAAAGCCAGGGCTCAATAACCTAGAGGGATGGAAAGGAGAGAGAGGTGGGAGGGATGTTCAAGTAAACCTATGGCTGATTCATATTGATGTTTGGTAGAAACCAGTGCAGTACTATAAAGCAATTATCCATCAATTAAAAATAAATATAAAACAAAAAAACCTCAACACAACCTTATGAACTGAGTTATAGTGATATCTTTTTAACAAGTGGGAACCAAAGCTCAGAAAGGGTAACTTTAGACCAAGGTTCATGGGCTTCCCTGGTGGCTCAGCAGTAAAAAAATCTGCTAGCACATGCAGGAGATGTAGGTTTGATCCCTGGGTCAGGAAGATCCCCTGGAGAAGGAAATAGTAACCCACTACAGTATTCTTGCCTGGGAAATCCCATGGAGAGAAGATCCTGGTGGGCTACATTCCATGGGGTTGCAAAGAGTCGGACATGACTTAGCAACTAAAATAACAACAATACAGTTCATAAGGAATGCAATCAGGATGCATTTTTATCGCAGCCAGACCCTACTATGGTCTATGACCTTTAAGGGGGCCGGGGGTGTCCGCAGGAGCCCTGGGGTCTTTGGGACATTTTAACCTTTAGAACAGCCTCTTGCTGTTGGGAGCCTGGAAGAGGCTCATGGGTTGGAGCAGGTGGAAGGGCAGAACGTGGTGTGGAGCACAAGGGCGGCTGGATGAGTGCTTCATTTGAGGTTGCTCTTAACATCATCTTGTTTGAGATAATCATTTGTAGACTTGCTGCCACTGCAAATCATAAACCCTGCTCAAATTTCCTCTGCAGCAATGACCATGAGGTGACTAAGGTGCTGCTAAGGGATTAGCAGTACCCAGGGGCCAGGATGGCACTGCCTGGAAACGTAGTTGGTTTGGTCTCAGGGTGGAGGTCGGTGTGAATTAGGGAGTCTTCTGAATTATAAAGTTCTTCCGAGGTGGCTCAGTGGTGAGAGGAGACATGGGTTCGATCTCTGGGTCGGGTAGATTCCCTGAAGAATAGAGTGGCAAGCCACTCCAGTATTCTTGCCTGGAAAATCCCATGGACAGAGGAGCCTGGTGGGCTACAGTTCATGGGGTCACAAAGAGTCAGACACAACCGAGCGACTGAGCACACTGATTAGAAAACCTTTCCAATGGAGCACAGGTTTATTGCATCTGAACTTCACTAGGAATTTGAGCCAGGCTGGCAAAGGCTTCCCCAAGCAAGGATCTTTGTGTGTCCGTTGCAGGTCAGTGGTTCTTCCGACTGCATCCAGGGAGTGCAAAAGTTGTTTCACAGCCTTTTAAATATCCCCCATTGCAGGCTTGTTTGCAGCTAATTTATACTATGTAAAGAAAAGGTTTGCCCAGTGAAGGTAAACTGCAACACCTTTACCCACACTAATGAGTTTTTGCCTGTGTAAACCCTGTTAATTGTGCCTGTTGCTTTTTAATTGTCTTTAAATTTCTTGTGTGTGATCTGCCCTAGGGCTGGAACTCTGGTTTCTGTTTCCGTTGGGGGCTCTGTTCCCGCTCCAGTCCCCAAAAGTCTCACCAATCTGCACCCCACCCCCACCCACCCTCTGTCTGGTATTAGTACTATGAACAGAATGAAGGCTAGAAAAACAGTCTTGCTGGCCAGGACTAGGAGCCAAGGGCCTTCAGGGAAAATAGGAGTGGAAGCCAAATGGTTTTCTCAAGAAGCCCAGAAACTTCCAGGTCGAGAGAAGAGGGACTGGATTGTCATAGTATCGTCTTCATCTAAGGAAGCACTGGGATGGCTGCCTTAAGAATAAAGGGCTCAAACTGGGGTTTTCCCTGACGGTTCAGTGGTGAGGACTCCAGGCTTCCACTGCAGGGTCCACGGGTTGGATTCCTGGTCGGGGAGCTAAGATCGCACTTAAACTAAAGCCAGGCAACTAACTGCTCAGGGTTTGGAGAAGAATCAACCTCCTGGTGGATATGGCAATCTTAGTGCCTTGGACAAGCAATTCTGAGGAGCTCCTTAGAAATGGGGTGTCTCAGGCCCCACCCCAGACCTACTGACCCAGAATCTGCATTTAATGAGATCCCAGGATGACACATATGAACAGAGGTGCCGCTTTTCAGGACAAGGTCACATTAGCATCACCTGGAGTAGAATTTTTGCAGCCTGAGGCCAGGCCTTTATGTTGCAGCCTGAGCCACAAATTTAAGAACTATTTCCACACCTAATGGGGCTTCCCCGGTGGCTCAGATGGTTAAGAATCTGCCTGCAAAGAGGGAGACCCAAGTTCGTTCTCTAGGTTGGGAAGATCTCCTGGAGAAGGGAATGGCTACCCACTACAGTATTCCTGCCTGGGGAATTCCATGGACAGGGGAGCCTGGTGGGCTGCAGTCCATGGGGTCACAGAGTCAGACCTGACTGAGCGACTAACATTTTCACTTTTCCACACCTAATAATACTCTTGTTCTCTCCGCTACCCGTTCCCTCCCCTCCTGCTTCTCTTCCATGTTCATGCAGGTGTGCCTGCACGTGAGCATCGGAAGATGGCTTTGGCGTGACAGTGTCTACTAGTCGCCTTGGTCAGGGCTTAAGGGGAGGACAGGCAACCTTCCCTGGGAGCCTTGGGGCAGGGGCCAGAGTCGTCTGCTTCCTGCTGCTGCATCCCCCGAGAAACCAGTTTTGCCAGGAGAAAAGCTAAACTTGGTGAGCTGGGGAGCCAGGCCTGCCAGAGGGCTCCCTATCCCTGGTCGCTGCAGGCCTCTCCCAGAAGCAGGGGGTTCCTTTCCAACTTCAACTCAGTCATCACAAGGCCAGCACATCCTGATAGGATCGGATGGGGTTGGGGGGTACTTCCCAGCTTCTTTGTTGTTTACTCGTTAAGTTGTGCCTGACTCTTTGAGACCCCATGGGCTTACCTGTCATTCACCATCTCCTGGAGTTTGCTCAAACTCCTGTCCATTGAGTCTGTGATGCTGTCCAGCCATCTCATCCTCTATCATCCCCTTCTTTTGCCCTCAATCTTTCCCAGCATCCGGGTCTTTTCCAGTGAATCTGCTGTTCACATCAGGTGGCTGAAGTATTAGAGCTTCAGCTTCAGCTTCAGCATCAGTCATTCCAGTGAATATTCAAGGTTGATTTCCTTGACTGGTTTGATATCCTTGCAGTCGAAGGGACTCTCAAGAGTCTTCTTCAGCTTCTTAGGCCTTTGCTCCAGCTTCTTAGGCACTAGCTCCAAGTGGGGCCTGTCTGGGAGCCCCACCCTATGTGGGCAATGGTTACTGGGCAGTGATTGACTGGGCCTGGGGCCCGAGCCTTTGTCTGGGCCCTTGCCTTAGCCCCTTGCCTCCCTCCCTGGAGCCCATTGTCTGGGTTAGTGGAGGGTGTTAATCCATAGTCCCTGAGAAGCTGCCTGGCAAATGGAAGGTTAATGTGCAAACAGCAGGGAGCGTTGTCAGCTTGTGAAGCTGGACAGCAAGTGGGAGGGAAATAGTTAAATCTCCTATTCACGGTCCGGGGAGAAGGGAGGGGTGGGCTCAGGAGCAGGCCTGGGCCTTGTGCTAATCTGGCTGGAATGTAACCAGTTCGGGCGGTTTCTGGCTTAGGCGTGCCCCCACCTCAGGGCTGGCGCCCCCCTCTCCCCCGCCCAGTAGTTCCCTCCACCTTGTGTAGACCCAGCAGCCCAGGCACCCAAGGGCCTCTCTTTGTTTGCAGCAGCCAAGCTTCAGAGGGGTCCCGGTTAGGCTGCTTTAAGACCTGAGGATGGGGAGAGGTCCCCGCAGCCCTCTAGGCCCCCTACTCCTCCGGGCAGCAGCTGTGCTGTCCTCCATGGAGGAATCACAGGATCTCTATCCCTTGCAGGAATTGGATGGGGGGTGGGGTGCACAGGAGAGAATGTTCTAGGAGAAAGACCCCAAACCTGTTTGGTCAGGCTACTTTGCTGCCTGAAGGCCTGGGAAGGCTGAGGAGGGGAGCCCCCCACTTCCGGACACACTGAATTATAACAGTGGGGCCTTGTGTGTGGAGGGGGATGCTGAGAGAGGGGGGTCAAAGGGGGGTCAGCTTACATGTCCTGTGTGAATGCTTTACAAGGAGAATGTGTTCATGTGTTACTTCTGCAATTTACAAGCAATTTTTAAAACATTATCTCGGTCTGGGTGGTGGTTACATAATGTTATACCTATTAAAAATTCATTGAGCTACACACTGGTTTTGGGCACTTCCCCATATAGGATGTATGTGTGTGTGTACACATGTGCTCAGGCGTGTCCGACTCTTTGCAACCCCCCCAGACTGAAGCCCTCCAAGCTCCTCTGTCTATGGGATTTCCCAGGGAAGAACACTGGAGTGGGTTGCCATTTCCTTCTCTTCAGGGGCTTGAACCAGCCTCTCCTGAGTCTCCTGCATTGCAGGCGGATTCTTTCCTGCTGAGCCATTGGGGAGGCCATAAAATGTCTACCTTAGTTTTAAAAGTTTTTAAAAAAACAATTTTGAAAAAGGAAAAGAAAACTCTTCCTTCCTGACCTGCAAGGCCATGCCTGGCTGGCACAGGTTTGATCCCTAGGTTGGGAAGATCATCTGGAGGAGGGCATGGCAACCCACTCCAGTATTCTTGTCTGGAGAATCCCATGGACAGAGGAGCCTGGCCGGCTATCGTCTGTGAGGTTGCAAAGAACTGGATATGACTGAAGGGACTTGGCACGCACACACGATATTATATTGATGATCTGGGGATGAAGATTAACCTCTAGCATTGTCATAACCACAGGATGCTATGTCTCATCGTCCAGCAAACTGAATTCTTCCATGTACCCATTGTCACTGTTAGGCTGGCCAGAAGGGACCCCTGCCATGGCTCCCCAGGAACCAGGGGAGTTCCAAGTGCAGGACCATTTCCAGTCTCTTGCTTAGGTCCCTCCTCCTGCGTGTGCCCTGAACATGGTGTGTACACACCTAGATTGAGGGGGGCAGGGTTTTCTTGGCTTGCCTGAGGCTGAGATGTCTGGAGGTGTTGCCATGTGTGGTCCTGAGATCTCATGTTACAGGTTGGAACTGGGAAGTGGAAGAGAGAGGAGGGGTCTTGGGTTAGGCCCCCCTCTACCACATTCTGGTCCAGAACTCAGAAGTCTAGGAGGTCTAAATTTTAACCCAGCCTTTCATAACATTTGGAGAAAGAAATGGCATCCTACTCCAGAATTCTTGCCTGGGAAATCGAAAGGACAGAGGAGCCTGATGGGCTACAATCCTGGGGTCGCAAAGAGGCAGACATGACTGAGCAGCTAACGCAATACTTTTCATAACATTAGGGAGGCATGTTTGTCAAGACAGAAGGATGGGATATATTTAACAGTTTGTTAGCCTGAGTTTTCAGTTTTAAATGTTACACGTGGGTTTTCCTTTACGTGGGCTTTCTTGTCATGGGCCCCAAGATCTTAGAGCTGGGCTTGCCTGTGTGCCCTCTTTTCCGCGGTCACAGCTAGTAACCTCTGAGACCCCCTCCATAGCTGTCTTGAAGACATTGTCCCAGATCCTTCCCATTCAGAAGGTTTGCATATTTTTTAAGACGCTAGGTCTAGAATTGGAGAAGGCAATGGCACCCCACTCCAGTCCTCTTGCCTGGAAAATCCCATGGACGAAGGAGCCTGGTAGGCTGCAGTCCATGGGGTCGCCAAGAGTTGGACACGACTGAAGCGACTTAGCAGCAGCAGGTCTAGAATACAGCCCTGCTCTGTGTAAATTGTCCAAGTGGCAACCTGTACTCTCCATGCTTCAAAGTCTAGGTCAAGTCCCAGCTCTTTGCCCGCATTACCCACTCACATTTACCACTCAGGGCACAAGTCCTGTCTTCTCTATTG
This sequence comes from Ovis aries, assembly GCF_016772045.2. Taxonomy (NCBI): domain Eukaryota; kingdom Metazoa; phylum Chordata; class Mammalia; order Artiodactyla; family Bovidae; genus Ovis; species Ovis aries. The sequence goes on from NC_056056.1 coordinate 57,128,937, forward strand.
GGCTGACACCATCCCAAGCCACACTGTCTTTCTGTCCCCATGTCCCCACACGCAGTGCATGAGCATGGTAGGTGAACAGGAAGTATTTGTGGAATGAGAGGTGAGCTGCCTGCAGACTAATTAGTGTTCTGTGAGCCTGTGTTGGTTTTTCTCAAACTGCTGCGTCAGTAAGCTCCCCACCCACCCCCACCATGTCAGTATATTCAGACCCTAAAGAAAATCAGGCACCCAGCCTCTAACAAGCCCAATCAAACCTAACCCTCGTTTTTATTATCTTTGGGGTGGGTTTGCTTGGGAATTTGTATCTGTCGAAAATCTTAGCATTCGCTGCTGGGAGGCAAATTTTTGGCATTCATTCAGTCTGTCAGTGGTTTGGCCCTATAAAGCGGAGGGCCCGCCTGAGGGAGAATTGTGAAAGAGCCTGAGTTATTCTTTAGTGGTACGAATTAAACGGCTTCTCTAGGCCTTGCCTTCCAACTTCAGCCCAGTTTACAATTGAAAATCGTGTCTCAGGGGGGTTAAAGAGAGCCGTGGGATCATACAGACTGAAAATTTTTGAAATGTATCCATTTTGTTCTCTCTCTCTCTCTCTCTCTCTCTCTCTCTCTCTCTTTTTTCTGTTGGAGAATAATCTTTTGGGAAAAACTTGGATGGAGATCCTTAGAACCGCACGATTTTTTTAAGTTGAACTCAAGCCTCAAGTCCTGGCTTGATTCATTTTTTTCTGAACAATGGACAATAAATGCTGGTAGAGAGGCGTGAAATGCCGGGAAGAGAAAGGAGGCTGGGTGTTCCTGGGCACAGACTGGGTCACCAGACGTGTGAGGGAGGGGCTTCAGGAAGGGACCGTGCACCCCCAGCAGACCTCCGGTGCCTGCCTCAAACTGCAGGATTATCTGGTTTCTCCATTTCCTGGACTATACATTGAAGCACCTGGAACTAAGCCGTCCACAGGAATTCCTTGGCTGTCCGGTGGTTAGGCGGAGAAGGCAATGGCACCCCACTCCAGTACTCTTGCCTGGAAAATCCCATGGACGGAGGAGCCTGCCTGGTAGGCTGCAGTCCATGGGGTCGCTAAGAGTCGGACACGACTGAGTGACTTCACTTTCCCTTTTCACTTTCATGCATTGGAGAAGGAAATGGCAACCCACTCCAGTGTTCTTGCCTAGAGAATCCCAGGGACGGGGGAGCCTGATGGGTTGCTGTCTATGAGGTCGCACAGAGTTGGACATGACTGAAGCGACTTGGCAGCAGCAGCCAGGGGTTAGGACTCCAACCTCTCACTGCCAAGGACCCAGGTTCAATCCCTGGTCAGGGAACTAAGACCCCTCATGCTATGTGGTCAAAAAGGTAGGGGGAAAAAAAAATCCCCCGGGACAAGCCTTGCAGACTCAACCATTATATATTAAGGCAAACCCTGCTCTGTCCACAGTGCTATAGTAACATAAACAAGAAGAAATGATACTTGGACTTCCCTGGTGGTTCCCTGGTGGTCCAGTGGTTAAGACGGGTTCAGTCCCTGGTTGGGGAACTAGGATTGCACATGCCTCTCGGGATGGTGAAAAAATAAAAAAATTTTTTAATTATGAAAAAAGATGATGATGCTGGTGGCTAATGGCTGTCAAACACTTACAAGGAACCAGCACTTATGTGCCTTTCCTCATTTAATCCTCAGTATAACCATGTGCAGTAGGCAGTGTTGCCACTCTTGTTTTACAGGTAGAGAGGCTGAAATTTAAACCGAAGAGAAGAGGTCCATGCTTCTGATTCATTGTATAAAGATGACGTGATGGGCCTGGCCATTGTCGGCACCTGTTTGAAAGATGTTTCAGTGGTCATTTGGTAAAGATGTGTTGAATATCATGTTATGACCTGTACCACAGATACAGGTACATCCAAGTAGTGAAACCCCAAAATAGCAGTTCTCAACTCCAGGATGTAGAAGTAGCTCTGTTGGGATTTGGAGACTTCATCATAATCTTTAAGCATTTGCTCACTCTCACGTATCCTGTCTTCTTGTGACAGGCCCTGTTCACATCTTCTGAGCTCCTTCTTGCCCATAACCTTTCTTCCATTTCTAATTAGTACCTTTGTGGTTTATAGTTACTGTGTAGTACTTGAATGTATACTCAAGAGCATCGTTAGAGTTCTTAACTACCTATGGAATTACTGCTGGTGTGTGTGTATTTATGTGAGGGGGTATATTTCCAAAGCCAAAGCTATAAGATGTACTTATAATAATATCAGTACAGGCTTCCCTGGTGGCTCAGTGGTAAAGAATCCACCTGCAATGTGGGAGACCTGGGTTGGGAAGATCCCCTGGAGGAGGACATGGCAACCCACTCCAGTATTCTTGCCTGGAAAATCCCCATGGACAGAAGAGCCTGGTGGGCTACAGTCCATGGGGTTGCAAAGAGTCAGACACGACTGAGCAACTAAGCACAGGGTCTTCCCTGGTGGCTCAGTGGTAAAGAATCCGCCTGCCAGTGCAGGGGACGTGGAAGATCCCACATTCCGCAAAGCAACCAAGCCTATGGGCCACAACTATTGACCTCCTCCTCTAGAGCCCAGGAGTCACAATGACTGAAGCCCGAGAACCCTAGAGCCTGTGTTCCACAACAAGAGAAGCTCATGCAACGCAGCTGGAGAGTAGCCCCCACTCTCTGCAACTAGAGGGAAGCCCTCACAGCAACAAACACCCAGAACATCCAAAATAAAATAATAAGTAATTTTAAAAATGATAATAATATCAGTAGAATTATTTTGTCGCCTCAAACCCATCATAAAAGTTAACTATGATACCTAACCATGATATTAACTATAATGCCTATATAGGAAGGCGTTTTGATTTCTACTGAGATGCGTCACAAAGGCCAGTCCTCTGGATTTCCACTCCTTTGGTCACTCTGTATTTGTGTGTGTTAGGAGCTCAGTCATGTGCAACTCTTTGCGACCCCATGGACTGTAGCCCTCCAGGCTCCTTCATCCATGGAATTCTCCAGGCAAGAATACTGGAGTGGGTTGCCATTCTCTTCTCCATGTGGCCACTCTATGCAGGCATTTAAGGAAGGGGCATTTTCAGTGGGTTTGGGATTATGAAGCATTTGAGGTTGGGCCCACGGCCATCCCCCTGACAGTGTGGAGAGGATGTTGAAAAGCTGGAGCTATATATGATTCCACCAGCACCCAAATGTCTTGCCAGAGTTTATAAGGAACGGGCGAGATGGTTTAGTTGTGACCAGAGCCAGCCTGAGCAATCAGGTTGAGTTGAAGCCGGCTTTTTCAAAGCTACAGAGAGTATGCTGTGATCTCAGGGCTTTCTCTCTGGAGACGATCTCGCTGTTCCCTGGAGCCTCTGGCGAGCCTGGTGCAGCAGGGATTACTCTCTAGTTGCTGCGCATGGGCTCCAGGACACATGAGCTTCAGTATTTGAGGCTCGCAGGCCCTAGAGCTGTGGCTCGTAGCTGTAGGGCACCGGCTTAGTTGCCCTGAGGCATGTGGGATCTTAGTTCTGTGACTAGGGGTCGAACCTGTGTCCCCTGCATTGGCAGGCAGATTCTCAACCACTGCACCACCAGAGAAGTTCCCCAAAAGAGACAATAAGGGAGAGATGGCAGCACCACGGTTACTTACCCAATTGTGGGATGCTGGCCAACTGCACTGATTTTCCTGCTTTGGGGAGAAAAATGGAAGTTGAGAAGAAGAAATTAATGACCCATTTAAGCCATTTCTTGGAATTTCATTCAGCTGGTGTTTAAGTACCCAGATCTCAAGGAACTGATAAGTAGTGTGGGGCATTTAGGAATATAACACACAAAATAAAGGTGGATCAAATAGAAAATTTGGGCAGCAACTAAGCAAAATCGTTCAGAAGAGCTGAATTTAGCCAGTCTGGCTCTGTGTGCATCACAGATCCTGGGCCGTGGAGATGGCGCTGTCACTCAGTTCAGTGATTGCCTTTCAGAGTCAGTGGAGGGGAACCAGGGCCTCAGGAAGGAAGTGGCAGAAATGTGGAATCTTGGGGTCATCAGATGCAGACCCTGAACGAAGCCTGATCGCCTCCCAGCCCCACTCCCTAGACAGCTGTAAGCAGCCTCACCCCCCGGCTATGCCTAGAATTGGTGTGCTACCGGGTCACTTGGGAAATGACGTGTGATTCGAGATGTTTTTAGGGCTTCTGTGTGCTGAAATGTATCCCCCTGCCCCAACCCAACTCGCCTAGCCCAGATGCTTGAAATTCCATAAAGACTAAGCCCTCGATTTGGTTGGAGTAGTCAGGGAAAGTGCTACAGCCGCTCTTCCATCTCAGCACTAAGGCACGTCTTGTGCTGAGCCCAGTAAGAATGTTAAAGGATGCTGGCTGTGATAGTGAATTTGCCCAGTGATATCAGCCGGAATCACAATGTGGGTGTCTCCTGTCTAAACTCCTGATGGTTCATTTGTTAAACTCTGCAGCGGATGCTTTTAGGTTGAGGAGTCTCCATATTTTCCAGACACTTGCTCTTTAAGCTTTATCCACATAACGGTTTCTCTGTAGTAAAGATATGTTCTGGGTAAGCAGGTAGACAGAGGTGAGACATGGTACCTGGCATACAGTTCTGTTCAGTTCAGCCACTCAGTCATGTTTGACTCTGCGACCCCATGGACTGCAGCACGCCAGGCTTCCCTATCCATCACCAACTCCTGGAGCCTGCTCACACTCATGTCCATCGAGTCAGTGATGCCATCCAGCCATCTCATCCTCTGTTATCCCCTTCTCCTCCTGCCTTCGATCTTTCCCAGCATCAGGGTCTTTTTCAATGAGTCAGTTCTTCACATCAGGTAAGTATTGATTGGAGCTTCAACTTCAGCATCAGTCCTTCCAATGAATATTCAGGACTGATTTCCTCTAGGATGGACTGTTTGGATCTCCTTGCAGTCCAAGGGACTCTCAAAAGTCTTCTCCAACACCACAGTTCAAAGGCATCAGTTCTTCAGCGCTCAGCTTTCTTTATGGTCCAACTCTCACATCCATACATGACTACTGGAAAAACCATAGCTTTGACTAGATGGACCTTTGTTGGCATAGTTCAGTTCAGTTCAGTTCAGTCGTTCAGTTGTGTCCGACTTTTTGAGACCGCATGAACCACAGCATGCCAGGCCTCCCTATCCATCACCAACTTCCGTAGTCCACCCAAACCCATGTCCATTGAGTCAGTGATGCCATCCAACCATGTCATCCTCTGTCCTCCCCTTCTCCTGCTGCCCTCAATCTTTCCCATCATCAGGGTCTTTTCAAATGAGTCAGCTCTTCGCATCAGGTGGCCAAAATATTGGAGTTTCAGCTTCAACAGCAGTCCTTCCAATGAACACCCAGGACTGATCTCCTTTAGGATGGACCGATTGGATCTCCTTGCAGTCCAAGGGACTCTCAAGAGTCTTCTCCAACACCACAATTCAAAAGCATTAATTCTTTGGCGCTCAGCTTTCTTTATAGTCCAACTTTCCCATCCATACATGACTATTGGAAAAACCATAGCCTTGGCTAGACGGACCTTTGTTGACAAAGCAATGTCTCTGCTTTTCAATATGCTGTCTAGGTTGGTCATAACTTTCCTTCCAAGGAGTAATCGTCTTTTAATTTCATGGCTGCAATCACCATCTGCAGTGATTTTTGGAGCCCCCCAAAAATAAAGTCTGACACTGTTTCCACTGTTTCCCCATCTATTTCCCATGAAGTGATGGGACCAGATGCCATGATCTTCGTTTTCTGAATATTGAGCTTTAAGCCAACTTTTTCACTCTCCTCTTTCACTTTCATCAAGAGGCTCTTTAGTTCCTCTTCACTTTCTGCCATAAGGGTGGTGTCATCTGCATATCCGAGGTTATTGATATTTCTCCTGGCAATCTTGATTCCAGCTTGTGCTTCGTCCAGCCCAGCGTTTCTCATGATGTACTCTGCATACAAGTTAAATAAGCAGGGTGACAGTATCCAGCATTGACGTACTCCTTTCCCAATTTGGAACCAGTCTGTTGTGCCATGTCCAGTTCTAACTGTTGCTTCCTGACCTGCATACAGGTTTCTCAAGAGGCAGGTCAGGTGGTCTGGTATTCCCATCTCCTTCAGAATTTTCCACAGTTTATTGTGATCCACACAGTCAAAGACTTTGGCATCGTCAATAAAGCAGAAATAGATATTTTTCTGGAACTCTCTTGCTTTTTCCATGGATGTTGGCAATTTGATCTCTGGTTCCTCTGCCTTTTCTAACACCAGCTTGACTATCTGGAAGTTCACAGTTCACGTATTGCAGAAGCCTGGCTTGGAGAATTTTGAGCATTACTTTAGTAGCATGTGAGATGAGTGCAATTATGTGGTAGTCTGAGCATTCTTTGACAGTGCCTTTCTTTGGGATTGGAATGAAAACTGATCTTTTCCAGTCCTGTGGCCACTGCTGAGTTTTCCAAATTTGGGGACATATTGAGTGCAGCACTTTCACAGCATCATCTTGTAAGAAGCATGAAAAGAGTGTCTAAAGGGTGAGTGGGTGCATGCTGGCTCTGGGGGTAAGAAGAGTGTCAAAGGAACAGGAACAGATCCTCAAGGGTCATCTTTTTTTTTAATAAATAAGTATTCGTTTACTTATTTATTTCTTTGGCTGTGTTCAGTCTTAGTTGCAGCATGAGGGTGCTTTAGCTGCAGCATGTGGGATCTAGTTCCCTGACCAGGGATCAAACCTGGGCTCACTGCATTGGGAGCATGGATTCTTAGCCACTGGACCACCAGGAAAGTCATCTTTGAACAAGAAGCTCAGTGAGTAGAAACATGCAGGAAGTTCTTAGGGGGAAGTGTCGTTAGTATCTGAGGATTACTTTGAGCTCACTTTAGCAGCACCTGGGGAGCTTAGGAAAAGGGGAGGGGATGCTTAAGCTCTACCCTAGAATAGATGGGATAGGGGGACGGTAATCAGTGTTTTCAAGCTCCCCCAGGCAGGCCCCAGGGAGGTCTGAGTTCCAGTAGACTGGGATATCTCCAAAGCCCTTCCCCTCTGGCTGAAATAGAACCTAAACTTGACCCCTCTGGGGCACCCATCTGTGTTCAGTCGGGGAAGGAAAACAGCTGGAGGACGTGTCAAGGGGCAGGGCCTGTGGAGTGGGACGGAGTGTGCAGCTGGCAGTCACCACTGGCCCAGCACATCTTGCTCAGAGACAAGTGGAGATTCTCAAGAGGCTGAGATCACCGCTTTTATACCCCAGTGGGGATAGTGGGGGAGAGTTGTCAGGGGCAGGATCCGGCTCAAGGAAAAACAGCCTTTAGGAATTCGGAAATGAGAGACTGGAGATTTGAATATAGACTTTACTGGTTTTTGTGGGGTGAGGGGAGGGGGGTCAATTTTATTTGTATTTAAAATTTCTAATTAAAAAGCAATTCCCTTTGCCTCTAGTTGTTTTTACATTTTAAAAGCGATATATGTGTAACCAAAAGAATAAACTTACAACACCCATAATCTCGGCACCCAGAGCTAAGTTCAGCTCACCTCCTCGTGTATATATATCCTTCCAGACCTCTCTTCAGCACATATATACTTTTTCAAGACTAGGATGCTGTACCTGTTTTGTAGCCTACTTTTTCATTTTTACAGCACATATGCTTTTCCACTCCTGTAAATATTCACCTACTTCATAAGCTTGGATATCATATTTGTAGCGTAAGGTGCTAAATATCTTTCAGTTATTATAAATAGCTCTTCAGTGCACATTCTTAAACTAAATTTGCTCACATCCTTAATTATTTCCTTAGGAGTCATTACTAGAGGGTGGTAAGCCTTTGGAAAGCTGGGTACATACTTCCAAATTGCACAAGAAAGCTTTACTAATTTACTCTCCCATCAACAGGGTATGAAAAGGTGCCCATGGAAATTAAAGAGGGAAAGAGCATTAGCCAATTTCACAGAGAGTGTTTAACTCATTACTGAGTTCATAGCTTCTTTATCTCAAATTCTGCATACAAATGGAAGTGGAACCCAGAGATTTCCCTTAACTTTGCGTTAGTTTGGGTAAGTACCTAGCCCAAAGGAGCTTTACTGCCTCTGGGATTTCCAAGGCTTTTGCCTGATGCAGTTTTCAATGCATATCACACAGATCCTCATCAAAGCCTTTTTTTCAGGCTCCTCCTTAAGATCCCCTGGAGAAGGAAATGGCAGTCCCCTCCAGCACTCTTGCCTGGAAAATCCCATTGGACGTAGGAGCCTGATAGGCTACTGTCCATGGGGTCACTAAGAGTCTGACACGACTGAGAGACTTCACTTTCACTCCTTGTCCTGGCCGGCTCCCAGGGAGCGCCTAGGAACCACCAGGGGGCACTGGGGAGCTACCACCATGCTAGCACTGTCTGGATTGGCCAAAACACAGTCTTGAATAATACAGTTATTCCTTTGTTATGTGTTATATCACTTCTGCTGATTGGCATTCATAATATTTATTTTTTCTGCATAATACTTCATCCCCTTCCAATTATTTTTATATTTTCCTCTATTGGGTTATATGTTGGTTGGAAAAAATAAAAAACATAACCTGATTCATATAAGCTCGTCTGCATCTAGGGGTCAGGATGCCTGGGTTGTTCTAATCCCAGCTCTTAAAGGGCACTTATCTGAGAAATGCCAGGATGGGCTGTTAAAGTGGTATGTTTTATTTCTCTTCCAACATTAGTATAATGAAAGGGTTAAGAATATGGCCTTTGAGAAATAGGACTTGGGCAAGTTACTTAAAGTCTTTGTTCTGTGGGGATAATAATAATATCAGCTTATAAGGCTATAAGGGTTAAATGAAATAACACATGGAAATAGCTTGTTAAAACAGTGCCTGGTACAAAAAAATGTTATGTTTAAAGACATCTATTTGCTCTTCTGTGGTGTGTGCTGTCCATAGGCTTTTGCACCTACTTGCCTGCTTATGTGAACAGTAATATCAGACAGAATATGAATTCCAGAAACTGCACAGCAACACTGGGCAGGACACCCCTGTGTCATCCTCCCCTACAGAAGAACTAAGATATACCAGGTTATTTTTTGTGATCATTGTATAAGCTCTAGAGGGAAATGTTAAAATATTTGGAAGCAGATATGATATCAGTGAATTTTTAAAAAATTTGATCAGTCTTTATCAACTGGTAGACACAGGTGGCTCAGTAGTAAAGTATACACCTGCCAATGTAAGACAGGCTGGAGACTCAGGTTTGACCCCTCAGTTGGGAAGATCCCCTGGAGAAAGAAATGGCAACCCACTCTAGTATTCTTGTCTGGGAAATTCCATGGACAGAGGATCCTGCTGAGCTACAGTCCATAGGGTCGCAAAGAGTCGGACATGACTGAGCCCAGGACCACCCACTGCCAGCGGATGGACCCACTGGCTCTATCTCCTGTCTTCCCAAAAGGCTGTGGTTATCCTTGCTCTTGTCCTAAGCCAGCAAGAGTAGGGTCTTCAATTTCCACCTAGAACTGGTTGGGGAGCAACACTTAGAGGGTTGAAGCACTTGCGTGTCTGATTCTGTTAACTCTGAAACACCCTGCAATAACCGTCAAGCACCTCTCAAATGACGTGCTGTGCCAAGGACTGTGGCCATCCAGGAGCCTTGCTATGAGCAGGGAAGTCAGTCAGGGTGGCAAGGTGTGCACATGACTTGCGAGAGTGGCTTGGAAGCCATTGCAAGGTCTGGGATGGTAGAGATGGAAAAAATACTGAGGTGGCCCATGGACAGGGCTTAGCCAGCAAACAGTGAGGAAGAGGGTGGAGGGAAAAGTTTTGGAGGTTTTGACCCAGGAGAGCACAAGAAGATGGTGGGCCTGGGAGAGAAGCATTTGGGAATAAAATAGTGATGTGTCTTGAGGTTGACTCCAGGGTTTGTGTGCAGACCCCTCCCAGTTTCTAAGGTTGCTGCTTGAAACTTGGTATAATCTCTGGATGCCCATAAACATGTGATTCTCCGTGTGTTCCTCAAATGTCCCTTATTTGCATAACCTTTATACCACACAGCACCTATTTCATTTACTTAATATTTTTCTTTGAACTGACTCACTTTATCTGTACTTTTTAAAATGGAACTTTGTTGAAAGCAACCATGTCCAAGAAACCAGTTTTCCATATCTATATATTGGGCTGGCCAAAAGTTCCATTCAAGTTTTTCCGTAACATCTTAACGAAAAAAACCCAAACGAACTTTCTGGCCAACCTAACAGATATATATATATACATATATATATATATATATTCTAATGTCTATTAAACTATTCATTTTAATAATAAAAATAGGAGAGGTTAGAACTTCCCTGGTGATTAAGACACTGCGGTTCCACGGTCGGGTGCTGGAGCCCTGGTTTAGGAACTAAGATCCCACATGCTGCATGCGGCCAAAAAATAGGAAAAAAATGTTGTTGTTGTTGTTCAGTTGCTCAGTCATGTCTTGCTCTTTGTAACCCCAAGAACTGCAGCACACCAGGCTTCTCTGTCCATCACCATCTCCCTGATTTCCTCAAACTCATGTCCATTGAGTCAGTGATGCCATCCAACCATCTCATCCTCTGTTACCCCCTTCTCCTCCTGCCTTCAATCTTTCCCAGCATCACGGTCTTTTCCAATGAATTTCACATAAGGAGGCCAAAGTATTGGAGCTTCAGTTTCAGCAACAGTCCTTCCAATGAATATTCAGGGTTGATTTCATTTAGGATTGACTGGTTTGATTTCCTTCCTTTCAAGGGACTCTCAAGAGTCTTCTCCAACACCACACTTTGAAAGCATTAATTCTTCAGTGCTCAGCCTTTTTTATGGTCCAACTCTCACATCCGTACATGCTGCTGCTGCTGCTGCTGCTGCTGCTGCTTCTAAGTCGCTTCAGTCGTGTCCGACTCTGTGCGACCCCGTAGACAGAAGCCCACCAGGCTCCCCCATCTCTAGGATTCTTCAAGCAAGAATACTGGAGTAGGTTGCCATTTCCTTCTCCAATACTTGAAAGTGAATATGAAAGGGAAGTCGCTCAGTCGTGTCTGACTCTTAGCGACCCCATGGACTGCAGCCTACCAGGCTCCACTGTCTATCGGATTTTCCAGGCAAGAGTACTGGAGTGGGGTGCCATCACCTTCTCTGCATCCATACATGACTACTGGAAAAACCATAGCTTTGACTACACAGACCTTTGTTGGCAAAATTATGTCTTTACTTTTTAAAACTGTCTAGATTTTAAAAAATAATAATGTTTTAAAAGTGATTTTTTTTTCATTTTCTCACAAGTAATTTATTGCCACTATTGATTCTTATATTCAAATGTACATAAAAGTGATTTTTTTAAATAGAATTGAGATGGGAATTAGGAATGAGGTGCTATAGTTTTTCATGAAGTGAGGAGGAGGCATGAGTTGGGTATTGCTATACTGTGTGCCTACTTAGTTGCTCAGTCGAGTCCAGCTCTTTGCAACCCCGTGGACTGTAACCCACCAGGCTGGTCTGTCCATGGGATTCTCCAGGCAAGAATACTGGAGTGGGTTGCCATTTCTTCCTCTAGGGGAACTTCCCAATCCAAGGATCGAACGTGTCTCTCCTGCACTGGCTGGTGAATTCTTTACCACCGAGCCGCCTGGGAAGCCCTGTGATGACGCATATAAAGTATCAAAATACAATATACCTACCAGAAACATTACTTTCTTAGCCCTCCCACTATCCTGTTCTAATTTTCTCCACCTTTGCTTCCATATGAATATGAAATCATTTTTGGTTTCCTCTACATGATTACGGAGAAAGCAATGGCATCCCACTCCCTTGCCAGGAAAATCCCATGGACGGAGGAGCCTGGTGGGCTGCAGTCCAAGGGGTCGCTAAGAGTCGGACAGGACTGCAGCGACTTAGCAGCAGTAGCAGCTATATGACTAACCCACTCGAGCACACACAGCAGGGTCAGATGCAGGAGCCGGCCTCCTGGCTCTTTTATCAAGAGTCACTGGGTAGAGGTGGCTGGTGTGGCATTATTATTCTTAGCATCATCTCTTGCTGGTGGGGTTTGAGGTCTCTCCCAGAGCTGCCTACCTATTTAGGGACCTCCTCAGACGTTTCCCAGTTCCTGGTGCCCGGGAGCTGTTGATTTTGGCCAGCTGCTGGGCTTGCGGGAGCCAGGGAGAGGACTTCTGGAGAGAGGCTGTTGGAGCTCAGTGCTCTGGGAGGCAGCTCTGACTTGCCTGGCTGTTCCTTTGTGTTCTGTGCTTTATTGGCCCCAGATAAGCACTTCCTGTTCCCCATTGATTATCCGCAGATCCTGCTTCCTGTCTCCTCAATACCTGGGATGCCTTCCAGCTTCTCCTCCCACAGGGAAAATCCATAAACTTCAGATTTCCCAGGCCTGCTTTTGGTCAATGGGCTTTGCAGTCATTACTGGTCTTGCTGTCCAGTCATATTGTCTGTGGCTCCTTCCCCTCTGTCTAGGAACTTAGTTTCTCATTGTGCCAGCCAGGAGGGCAAAGTTCATGAGGCCTGGTCCCACCTCTCCCTCTTGCCAGCCAGAATGTCCATATCTACCTTCAGGCTTAGATCAGAATAAACAGACTGTACCTCACAGATCGATTTTAACTAAGTGTTAGTGGCTGCCTGGTGTACTGGGTTGAAGATTCTGAGGTCTTACCCAACATTAATTGGGAAGAGTATCATGATCCATTAACAGTGTCTGCTATGGGTCCACGAGGGGTGTGTGGCATTACCCATATCAATATTTGCTATCCCAAGATGTTGTTTAGTCGCTAAGTCATGTACGACTCTTTAGACCCCATGGGCTGTAGCCCACCAAGCTCCTCTGTCCATGGGATTTCCCTGGCAAGAATAATGGAGTGGGTTGCTATTTCCTTCTCCAGGGGATCTTCCCAACCCAGGGATGGAACCTGTGTCTCCTGCATTTGTAGGTAGATTCTCTACCACTGAGTCACTTGGGAATCCCAAGATTCTAAGACGAAATGGAAGCCTCTAGAGGACAGAGAGTCATATCATAAAAGTCCAAAGCCCCATATTTCCCATTCCAACTGGACCATCAGCTAGTTTATGACCTTGAGTAAATCCAAGAGCTAAGTTTCCCCATATTTATTTTTTTAATGTGGACCATTTTTAAAGTCTTTATTGAATTTATTACAATGTCGCTTCTGTCTTACCTTTTGATGTTTTGGCCAGAAGACATGTGGGATCTTAACTCCCAGACCAGAGATCAAACTCACACCCCCTGTACTGGAAGCCTAAGTTTTTGTTTAGTTTTACTTTTATTTATTTTTTAATTGAAGGATAATTGCTTTACAGAATTTTGTTTTTTGTCAAACCTCAACAATGAATCAGCCATAGGTATACATATATCCCCTCTCTCTTGAACCTCCCTTCCATCTCCCTCCCCATCCCACCTCTCTAGGTTGACACAGAGCCTGTGGAAGCCTAAGTCTTAACCACTGGATTGCCAGGGAAGTCCCAGGAAGGAAGGTTCTTTCTTTTTAAACAAAATAAACAAGTGGGACCTAATTAAACTTAAAAGCTTTTGCAGAGCAAAGGAAACTACAAAGAAAAAAAAGAAAAGACAACCCACAGAATGGGAGAAAATAATAGCCAATGAAACAACTGACAAAGAATTAATTTTCAAAATATACAAGCAGCTCATACAACTCAATATGGGAAAAACAAAAGACCCAATCATAAAGTGGGAAAAAGACCTAAACAGACATTTCTCCAAAGAAAACATACAGATGACTAACAAACACATGAAAAGATGCTCAACATTGCTCATCATTAGAGAAATGCAATCAGAACTACAATGAGATACCAGCTCACACCAGTCAGAATTACCATCATCAAAAAGTGTATAAATAATAAATGCTGGAGAGGGTGTGAAGGAAACGGAACCCTCTTGCATTTCCAGTGGGAATGTAAGTTGACACGGTCTTTATGGAAGATGGTATGGAGATTCCTTTTTTTAAAAAAAAAAAAAAAAACCAGGAATAAAACCACCATATGACCCAGCAATCCCACTCCTAGGCATATACCCTGAAGAAACCAAAATTGAAAAAGATACATGTATCCCAGTGTTCATTGTAGCACTATTTACAACAGCTAGAACATGGAAGCAACCTAGATGTCCATCGACAGATGAATGGATAAAGAAGCTGTAATTGATACACACACACACACACACACACACACACACAATGGAATACTACTCAGCCATAAAAAGGAATACATTTGAGTCTAGAACCTTTTATACAGAGTAAAGTAAGTCAGAAAGAGAAATGTAAATACCGTATACTGATGCACATATATAGAATTTAGAAAGATGGCACTGTTGAATTTATTTTTAGGGCAGCAATGGAGAGAACAGACCTATGGACACAGTGGGAGGGAGGAGGGAAAGGGTGAGATGTATGGAGAGAGTAACATGGAAATTTACAATACCATATGTAAAATAGCCAGCCGATGGGAATTTGCTATATGACTCAGGGAACTCAAACAGGAGCTCTGTGGAAAATCTAGAGGGGTGGGATAGGGAGGGAGGCACTGGAGGGAGGGGAGGCTCAGGAGGGAGGGCACATGGGTGTACCTATGGCTGATTCTTGTTGATGTTTGACAGAAAACAGCAAAATTTTATAAAGTAATTATCCTCCAATTAAAAAATTAAGTGGAAAAAAAAATTGGCAGTACCACATGGCATGAGGATCTTAGTTCCCCAACGAGGGATTGAACTCTCACCCTCTGCATTGAGAGCTCAGGGTCTTAACCATTGGATTGCCAGGAATGTCCCTCTCCATCTTTAAAATGAGAATGATAGTATCTGCTTTATCCATATCCAAGGATCAGCAAGATCAAATGAATTAACTAAAGTGCTTTCACAAGTAAGTGACTGCAGAAGTGTATTCTGCCTGCATGCCCCAGCTCAGATGCCGTCTCCTGTGTGAAGTCTTCAGTGTTTCCATGAGAATTCTGCCCACTGCAGTCCTCTTCTCTGAACCTGTCATCTGCTTACTTATATTCCAGTTGTTTACACGCCTTTAAAAAAATTCTCCCCTGTGACATATCATGCGCATAAACCACCACCTGATAGAGGAGGTAACCATTAAACATTTATGGAGTGTTTTGCACAGAGCTTTTGCTGCCTGTTGGTCAGTTTTATAAGTACAAGTAGGCAGTTCTGTAAGAATGAGAAGCCACCTGCTAGTTTTAAATAGCATAGTTTTATGTTTTAGAAGGTTTCCCTGGTGGCTCAGACAGTAAAGAATCTGCCTGGAGAAGGGAATGGCAACCCATTCCAGTATTCTTGCCTGGGAAATCCCATGGATATAGAAGTGTGGTGGGCTACAGCCTGTGGGTTCACAGAGTTGAACACAATTAAGCACGCATTTATGGGCACTGAAAATGTTTTAGGAAGATATTTCTGGAGGGCCAATGAGGGTGAGCTGGAAGAGATGGGTAGAGAGACAGAAGCATTGGTGACACTGTGGAAGAGGACTGGGACCCCTTAATCTCCATCCAACAACATGTTCTTTGATGTGGACACCAGACATTTTTGTCAGTCTGGGGCCAAATGACCTACAGCCCACACCTCACCCCTTTCTCTGTCCATGCAATTATTCTGGCAAGAATGTTGGAGAGGGTTGCCATTTCTTCCTCCAGTGGATCTTCCCGACCCAGGAATCGAACCTGGGTCTCCTGCATCAGCAGCCGGGTTCTTTACCACTGGCCACCTGAGAAGGCCCCCCCTCCTGGATAGTCGAGCAAACACTGAACAGGAGCCAGGAGACCAGATGCAGATCCTGCAGTGGCCTAGCTATGAAATAGGGAGGACCTGAACCCTAGAATCTAGAAAGATGCTCAGGATCCATGGAACTTGGTGGCCAGTGGGAGATAGGGGAGGTGGCTAAAGGCGTTAAGGTGGTAGATTTGGAGTTTTCTAGTTGGGGAAACTGAAGGTGCAGTTTGGGGGGATGAAAATAATCTAGAGTTGCTATTATATTCATAGCTTTGCTTTCTATTTTAGTAATATACTATATGCTGCATGCTGTGTGTGCTTAGTTACTCAGTCATGTCTGACTCTTTGCAACCCCATGGACCACACCTGCCAGGCTTTGTGGAAATGTCAGATGAGTAAGAAAAGCACAAAGAAGAAAGTAAAATTGCCCGAAATGCTAAAACCCATTGAGAACATTTTGGTGACTCTCCTGGGTCCCGCAGCTGGCTTTTCTCACTGAACGGTTTGCCCAAGACATTTATGTGGTCAATAAGTGTAGACCAACCAGGGGGCACACAGAGCCTGGAACCACAGGAGCCAAAATGGGAGAGGGCTTATGGGCAGGAAATATGTTTCCCCAGAGATGTCCATAGGATTTGGCAGATTAAAAGCCAGTTGCCTTTATTTTCTTTCTCAGGTCATCAGGGGCCTGGTAGTAACGAGATGGGTGGGAAGTGGAAGTGGCAGTGGCTTCCTGGGCTGCCCTCTGCCTTTGCACACGTCCACACCCCGCAGACCACGCCCTCAGCTCCCATCAGACCTGCCCTCCTCCCTCCTTAGTGAAAGTCTAATACGACAAAGACTGCACAGTTCTCTGGAATTACGAGGAACCCCAGAGACCCCTCTCCTAGGCCTCCTCCCGCCTGCCTCTGCTGCTGCTAAGTCACTTCAGTCGTGTCCGACTCTGTCCGACCCCATAGACAGCAGCCCACCAGGCTCCCCCGTCCCTGGGATTTTCCAGGCAAGAACACTGGAGTGGGTTCCACCTACCTCTACACCTGCTCATTTCGCACTCTCACCCTTTCTCTGCCCCTGCCCAACTCCCATAGACTGTAAAGCCCTTTTTGGCTGCGCACGTTTTTTCTGTCCTTCAAATCAGTATTTGTCCAGATGACAATTCCCAGCCTCACTTATAAGAGAAATGCAAATGGAAACTATGGTGAGCTCGTGTTTTTTACCTGTCCACCTGGCAAAGATCATTACATTGAATAACACTACGTGGGCAGGGGCTTGGGGAGATGAGCTCCCTTGTACATTGCTGGTAAGGGTGTAGACAGGGAGGTCTTTGGTAACACTCTCCAAAAGCCAGGGGTCCAGGGACTTCCCTGCTGGTCCAGTGGCTAAGACTCTGTGCTTCCAGTTCAGGGGACCGGGTTTCAATCCCTGGTCCAGGAACTAGATCTCACATGCCACAATTAAGAGATCCTATGTGCTGCAACTAAGATATAGAGTAGCCAAATAAAATAAATATTTTTTTAAAAAGCCAAAGGTGCATACCTTTGACCTAGCAGTTCCCTTGCAACTGGAAATAGGCCCTACAACTGTACTCAGACATAAGCAATGTGATGAGGATATTCATGGTAGCAAAAGACTGCGAAGCGCCTGTATGTCTATGACTGTGCAGCTGGTTAAAAGGTTGTGTTACCTTCATGCTGTGGACAGCATGGGCCGTTAAGAGAATGAGGCAGCTCTGTGTGTGCGCATGACTGTGGTGCACGGGCCGAGGCCACAGCAGGGCCGTGGCAGATGATTGTACCTGGAGGCAGGGGTGCACTGTCAGTATATACCAGAGTGGCCACAACAAGACCAGAGCCAGAAGGGGTCAGGCAGGGGTCTGCCCAGGGAACAGTTGGCCAGGTCTTCAACACCAGTCCCTGTGAAGAAGCTTCTTTCTCTATGATGTATCCATTGTCAGGCAGTGAGCACAGAAGCTGCCTGGGCGCAGCAGCATGCTTGCATGCTAAGTCGCTTCAGCTGTGTCAGGCTCTTTGCGACCCCATGGACTGTAGCCTGCCAGGCTCCTCTGTCCATGGGATTCCCCAGGCAAGAATACTGGAGTGGGTAGTCACACCCTCCTCCAGGGAATCTTCCCGACCCAGAGGCTGAACCCACATCTCCTGCGGCTCCTGCGTTGCAGGTGGATTCTTTACCGCTGAGCCACCAGGGAAGCTCCTGGGCCCAGCATACCCAAGGTCAAAGCCACTGCAAGTGGGTACATAGGACATAGGAGGCACATAACTCCAGACTTGGAAATGAGGACCCAAAAGCAGTTTGACTCTGACTTTTCTGGAAAGCCCAGGTCTCCGTCCCAGAGGCCCCTTTAGCACAGAGTGGGAGCCCCCACAGCTCTGGGGACAGAGTTCCCCTGCTCCCTCCAGAAGGAGGACACTGCAGTCAGGAAGACGTGCCTGGTTGAGTGTCCTGCTCTCCCTCAAGGCCACTTCAGCTGAGAACCACACGTGGCAGCCTCCCACCAGCTGTGGACACAGCCAGCAGCCCCAGCCAGTTGGGGCAGACCTGACACTCCCTCAGCTTCTCTTGCCCGCAGGCTCTGGTGTTGCCCCAGCCAGTCATAAGCATCTCTTCCCCACACTGCCGTCGGCAACTCACCATGGGAGCTCACAGTCTGCCATAGTGGGAAGATTTTCACTATGAATCCAGCAAATGCTGCAAAGCAGGCTTCATCTTTCTGTTTTCGCTTAGACAGCCAGTTGTTAAATGTTTACCCGTACAGGACGTCTCCCCACGGAGCACCCAGAGATGAGTGAGGGGCTGAACCCTATTAATTAGCTCTTCCCTGCCCCTGGGAAAAGTGCGAGTAAGAGGCTCATCCCGAGAGCGTGTCATGTGCCCGACCTTGGTCCTCTCCTGGGTGACCATTCCTGTAAATAAAAAACCCTTTATTCCCATTTTACTGGCAAGAAAGCAGAGGTTATTCAAGGTCAAGAAACATCCTCAGGAACACAGATTGGAAGTGGGGGTCAGATTCCCCGAGTTCTGCATCCACTGAGCCCCTCAACTCAGGCTCCGCTCACGGGCACGCCCTGTGCTTTAGACAAGTATTTGATTTCTCTTCCACAGAAGGCCATCTGGTTCGGGTCCCAAACCTCAGGCTGATGAAGTGAAACAGTCTCATTTTAAAAGGTGAGATGACCTAGTTCAGAGAGGTTAGAGAAAGCCTGGAACCCTGCTCTCTCACCTTTTGTGCTCTGTCCTTTCACCACTAGAAATTGGCCTCTGGTAGAGATTTTTTTTTTTTTAATTTTACTTTACAATACTGTATTGGTTTTGCCATACATTGACACGAATCCGCCACGGGTGTACATGAGTTCCCAATCCTGAACACCCCTCCCACCTCTCTCCCCATATTAAGAGATATTTTTTAAAACAACTTTCTTCAGCTCTGGTGTTGTTCAGTTGCTAGGTCCTGTCCGTCTCTTTGCAACCCCATCGATTGCAACACCCCAGGCTCCTCTGTCCTCCACTATCACCTGGAGTTTGCTCAGTGTCCACTGAGTCAGCGATACTATCTAACCATCTCATCCTCTGTCACCCCCTTCTCCTCCTGCCCTCACTCTTTCCCAGCATCAGGGTCTTTCCCGGTAAGTCGGCTCTTCGCATCAAGTAGCCAGAGTGTTGGAGCTTCAGCATCAGTCCTTCCAATGAATATTCAGGATTGATTTCCTTTAGTACTGACTGGTTTGATCTCCTTGCTTCCCAAGGGACTCTCAAAAGTCTTCTCCAGCACCACTGTTCGAAAGCATCAATTCTTTGGTGCTCAGCCTTCTTTATGGTCCAACTCTCATATCTGTACATGACTACTGGAAAAAATATAGCTTTGACTATATGAACCTTTGTTGGCAAAGTGATGTCTCTGCTTTTTAATACGCTGTCTAGGGTTGTCAAAGCTTTTCTTCCAAGAAGCAAGCTTCTTTTTATTTCATGGCTGCAGTCACTGTCCGCAATGATTTTTCAGCCCAAGAAAATAAAATCTGTCACTTGGGAGTTCCCTGGTGGTCCAGTGGTTAAGAATCTGTGCTTGCAATGTAGGGGGCACTGGTTTCATCCCTGGTTGGGGAACTAAGATCACACATGCTACAAGGTATGGTCAAAAAAGGGGGAAAAAAAATCTGGTAGGCAAAACGGCCAGATTCTCTGAATTGGGAGGGGAAGAGAATAGGTTGAGGCCATCCAGGAAAGAAGGGGAATTATTGGGGGAAAGGGCAGGAAATGGGTACTTATGGAGAAACTGAAACCCAGCCCGCCCACTCTTATTTTTGAGTTTACTCTATAGTCATGGAATGTTCTTGGAGCCCCTCTGCTGCCAGTGCACAGAGGGGCTCCAAAAAGTTGCTGTGACAGGTGCTGGAGAGACAAAATTCCCTTCCCTGGCTTAAAACACTAGCCAAATGTGGTTCTAAATAACTTTTCCAAGGAAAATTGGGTCTGTCATATTAAATTGAAAAGTCACTTATCATAGGGCTTTATAGATTTATTAATTGGATTTATTTGTAACAACTCACCTATCAACAAAACTTCAAGAAGAAACACAGCCATCTACACTTGAGCAAAACCAAAAAAGGTGATTGTACTGGGGGTTTAGTGCTATTCAGAAAATTAAGCAGATACAGAAACTACTCATCTATAGATAAAGGAAATAAGGAATAAGAGTGTAAACCTTTTTTTATACTTTGCTCCTGGAACTATGTCTAATCCATCAAGTTTGGGATCCAGTTCTTCTAATGCATGCTCAGTCGCTCAATTGTGTCTGACTCTTTGCAACCCCATGGAGTAGGCTCGTTTTCGATGGGACTTTCCGGGCAAGAATACTGGAGTGGGTTGCCATTTCCTCCTCCAGGGGATCTTCCAATCCAACAGTCAAACCTGGGTCTCCGGTGTCTCCTGCATTGTAGGCATGTTCCTTACCAATGAGCCACTGGGGAAGCCAGTTTTTCTACTACTTTCATTTTATCTTTTTCAGTGACTTTTTTTTTTTTAATTTAGCTGTGCCAGGTCTTAGTTGCAGTACTCAGGATCTTTCATCTTCCATTGTGGCATGTAGGATCTTTTTTAGTTTTGTTGTTGTTCAGTCGCTCCGTCATGTTTGACTCTTTGCGACCCTATGAATTGCAGCACGCCAGGCTTCCCTGTCATTCACTATCTCCTGGAGTGTGCTCAAACTCATGTCCATTGAGTCAAAGATGCCACTCAACCATCTCATCCTCTGTCACCCACTTCTCCTGCCCTCAATCTTTCCCAGCATCAGGGTCTTTTCCAATGAATCAGCTCTTCGCATAAGGTGGCCAGAGTACTGGAGCTTCAGCTTCAGCATCAGTCCTTCCAATGAATATTCAGGGTTGATTTCCTTTAACATTAACTGGTTTGATCTCCTTGCTGTCCAAAGGACTCTCAAAAGTCTTCTGCAGTGCCACAGTTCGAAACCATCTATTCTTCTGCACTCAGCCTTCTTTATGGTCCGACTCTCACATCCATACATGATTACTGGAAAACCATAGCTTTGATATATGGACCTTTGTTGGCAAAGTGATGTCTCTGCTTTTTAATACACTGTCTAGGTTTGTCATAGCTTTTCTTCCAAGGAGCAAACGTCTTTTGGTTGCAGTCACCATCCACAGTGATTTTGGAGCCTAAGAAAATAAAATCTGTCACTGTTTCCATTTTTCCCCCATCTGTTTGCCATGAAATGATAGGACTGGATGCCATGATCTTTGTTTTTGAACGCTGGGTTTTAAGCCAGCTTTTTCACTCTTCTCATTCACCTTCATCAAGAGGCTCTTTAGTTCTTCTTCGCTTTCTGGCATTAGGGTGGTGTCATCTGCATATCTGAGGTTATTGATATTTCTCCCGGCAATCTTGATTCCAGCTTGTGCTTCATCCAGCCCAGCATTTTGCATGATGTACTCCTCATGTAAATTCAACAAGCAGGGTGACAATATATAGCCTGGACATACTTCTTTCCTAGTTTGGAACCAGTCCATTGTTCCATGTCTTGTTCTAACTGTTGCTTCTTGACCTGCATACAGTTTTCTCAGAAGGCAGATAAGGTGGTCTGATATTCGCATCTCTTTAAGAATTTTTCCAGTCTGTTGTCTTCCATACAGTCAAAGGCTTTAGCATAGTCATTGAAGCAGAAGTAGATGTTTTTATGGCATTCTCTTGCTTTTTCTATGATCCAGCGGATATTGACAATTTGATCTCTGATTCCTCTGCCTTCTCTAAATCCAGCTTGTATTTTTTTTTGTTACAGCATGCATACTCTTAGTTGCCATGTATGGGATCTAGTTCCCTGACCAAAGATCAAACCCAGGCATCCTGCTTTGGGAGTGTGGTATCTTAGCCACTGGACCACCAGGGAAATCCCTATAATACAATTCTTGGTGTTAAAAATCACCTTTAAAAGGAATCGGAGAGTGTTTCTCATGGTGTCCTTGTCACTGTGGGGTGGATGGCCATCTGCCTTCAGGGTTGGGTCTCTGGCCTGTGTTCCTGGATGGCTGGCCCACCATGTGATCTGGGAGGGAGGCTTGGGAAGGTCTTTTCTGTATTAAACGGGGCCCAATTCTAGTGTCCCAGAATCTTCATTCACCATGAGGGACCAGAGAGGCAGGAAAGACTGGTCACCTAAGCGGATGAGCTTCTGCTCCAACACATGAAAACCATGATACAGGAAAGGTAGACACAGGGGCCCTTTCCTTCTGTGCCAAATCTGTCCCTCCCCCCAAGGAGAAGAGGAGGGATTTGGTGGAGTGGAGCTGACTTGCCTTCTGGCTTCCGGCTGTAAGGAGCCTCTGACTGGGAACACCGATGTTGCGTCTGTACCATGAGGCTTTGCTTCCTCTCTTGCCTGGACCTGCTTACAGGGTTTTCTGTGAGAACACTTAGATGGGGAGAATGTGGGTGTTGCCAAGAGTCCTGAGTGTCCTGTCTCCATCACAGCAAGTTTGGAACTGGGGGGCCTGGTGGGGAAGGGGCTGTCCCTACCTTCTGGGAGGCAGAGGGTTAATCTCCAGCGCTCATTGGCAGTTCTGCCTCTGGACAGGGCATGCTGGGATTTCCTCCCAGCTGTTTTGCATCATGAAGATTTGTGTGCTGGGGAAATTCCAGGGCACAGCTGCAATTAATCTGCTGCACAGTCTCCAGGCGCAACATGGTTCTGCGGGCCCAGCGCCCCACCTCCCTCCAGGAGGAGGGCTCCGGTTCTCCAGTGAGAGACCCTACACAGGGACTCTTCCCCAGGCTGGACCTGAGCGGAAACTGCCCACCGGTGCTGTGCTTAGTCGCTCAGATGTGACTGACTCTTTGCGACCTCATGGACTGTAGCCCGCCAGGCTCCTCTGTCCCTAGGAATTCCTAGGAAAGAATATTGGAGTGGGTTGACATGCCGTCCTCCAGGGAATCTTCCCAACCCAGGGTTAGAACTCAGGTCTTCCACATTGCAGGTGGGTTCTTTACTGTCTGAGCCACCAAGGAAGCCCCTGCCCACCTGGCCAAGGGCTATCCCCATGGAGGGGCCTAGGGAGGGGACCGAGATACTGAAAGGATCCCAGAACATTCAGAAAAAGAGCAGGAGCACCCCCTATAAATAATAAGGCCAAAGTAACACTGATAGTGGGGCTTCCCAGCTGGCACTAGTGGTAAAGAACCTGCCTGCCAATGACGTAAGAGATGCAGGTTCGATCCCTGGTCAGGAAGGTCCCCTGGAGAAGGGCATAGTAACCCACTCCAGTATTCTTGCCTGGAGAATTCCATGGACAGAGGAACCAGGCGGGCTACAGCCCATGGGGTTGCAAAAAGTCAGATGCCACCAAGCCCACAGGCAGGCAGTGCTGATAGCAACATTTGATAAAGATGTCAACAAGGAAGGAAGGAAGGAAAGAAAACTGTTCAGTCTCACTTAAGAGTATAGAAGTAAAAATCTGAAAATATTCATGTATAGCATTACACAATACATACAAGTACAGACAAGCCACTGTGATCAAATAGGATTTACCTGGAGAATGCGAGGGTGCTTCAATGTAAGGAAATCTGTTTCTAGGTATAATCTCCAGTCTGAGTCAAGTAAGAGAACCCACCTTTTCGGTAGATCCTATGAGAAGTCAACAACTGTCCCAGTGAAAGAGATTTGAAAATAGGAATAGAATCATCCTTCCTTAATGTAAAGACACGTTCTAAACCACAGCCTCACTCTACTTAACTGAACCACAATACCACAATAGCAGGTCTTCCTATATACATGTGTGTGTGTGTGTGTATATATATATATACGTGTGTGTGTATAACTGAATCACTGTGCTAAACATCTGAAACTGATGCAACATTGTAAATCAACTATAAAAAAGTAGAGACAGGAAACTTCCCTGGTAGTCCAGTGGCTAAGACTTCACATTTCCAATGCCCGGGGTACCAGTTCGATCCCTAGCTGGGGAACTAAGATCCTACATGCTGCACGGCCTGGCCAAAAGAAAATTAAAAAAAAAAAACAAAACACTTTAACAACTTCAAGTGTGTTCCATGGAACCCTCACACCCGGAAAAGAGTTTCCCAGATTCAATAAGATTGGGAAGCTGCCTACCCGGCCTGTCTCAGGGAGCCACTGCGCACAGCAGCATGTTAAGTAGCATTTGTAAATTGAGAGTTAGCAGTCCTCACCATTTGGGTCCTCACCATTCTTTCTGTGTGTGTGTGTGTGTGTGTGTGTGTGTGTGTGTGTGTGTGTGTGTGTGTTTGAGGCTCAAAACAGAGTGCTTATCCCATAAGTGGTGGCTCTTGCTGTTGCCTGGCCATTGGTGCATTGAGGCCCCACAGGTCCCTTGTGTTCCATCCCAGTGAGCATCCGCTAGTAGGGAGGTGCTGAAGTCCCACCATGATACACTGTATCTGAAGTCAGAAGCCAGCTGTGGCCAGTTGGACGGAGCCTAGGCTGGGCTTGGAGAAACCAGCAGTTTTCATTTGCCCACATGCCATCACTATGCAGAGCATCTAGGCTCAGCCACACATCTCTTAATCCCCAAGAACATGTTCTCCACCAATGAGTGATGAGCCCCGTGGGGCTGGCTGCTCGCACATGAGAATTACAGCAAGAGAGATTTATTTCCGCTGAACATCGGGCTGAGCCTGACTTAGGAATTTAGGAGTGCACAGCCACCTCCAAAGGTCTGGGCATGCGGTCGGGAAGGCTTACAAGGGGGTGTTGCTGGCTCCTTCTGTCCCAACCTGTGGTGCTGGGAAGCTCAGCTGTCCCTTTAGAATGCTCCTTTCCTTGGAATTATGATGCAGAGATATTCCATGACACCAAGCTGCAGGGGCTCCAGCTCTTACAGGTCTCTTCCCCACTCCTTACTCCCACCACTGGTTTCAAAATCTTAAAAAAAAAAAAAAAAAAACAGGCGAAGAGTAGAAAGAGGGAAATGACAGCCCTCCATTTCCCTACCTTTTGGAATGAACTGTTTCTGAACACAGACACACCCATGTGATACACCCTCAACCTCCATGATCGGCTGGAGCTGGAAGGGTCCTGGGAAGATGCATACTATTCCCGGAACCCCCTCTCCATGGCTGCCTGACTGAGCTGTAAGGAGCCAGACTTCAGCAGTGGACCAGGCTAAAGATCTTTAGCCACCCTCCAAGCTTCCAGGTTTCAGTTATAATTAGTGAGTGAGAGTGGATCCTGTGTGCAGGAAAGAGATCCCTCCTACAGTGTTAGTGGGAATGTAAGTTGGAGCAGCCACTCTGGAAAAACTGAAAATGGAGTTACCTTATGATCCAGCAATCCCACTCTGAGGCATATTTCTGGAGAAAACTGTAATTTGAAAAGATACATGCACCTCCACGTTCATAGCAGCACTATTTACAGTATCCAAGACACAAGAGCAACCTTAACATCCATTGACAGATAAATGGATAAAGAGCATGTGCTACATATACACTATGGAATATTGTTGTTGTTTAGTTGCTAAGTCGTGTCTCACTCTTTTCGGCCCCATGGACTATAGCCAACCAGGCTTCTCTGTCCATGGGATTTTCTAGGCAAGAATGCTGGAGTGTGTTGCCATTTCCTTCTCCGGGGGATCTTTCCAACTCAGGGTCAAACCTGCTCTTCCTTCTTGGCAGGCAGATTCTTTACCACTTAAGAAGCCCACGATGAAATATTACTCAGCCATAAAAAGTAATAAAACAATGCTATTTGCAGCAATATAGATGGACCTTAGATATTATCATAGAAAGTGAAATAACTCAGACAAAGACAAATACTATATGATATCACTTAAATGGAAATCTAAAATATGATACAAATGAACTTATATACAAAACTGAACAGACTCACAGACATAGAAAATAAACTTATGGTCACCAAAGGGAAAAGGGGGTGGGAGAGGGCTAAATTAGGAATTTGGGAGTAGCCGATACAGACTGCCATGTACAAAATAGACAGAGGGATAGCACAGGGAATTGTATTCAATATCTTATAATAACCTATAGTGAAAAAGAATACACACACACACATATATAGATAGGCAGTTTTGCCCCTCCCAGAGATATTTGGTGAAGGCTGGAAATTTGGCAAAGTCTGGAGACATTTTCGGTTATTATAACCAGGCAGAAGAGTGAGTGCTACTGGTATTCAGTAGGTAGAAGCCAGGGATGCTGCTAAACATCTTCAAATGAACAGGACAGCCCCCACTACAAAGAATTCAGTGGTGCCACTGTTCAGAAACTGCAAGAATCCTACAAGCTTGCTACGTCTACCAGCCCATAAGGTCAGCAGATAGTATTCGTAAAGAGCCCAAACTCCAGCACTGTCCCAAGTCGGGATTCAGATCGATTCCTCTGGACCACGCCAACATGCGTATCTAAGAACATCCCTGGAAAGCAACAAGAGTGAAGAGTGTTCAGTGTTGACCCTTGTGACTGTAGGTAGATAGGGAATCAGATGCTGGAAGAGTTTATGGATTTTAGGAACACTGGTGTTTCACATGGTGGGGGGTATATTTGGAACACGTCACCCGGTATTTGTGGTTGTAGAGAAACAAGTGTGATAATTAGTACTCACATGCAAGCTCCGGCCACCTCAAGAGTCCCTACAGTAATACATTGCCACGTATGTATTCATTCAGCTTCTGGGTGGCCAGCCCTGTTTGAGACATAAAAGGAGAGGGAAAAAAAAAAAAAACCATCAGAGCCAAGAAAAGGCTGTGGGGGGCAGTAGAATGTTCCAGAAGATGATGTTAAGAAAAGCTTTATGAATCATGTAGTGGTGAGGAGTGTGGGATTTGAAGTCAAGAGACCTCAGCTCCAGCTCTTCATAACATGGGCAAGTCATCTACCCTGAATTTACTTCCATTAGCTGGTCTTGCAGATTAGGACAGCCACCCCAGCATGTCATAGCAGAGTTGTCATGGAAATTAAACTGTTTTACATACGTAAGTCTACTGTGAAAACTGTCAGGGTGGCACAAATGTTGTTATTCACTGAGGAAATGAGTTTTTACTAATGATACATTTGTCCAGTGCCGTTGACTTGCCAAAGGCATTTAAATCACAGTTAGTTCACCCAGGAAATGTAGGCTCTGAGAAGGGAACTAAATGAGTGGGGGTGTAAAGGAAGGAAGCAGATAAGATAGGCAGAAGGTAGGGACAAAGATGACACTCAGCTGAGGGAGAGGCTCAGAGTGGACCTGTCCTTATTCATGAGGTCCCCATTCATTTCCACCTCCCTCGGCCGGGCCCACTTGGCCCACCCCAGCTGCTGTCTGTCCACTCCCTGGGCCTTGGCTAATGTGTCCTTGGGTTGTGATTCCTGCCTGTGGACACCTTGTGGCAAGTCCAGCCCCTGCCCTCTCAGTCATATTTTTGTGGTTGATGGAGAGCAAAGGGGTACTGCCCATCCTCCTTTCCTGACCTGTTTTCAGAGCTCAAGCCCAAATCATGATTTTATTCCCCAGTCCCAAAACTGAAGCAAGGGGGTAATTCAAAGACTTCTTTCTGTCTCCATGGGGAAGCACTTCCTGGAGCCGTCACTTCCCATGAGAGCTCAAATTTTCAAAGTAACCTCAAGAATTCTGCGAAGAGCCTACATGGCTGGTCTGCTGCCCAGAAGCACTGTATCAGTGTTGACACTAAGCCAGCATGTGTGTTTTGCTCCCGGCAAAGATTAATGGTTTGCTTATGAAAATAATAGCTGCCATTTATCAAACGCCATCCATGGGCACAGGACTGTGTTCAAGACTTGACATTGTCCCTAATCCTTCCAACAACCTGTCAAGTTAGTGATAATCGCCTTGCTCTATGGATGAAGAAACTGAGGTTCAGAGTTGTCAAGGCACTTATCCAGGGTTACACAGCAGAAACAGCAGAGTGAGAACCTGAGCCCATGAACACCCGACTCCAGAGCCCCTCACTGCCTCTCTACCCACTCTCTCCCAGGCTCTTGCCCAAGACTACTAGGCTGACGTTGAGGAGATCACTTTTCATTTAAAGTGTATGTGTGAGTGAGTGAGTGTGTGTGTGTGTGTATGTTAGGGACGGTTTGGTTGGCATTTTTTGCAGTGATGCATGGGAGGGCAGGATACTGGAAAATCTTTTCAAGATCAAGAAACACTACAGTGAAGTAAAGATCCACATCCTTGAATAAGGACAGATATTCCCCATGACCCTGGAGGTGTCAGGCAGATGGTTTGTATTCCTTCATTCCCCAGGTTGCTCTGGAGAGGCTGTTTCCTGGGGAGTGTTGTGTGTGATGCTGTGAGGGATGGAACTGAACAGACAGGATCACCATCTTGGAGCCCTGGGTCCCTTGATGAGTCTTGCTTGTCTCACACCTAATGACTCTCAGCAGTAGGGTCTTTGAATATTATACTTTGGTTAGTTGTGCTGTCATGCGTTTACCCCAAAATGACGGAGGGGCTGGTGGTGGTAGTGGTGTTGATGCATGCTCTACTCTGTTCCGATCTCTGGACACTGACCCAGTAAGGAGCATGCAGGTCGAATGAAGCTTGGTGTCTGTCCCCCAGCCCCTGGCCCCAACTCACTTGGAGCTCTGGCGCGGCCCCCTCTCACCAGCCACATTGCTTTCTGTCCCCTGTGTAGTACCTGCAGATGAAATGGCCACTCCTCGATGTCCCCGCCAGCACCACAGTCAAGGACGCCAGGTCACCGTCCCCAGCACACTTGGTAAGTCTGTTTCTTCTTAAAGCGCAGAAGGGATATTCTCACTGACCTTGTCCCATATCACTGCCTCCACCTTCCCGAAGGTCTAGCAGCGTTGCCCCAGGTGTGTGAGCCAGACGGTCAGGAGTGCAGCAATTAGAGTGTTGGCTTTGCATGTCCCTACCACTACCACCTCGGCACACTCACACACCACCCAGGATGTCATGTGATCAGAAATGCCAGCCCTGCCCCTGGCTTGTATTGGTCCTCCTCTGCCGCCCCTCCACCTTGGCAGTCCAGTTCTCTCTCTCCCGCTAGAGCTCGGTTCACAGCCCTCATTTCCTCTTTGGAGCTGCACAGCAACAGTTGAAGAGGCTTTTCTGTACGTGATGTTATAGGAAAGAATTAATTAAAATATATGCAAACAAAAATCCCCAGGGGCAACCAACGTCTTTCTACCAATGTCCGAGGCAACAGGGTCACAAAGAAGGGTCTGGAGGGTCTGGAGGGTCCTGGGAGGAGGTGCAATGGGATCTGTCTCCTCACCTTAGGGCTTGCAACAGACTGAAATTGATGGGATAGGAGGTGCTCCCAGCTAGGACCCTGTATCCCTCTTTCCTGGGCTTTCTTAGAAGCTTGGAGCAACCCACATGCCCCATAAGCTGACTAGTGTTGTTCCACTGCAGTGAGTCTCAGAAACACAGAGCACACAGGTAGAAGGGAGACCTGGGAACATAGGATACTTCTAAAACTTAATTCTGTAAAATTTCAATGGTTTTCCTCACTCACGCTCCCCCTTCCACCACGCTGGGTTGTTTGCAGGCAAATCCCAGATGTAGAATTTCATCTCATTCATATTTCATCTCTTCGTATTTTAAGATCTCCTGACAGTCTTTTTTCATTAAAAGCTTAGAATCCAGTGCAGGAGATACAAGAGATGTGTGTTCGATCCCTGGGTCAGGAAGATCCCCTGGAGGAGGAAATGGCAACCCACTCCAGTGTTCTTGCTTAGGAAATCCCATGGTCAGAGGCATCTGGCAGGCTACAGTCCATGGGGTTTCAAAGAATCAGACATGACTGAGCAACCGAGCACACAGCACACCTATCAAGTATACATCAGTAAAAACTAATAATTTTTTTTAAAAGCTTAAAAAAGAATTTAGAATCTAGTTGAGGAGAAGGAAGGTATCCCTAGAGAGATAAGTCCTGGCACGGTGAGCTTGTATGATTTCCAATAATCGTGAGACCAACTTCCAGGGTCTGAGCCCTGGGTAGTTTACAGACTGTGTAGTTCTCAGGTGACTGTCACAGCGATCCAGAAGAGGCTGCCCTGAGAGGTTCCGTGACCCGTCACCAAGACCTGAGCAGCCTAAAGAACACGCCCCACTGGGAGGTGGGACAGGCCTGGAAGTTGCCTGTGACCCTCTAGATTCCAAGACAACTGCTGATGGCCAAGTACAAGGTGCAAGCGCCCACTAGTGGCCAGTCGAGGACTGGGCATCCCAACGACCCCCATCACCACCACAAAACTGGCTTGTTCCCTCCCAGCACAGCCATCTGTCTTGATTTCTTTTTTTTTTTTTCACTTTATTTGTTTTTCGGTACTGGGGCTTCACTGCTGCATGGGCTTTTCTCCAGTTGCAACGAGCAGGGGCGACTCTTCAGCGGTAGTGTTCAGGCTCTCTGGCTGCAGAGCACAGGCTCTCGGAGCATTCGGGCTTCAGTAGTTGCAGCTTCTGAGCTCTAGAGCGCAGGCTCCGGAGTTGTGGCACAGAGACTTAGTTGCTCCAAGGCATGTGGAATCTTCCCGGACCTGGAATTGAACTCAAGTCTCCTGCGCTAGCTGGTGGATTCTTTAGCACTGAGCCACCAGGGAAGCCCTCTTTCACTGTTTCAAATCCTTGCTCATGCCCCCCACCCATCCAGCATCCTTCACATCCTGTCTGTATATCTTCAAAAATCTCCATCTGCATTCAGAGGAGGTGAATTATTTTTAAAACAAGCACATAGACTCTTTGAGTTTGCCATCCCGCCTACTGCACAGACTGACCCAGCTCTGAAAAATAAAACAAAAAGCCTGCCACCAGCCCTCCTCTTCCTCCTATATTTCCCTTCTAATATTCACCACCCAACTTCACACAAGAGCTAGACCTTCCACCTCCATTCCTGAGCTGTTTGCCATCTAATACCTACCAGCACTCATTTGCCCACCTTTTCTCAATCCTCTGCTTCCTATAGTTCTTTTGTTGGCCCCACCTGCTGCTGCTGCTGCTAAATCACTTCAGTCATGTCTGACTCTCTGCAACCCCATAGATGGCAGCCCACCAGCCTCCCCCGTCCCTGGGATTCTCCAGGCAAGAACACTGGAGTGGGTTGCCATTTCCTTCTCCAATGCTTGAAAGTGAAGTCGCTCAGTCGTGTCTGACTCTTAGCGACCCCATGGACTGCAGCCTACCAGGCTCCTCCATCCATGGGATTTTCCAGGCAAGAGTACTGGAGTGGGGTGCCATTGCCTTCTCCTTTTGGCCCCAGGAGATTGTATTAATTGTTGTTGTTCAGTCACTACGTCGTGTCCAACTCTGCGACCCCATGAACTGCAGTGCACCAGGCTTCTCTGTCCATCACTATCTCCCTGAGTTTGCTCAAATTCATGTCCATTGAAATCAGTGATGCCATCCAACCATCTCATTCACTGTTACTCCCTTTTCCTCTTGCCTTCAGTCTTTTCCAATATCAGGGTCTTTTCCAATGAGTCGGCTCTTTGCATCAGGTGGCCAAAGTATAGAAGCTTCAGCTTCAGCATCAGTCTTTCCAGTGAATATTCAGGATTGATTTCCTTTAGGTTTGTCTGGTTGGATCTCCTTGCAGTCCAGGGGACTCTGAAGAGTCTTCTCCAACCACAGTTTGAAAATGTCAGTTCTTCGGCACTGTCTTCTTTACGGTCCAACTCTCTCATCCATTCATGAGTATTAGAAAGACTCTAGCTGTATTAATATACATTACCAAATTTTTTTTGCCCTCTCTATGATTCCATTTTTTTAGACCCTTTTCCTCAAATAAATCAACTACTCATCCTCACTTATTATCTCAGTGTAAGTGACATAAAAATACATGAAATCCCTAAACTCTCCATAAGGTTCTCTACCCATAGCATCCACTGCCAGACAAACCTGCAGTCACTGAGAGACATCTCAGCACAGCTGGTGGAGCAGGGGCTCATGTTATGTCTGAGAGTGGAAAACCATGAATAGTGGATACATTACATTGTAGATGGAAAAATAGATACTTTTCTAGGAAGTTGTATATTATCATACTCTGTACTCTCATACAGAAAAGCAGAAAAACAGGCCTCAAAAGCTTAAAGAAAACATGGGAGAAAACCTTACTTAATATTCTAGAAAATGGAAGGAGACCACCGTTTTCCATTTTCAAGCCAGAGCTCTCATTCTGTTATCTGAGATACACGTGTGTGTGAATATGAGCCAAACCTGAAATGCCCAGGGAGAATGATGTGTGTCGAAGTTTGTGTAATAAAGTGGGTTTGAATCCCAGCTCTGCCTCTTCCTACTTGTGAAGCTTCAGGAAATTACCTCATCTCTCTTTGCTTTGGTTTCCTCATCTATAAAATAGGTATTAGAAGAGCATTTGACCTCAGAGTTATGTGAAAGTGAGCCCATGCATTGTAATGAGTTTAAAATTGTGCCTTGCACAAAATAAGCCTCAATAACTGCTAGCTTGCTACTATTATCACCACCACCACCACCTCTCAGTTCAGTTCAGTCATGACTGAGTGGACTTTGCCACCCCATGGATGGCAGCATGCCAGGCTTCCCTGTCCATCACCAACTCCCAGAGCTTGCTCAAACTCATATCCATTGAGTTGGTGATGCCATCCAACCATCTCATCCTCTGTCATCCCCTTCTCTTCCTGCCTTCAACCTTTCCCAGCATCAGGGTCTTTTCCAATGAGTCAGTTCTTCGCATCAGATGGCCAAAGTATTGGAGTTTCAGCTTCAGCATCAGTCCTTCCCATGAATACTCAGGACTGATTTCCTTTAGGATGGACTGGTTGGATCTCCCTGCTGTCTAAGGGACTCTCCAGAGTCTTCTCCAACACCACAGTTCAAAAGCATCAATTCTTCGGCGCTCAGCTTTCTTTATAGTCCAACTCTCACATACATACATGACTACTTGAAAAACCATAGCTTTGTCTAGACAGACTTGTGTTGGCAAAGTAATGTCTCTGCTTTTTAATATGTTGTCTAAGTTGGTCATAGCTTTTCTTCCAAGGAACAAGCATCTTTTAATTTCACGGATTCAGTCACCATCTGCGGTGATTTTAGAGCCCAAGAAAATAGTCTGTCACTGTTTTCCACTGTTTCCCGATCTACTTGCCATGAAGTGATGGGAGCAGATGTCATGATCTTTGTTTGTTTGAATGTTGGGTTTTAAGCTAGCTTTTTCACTCTCCTCTTTCACTTTCATCAAGAGGCTCTTCTGTTCCTGTTCACTTTCTGCCATAATGGTGGTGTCATCTACATATCTGAGGTTATTGATATTTCTCCCGGCAATCTTGATTCCAGCTTGTGCTTCTTCCAGCCCAGCATTTCTCATGATGTACTCTGCATTTAAGTTAAATAAGCAGGGTGACAATATACAGCCTTGACGTAGTACAGACTAACTATTTTATGGAACATCCCTCCATCTGGGTGTATCGTGAGATTTCCTCGTGGGTAGATTCCGGTTGTGTTTTAGCAAGAACACGACCGCATTCAGGTGTCCCTCTCAGTGCCTCACATTGGGAGGCAGGTCTGTGATATCCATTTGTCCCAATGTCGGTGATGTTGGCTTGGATCATTTAATTAAGATGATGTTTGACATGTGTTTTCTCTTTGAGGTTATTCTTTCCTTTTGTACTTAATAAGTCGCTCTGTAGGCAGAAGCTGTATGCAGCTTGGAAGCTGCATAAATGCCCTGTTTCTTATTAAATTTGCACCCAAAATTCATGGCATGCCTTGGTAATTATCTACCGCCATCATTCTTTTATTAGTTTCTGCTGCTGGAATTTAGCTTGGGGGAAGCCTTATTCGTATCTCCCAGGCTTCCCTGGTGTCTTGGTAGTAAAGAATCCACCTACCAATTCAGGAGATGTGGGTTCAGTCCCTGGGTCGGGAAGATCCCCTAGAGAAGAAGAGGACAAACCACTGCAGTAATCTTGTCTGGGAAATCCCATGGACAGAGGAGCCTGGCAGGTTATAGTCCATGGGGTCACAGAGTCAGATATGAGTTAGCAACTAAACAACTCATATTTCCCAGTTCATTACTCTTAGTGTAGAGCAAACTGGACACTGTGTCAAGTCTGTGCAGTGATGACACAAAAGAAAAAGATCGAGGAGACAACTGAAAAACAGCCTACAAATAGTGTTCCTTAAGAGGAGACCACAGCCAGCTAAAACAGCAGGCAAGAAGAGAAGAAAGCAAAGCTGGGCTTTCAAAGGAAAGACTAGGGACTTCCCTGGCAGTCCAGTGGTTAAGACTCCTCAATTCCATTGCAAGGGGATGGGTTCGATTCCTGGTTGGGGAACTAAGATGCTGCACAGCACAGCCTAAAAATAAATAAATAAAAACTCAAGTGTCTAGCTTAAAAGTGCTCACCTGAATTCTACAAAGTAAATGAAAATTTATATGAACTTAGACACATCCTGGCAAGAATCAGAATTGTAAGGGTTTGATTTTTTTCCCCTTATACGCTTCTATGCAGGGCTTCCTTGGTGGCTCAGATGGTAAAGAATCTGCCTGCAGTGCAGGAGAGCTGAGTTCAATCCCTGGGTTGGGAAGATCCCCTGGGGAAGAAAATGGTAACCCACTCTAGTATTGTTGCCTGGAGAATTCCACGAGCAGAGACTGGAGGAGATAGTTCATGGGGTCACATAGAGTCAGACATGACTGAGCAATTAACACTTTCACTTTCATCTAGGCAGCAGGGCGAAAAGCCAGTATCGAAGGAAGAAAAATAAAGGTAAACGCAGGGTTCTCTTTTGCTGCCTTATTGCCAGCAAGCCATAGATAAGTTTTGATAAGGAAAGTTTTTTAACCCAAGAATTTTGTGCCCAGTCCAATTTGCAAAGTCCTCAGAAATGTGCCACTGTTTCCAAGAAGGATCTGAAGCACATTCTAATTCCCCAAAGCATTTTCTCTCTGCTGCTGCCATCCAGAGATCCTGTATTTATGCTCACCTCTTTTCCAGCCTGCAGCGCACTACTTGCCACCTGCTTGAGAAGTTCTAAATGTATGTGTTAGTACATTAAGACAGACCTTCATCCCCTTGTTTTCTTCCCTGTGCCCCAGTCCACTGTCTTCCATGGAGTTGCTCAAACACACCTGTCTTCCTGTCCACCTGGGAACCACTACACTCTGGGTGCCTTCCGCCCAAACGCCCTTCCCTCTCCTGCCCACACATCTCATTTCTGCTGCCCTCATAAATTCACTCAAGAGTCATTTTTTGAGGACTTCCCTGCTGGTCCAGTGGCTAAGACTCTGCTCTCCCAGTGCAGGGGGCCTGAGTTTGATCCTTGGTCAGATAACTAGATCACACATGCTGCAGTCACAGATCCCACGTGCCACAGCTGAGATCCTGTGCAGTCAAATAAAAATCAAACAGAAGACATTTTCTCATTGAGGCTTTCCCTGGTTGGCCTCTGTAACTTATAACCTACATCTGCCTTGCCTCTTTTTTTTTTTAATACTTATTTTGGCTGTTCCAGGTCTTAGTTGCAGCACACAGGATCTTCAGTCTTCATTGTAGCATGCAAGATCTTTAATTATGGCATGTGGGATCTAGTTCCTTGATCAGGGATTGAACACATTGTCCCCTGCATTGGGAGCACAGTCTTAGTCCCTGGACCACCAGGGAAGTCCCCCTCCTTGCATCTTATCTGCCATCCCTGACTTGATTTTTCTCCTTAGAAAAATTTATCGCTATCTAGTATTTTAGGTACTTATTTTTTTGGATTATTGTCTAGATAGACAAATTCTCTAGTGCATTCACAAGACCTAGAACAGTGAGTGGCACGTCGTAGATACAGCATGAATACTTGTTGTGAGTCATGTTTTCTGCCAGGCCAGTTAGTTCAACAAGCAAGCCATGCCATCAAGACCCAGGTTCTTTCCATTTCTGCTGTTGGCCTCCAGCCCTTTGGCTACGCAACTCAGTGCCTGCTGTGTAGACAGTCTTCACAGACAATTACCCAATAAATCAATGTGTGAATTGCCAGGAAAATTCTGTATAGAAGCCATACATGCAAATTTCCTTTCTTTAATAGGATACAATGACAGAATTAGCAAAGAACTTATATTTTTCCTTTTAAGTAGTATTTGTTAGAGAGTGGTGGGTATGTTTACTTAGAATTTTCCCCCTCAATTTTCATTGGTTCCTATTTGCCATTGCTTCTATTATATGTTAATCCACCACTATGAGTATACTGGTACTTTTTTGGGGTTTTTTTTTGGCTGTGCTGTGTGGCTTGTGGGATCCTAGTTCCCTGACCAGGGATCTAACCCATGCCCCCTGCAGTGGAAGCTGGAAATCCTAGCTACTGGACCACCAGGAAAATCCTGGACTGGTACTTTAGGAACAAACCAACTTCCTTTTCCCCTGAAGTTTTGCATTTAAGCATAGTCTCTTGAGAGCAATTTTAAGAGAAAATTCCCTTAAGCAGTTAACAGACAATGGATTGTGGGTAGAGCATATTTTTTAAATATATAAAATCAGTTACAGTTCGTGACCCAGTGCAACTCTGAGGATCTCTGCTGGGCAGCCTGTTGACTGGCCTATGTCTGCTTTGCAGAACTTGGATACCACAATTCAGGCTCCCCTTTGCCTGACCTGAAAAGCCTTATCTTTCTGATCTCTGAAATTCAGATCCGGAAGAAAGGGGGATAGTGAATGAAGCCTAGGACGCAGGAGGCTTTGCAAAGGCCTCAAACCACTGGCTTCCCCAGTGGTTCAGTGGTAAAGAATCTGCTCGCAATGTGGGAGATGCAGGAGATGTGGGTTCGATCCCTGGATCAGGAAGATCCCCTGGAGGAGGAAATGGCAACCCACTCCAGTATTCTTCCTTGGAAAATGACATGGACAAAGGAGCCTGGTGGGCTAAAGTCCATAGGGTCGCAAAAAGTCAGATACGACTGAGCAACTGAACACGCCTGAATGCAAAGCAGTTACTGAGAGAAGCAGCTTTTGAAAAGGTGGCTGGTTCGTCTGTGGTGGAGCATTGGCTTTACTTAGAGCTTGGAAGAAAGTCATGAACAGTAGAAGGGAGGATACATTCTTCCTGGGGATCAGGAGTTGCCAGAACCTTGGCTTGGACCAGCTCTAGAAAGGGGCTTCCCTGGTGGCTCAGCAGTAAAGAATCAGCCTGCCAGTGCAAGAGACACAGGGTCGATCCCTGGGTTGAGAAGATGCCCTGGAGAAGTAAATGGCAACCCACTCCAATATTCTTGCCTGGGAAATCCCATGGACAGAGGAGCCTGGTGGGCTATAGTCCACGAGGTTGCAAAGAGTCGGACACGACTGAGTGACTGAACAACAACCCTAGAAACAGGGAATAGACAAGGAACACCTGAGTTGGGAAAGGGTTGGGTCTGTGTGATGGGACGGAAGGATTCGAGCACAAGGTAGGTCTGAGATGCTCTGCTAGGAAAGCTAGACTTGGCTAGTTTCCTTGCCCAGGGAACACCTGTGTCCTGGCTTGTGTGTGCTCTCTGTATTGTACAGCAGGAACTGTCCGCTGGTTCTCCACATCCCTACACTTAACCTGGCTTCATGCTGCGAACATCATGTGCCTGGAGGACAGCAAAGGAGAGAAATCAGTGGGAAACTTTTCTTGGGATGATAGCCTCCAAGGAGAGCTTTCTCTGAGTCAGCCCTAAAGGAGTGATCTTTTAAAAAATAATTTTGTATGTTATTTATTTCTGGCTGTGCTGGGTTTTCACTGCAACGCGGCCTTTCTCTAGTTGCAGCAAGCGGAGGCTTCTTGCTGTGGAGCATGGGCTGCAGAAAGCAGGCTCAGTTGATTGTGGTGCTAGGGACACGTGGAATCTTCCTGGGCCAGGGATCGAACCATGTCTTCTACACTGGCAGATGGACTCTTTACCATTGAACCACTAGGGGAACCCAAGAGAACAAGTTTGGCTAATCATCTCCAGAGGCTGCATATTCCCAGCCTGATAAGGAAAAGTCTACCTTCCTTTTTTTCTGTGAACTCACCACCTTCCCATCTATTTTCTAGACAATGATGCCACCTAATGGGAACCAGTAATAACTCACAGTGTTTTAAGTGAGGAGACTGCATTTTCCAATATAACTTGTGTTTCCCTGCTTTGTGCTTAACTCTGACACCCATTGAGTGCTGTTTGCCAGCTTCTGATGAAGACAGCACATGGCCAGTCCTACTTTCATAATACCGTTAAGTATTTTAGGATGACTCTGTGCACCTATATTCAGTTATCATATAATACACATTAAACATATTACAGTCTTGTTTGTCAGTTCTATCTAAATAAAGCTGAAATTTTTCATTTAAAAAAGATGGCTATAAATGATGTAAATAACAGATGCACAAGAGATATGTCAAAATGATAACAGGTACTGGGTTATGCTCGTGTGCCTGTGGGCGTGGGGAGTTTGTTGGGTTTATTGTGTGTGTGATTGTGGTTTCTAAATGTTTTATAATATAGCTTGTATTTTTTCCTTAGGAAATTTGCATTCATCATATGTATATTTTTAATAGATAATAAAGTTGGCAAACACAAGAAAAACAAAATCATTTGGACTCTCACCATTCAAATATACTTACTGTTTACATTTTGGTATGCTTCTATTTTTCTTTTCTCTTTTTGGCCGTGGTGTGCAGCTTGCAGAATTATAGTTCCCCAACCAGGGACTGATCTTTTAAGTTCATGGCAGTGAAGTGCCGAGTCCTAACCACTGGACCATCAGGGAATGCCTGCTAGTCTTTTCAATGTTTTTACCATAGAATTTACATGATTTTTTAAAACTATAATTTTTAAATTACACATTCATTCTGTGTATTTCTTTTATCATTTACTATCACTCTTAGTAATAATTCTATTGGTTTTTATAATATAAAAATCGCCCTTTATTGACTTCCCTGGTGGTCCAGTGGCTAAGATCCTGTGCTGCAAATGCAGAGGGCCCCGGGTCTATGCCTGGTCAGGGAACTAGTTCCCATGTGGCTCTAGTAAGAATTTGAATGTCGCAACTGAAGATCATGCATGCCACAGCTAAGACCTAAAACAGCCAAATAAATTTTTTAAAAAGAACCTCCCAAAGCTAAATTATGCCTTGGGAAGGAAAAAACAACCTTTTTAAAAAGTTAACAATAAGTAAATAAAATTAAAATCGCCCTTCAAACAAAGCTGCTTCCATGAAACCTGAATGTTTCATTGATTGCATCAGGATCCTATTAATGGAAATCTGACCTTAAAATAATCTTTTAATACTCTTATTTGTGCAATGTGTTCTTGTACGTGGAGACCTCTTCAAAAGCCAGTAAGGGAACAGGTGAAAACAGGAAGAAGAAAACAATTTTAGAATATACCTGCAACTACATGCAGCGCCAAAGGAGCCCACCAAGGGAGGTGATAGGAAGTTGTCCAAGAGGAGGTACCAGCAGCCCAGCCGTGTACCGGCGCCACCTAGTGGTTGTGGTTACGAACGTCTGAAATCTCGGTCTCAGTTCTGCAGGTCTGGGAGCTGGGCTTCTGGGTTCCGGGCCTTGCTCCAGGACTCTGCCTCTCATCTCTGCTTAGCCTACTGAACACAGAGCAAAACTACTGTCAGTGCACGAATACTTAGGAGATGTACGTATCGTAGCTTGCATGATGAGCACCAAAGGGGCACCAACTAAAAGGCAAAAAAGGCTCATGGAATCTACAAAATGAAACATTCAACCAAAAAGACAGAAGTTTAGAATTCTGGCCCCTGCTGCTGCTGCTGCTGCTGTTGCTAAGTCGCTTCAGTCGTTTCTGACTCTGTGCGACCCCATAGACGGCAGCCCATCAGGCTACCCCGTCCCTGGGATTCTCCAGGCAAGAACACTGGAGTGGGTTGCCATTTCCTTCTCCTGAGATGCCATCAAATTATCATCCTTTTTACAGATCTCTTTTTTAAAGACACCTCTCTTCCACTTGTAACTCATTTACCTTATCACCCAAAAAGATGAGTGTATGTCCTTTCTCTGACAGATGTTTTGATTGGGCTGTTGCACTG
The DNA here is from genome assembly GCF_016772045.2 of Ovis aries. Classification (NCBI taxonomy): domain Eukaryota; kingdom Metazoa; phylum Chordata; class Mammalia; order Artiodactyla; family Bovidae; genus Ovis; species Ovis aries. Next base: position 57,169,162 of record NC_056056.1, read on the forward strand.
GCAGGGGATGCAAGAGGAGACACCCTGGTTTGTAAAGGGCTGGTGTGAATCCAGTTCTGTGACTTACTAGCTCTGTGACTCAGGCTACATCACTTCATCTTTCCATGCTCTATTTCCTCATTCCTCAAACCAAGATAATCAAAGCTCCTTTAGTAGGTTATAATAAGGACGCTAGCCATTTTTGTAATAACAGTCCTTACTGTTAAGTGAGATTAGGTTAAAACAATTAAAAATTCAGTTTACTGATTCCAGGGCACACAGGTTTCCCCCCTTTTTAACTTTTCTGAAATCATGATGTGTTGGTGACATGCCTGAGTTTTTACTTTCTTTTTTTTTTTCTTAATTTAGTGTTTGTTTATTTTATTTACTTAGCTGCACCATGTCTCACTTATGGCATGCAGGATCTTTAGTTGTGGTATGTAGGATGTAGTTTCCTGACCAGGGATCGAACCTAGGCCTTCTGCATTGGAACGTGGAATCTTAGCCACTGGACCACCAGGGATGTCCTTGGTTTTGCTTTCTTAACAGTTACATAAAATGTGCTCCTCACATTTGGTGGTGTTTAAAATGAAATGTGATAATTAGGTCAGCAGGGTGTTTGATACGCTCCAGGGAGAACACTTCTAAGTGCCCTTGGTAGTGTCTGTAAATGTAAACCTTGAACATGACAAGTGGTTATATGAGGCCTGGTGGTGACAGTTCTCTCACAGCTCTGTTCCCAGTCTCAGACTTGAACCCATGAGCTACTATTTCTAAGAAGTTTATTTGGCAAGCGTGTGTTGAGCCTTTCAAAATTCACTGAGATTACACAGAGCATGGTTCATAATTCTGCAGTCTGTACCATTTAGCACACAGTATACATGAAGTGAGTGATGGTGGGCTGTTTTGAAAAGGGTATGTAGGAGGCTAGGTGTAATCCCTCCTCTAATTCTATTGATTCTTTTTCTGCTGTATTTGTTGTTCAGTCATGAAGTCTTACCCACCTTTTTGTGACCCCATGGACTGCAACACGCCAGGTTTCCCTGTCCTTCACTATCTCCCTGAGTTTGCTCTAATCCATGTACATTGAGTCGGTGATGCCTTCCAACCATCTCATCCTCTGTCATCCCCTTCTCCTCCTGCTCTCAGTCTTTCCCAGCATCAGGGTCTTTTCCAACAAGTTGGCTCTTCATATCAGGTGGCCAAAGTATTGGAGCTTCAGTCCTTCCAATGAATATTCAGGACTCATTTAATTTAGGTGACTGGTTTGATCTCTTTGCAGTCTAAGGAACTCTCAAGAGTCTTCTCAAGCACCACAGTTCGAAAGCATCAATTCTTCAGTGCTTAGCCCTCTTTCAACTCTCATATCCATACATGACTACTGGAAAAACCATAGCTTTGACTAGACGGACCACTGTCAGCAAAGTGATGTCTCTGTTTATTAATACACTTTCTAGGTTTGTCATAGCTTTTCTTCCAATGGGCAAACAGGCTGCTACTTTCTCTTAAGTTCTCTACAAGGGCTGAATGCGATGCTGCATGGAAACTACCTGGCACATATTCAACTCAGTAAATAACCACAGATTTTACGGGCATACCTCATTTTATTGTACTTTACTTTCCTGTGCTTCACAGATACTGCATTTTTTTTTTTTTATGAATTAAAGGTTTATCCAGCAAGTCTATCGGCATCATTTTTTCCAACAGCCTTTGCTCGCTTTGTGTCTTTGTCACATTTTGGTAATTCTTGCAATATTTCCAACTTTTTCCTTATTATTATATTTGTTATGGTGGCTTGTGATCAGTCATCTTTGATGTCACTGTAGCAAAAAGATTACAACTCATTAATGGCTCAGTGGATGGCACCTTTTAACAATAAAGTGTTTTTGATTAGAGTATGTATGGGGTTTTTTTGCCTTTTCATACTATTCATGAGGTTCTCAGTATAAAAAGGCAAATATATATACATATATATATAAATAATATATAACAACACAGAATGAAATAGTTGGATGGCATCACCGACTCAATGGACATGAGTTTCAGCAAACTCCGGGAGATGATGAAGGACCGGGAAGCCTGGCGTGCTGCAGTCCATGGGGTTGCAAAGAGTCAGACACGACTGAGGGACTGAGCAACAGCAACAAATGTATTTCTCTTAGACATAATGCCATTGCACAGCTAACATTGCACGTGCTCAGATGTGTCCACCTCTGCGACCTAATGGACTGTAGCCCGCCAGGCTCCTCTGTCCATGGGATTTCCCAGGCAAGAATACTGGAGTGGGTTGCCATTCCCTCCTCCAGGGGATCTTCCCAACCCAGAGATCAGACTCGCATCTCCTGCACTGCAGGCAGATTCTTTACTGCTGAGCCACCAGGGCTTCCCCATACTTAACACTATAGAATAGTATAAGCGTAACTTTTATATGCACTGGGAAACCAAAATCATTGTGTGTTTCACTTTTCTGTAGCAGTCTGGAAGCAAACCTGCAGTATCTGAGGTCCATCTGTACTCCATCTCCTTGGCAACTGGCCCTAGTCTTTTTCTCTCTGTCTTTCAGTCTAATAAAGTTCCTGTTGTTCAGCACCCGCACCACATGCATCCGCTGACGCCCCTCATCACCTACAGCAACGACCACTTCTCCCCCGGCTCCCCTCCCACACACCTCTCCCCAGAGATCGATCCAAAGACAGGTGAGTTGACTGCTGCTCAGGCTGGCCCAGGTGACTCAGAAGAGAATTGTCTGAGGAGTCACACGTGCTGACAAAGCAAGTCTTTATTGGGAAGGGGCACCCACGTGGAGAACAGTGTGATAAGGGAACCCAGGAGGACTGCTCTGCCATGTGGCTCACAGACTCAGGTTTTATGGTGATGGGGTTAGTTTCTGAGTTATCTTTGGCCAATTGTTCTGACTCAGGGTCCTTCCTGGTGGTGCACACATTGCTCAGCCAAGATGGATGCCAGGTGGGAGGTGGTAGGATACATGGCGTCTCATTTTGACCTTTCCCAAACTCTCCCGGTTGGTGGTGGCTTGTTAGTTCCATGTTCCTTGCCAGGACCTCCTGTCGTAAAATTACTCACACAAATGGTTTCTATGGTACCTGGCCAGGGTGGGCAGTTTTAGTCAGGGTGTTTCCCCTAATAGACTTATAAGTTTAGATACAAGGCAAGAGACGGAGTTGATTTTTTTCTCTACTTGCTCACCCACACTGTTCATCCCAGAGAGAGCCATCGTTTTCATAAAATTTCCATAGAGTTGCTGTGGCTCAGAGCATTTTTGGAGTCCCTCTTTAGACAGCTATTACAAGTTACAGATAATAAAAGAGGATAAATGTGGAACGGATGTCACCGAGTCCAAGCTCAGTCTGGTCACCACATGACAGGCCTGTAATTGGGAGGTAAGGAATAACAACTTTATTCAGAAAGCTGGGTATCCAAGAAGATAGCGGACTAATGTCCTAGAGAACCATCTTATCAGAGTCTGGATGCCAGTTTCTTTTATAGAACAGAGGGGGAAAGGGGGAAGTAGAATAAAAAGGCCATAAGTCTTGCAGAATATCTCCTGGCTTGGCCTGCATCAGGACAGGGATGTGTTGATTTCTTCTTGCAGCCAGTCACAGGTGGGCCAGGTCAGAACAGTCTCCCTGTGAGCTGAACAAAGTCACTTTAGTCTAACTGTCCAACAGAGGGACAAGGTTCCCTGAGACAGGCCATTATGTATGCTTGCAGCTTATATACAGCATCTTTTCAACAATTATAGTAACAAGAGCATGAAGAGCAAAGGTTAAAGTCAAAGAAAAACAGATCCAACGTGGAATCAGCTATTGTTCTTCCCTGTTACACGGAAATCTGAAGTTTATTTTTCCACGAATGAAAAAGCTTTTCCAGCTGATGACTCCGGAGATAATCTTGGGTTTCTCAGTCCAAGATTTCCTGCCTGTGTCTTGGACACCTCCAATATGAGCAGTTGGAAGTTACTGGTGACTGAGGGCAGAAACAGTGAAAGAAAAGGCATTGCAAGCTCCAGAGCATCTGGGAACAAAGGGTAGCCTCCTGTTTGATGGACTTTAAGGTGTAGGGTCAAGGAATTGTCTGACACATTTTTCCTTGGAAGCAGGAATCCCCCGGCCCCCTCATCCATCCGAGCTGTCTCCGTATTACCCACTGTCTCCCGGAGCTGTTGGGCAAATCCCACATCCCCTCAGCTGGCTCGTCCCACAGTAAGGAAACTTACAGCCTTTCTTATCCCTCCTTCCTTACACTGAGCTCTGCCTCCTATACCTCCAGCCTGTCCTTGGGGTCCAAATACAGATGCCCCCTGCCCCAGCCCCAGAGTGGAGCCCTCTCACCAAGCCCAGAACTTCCCCAGGGCATCAGAACAAGTTTCCCAGGCAGCATCTTCCCAATTTCCACTTCCTACTTATTGCCTTTTACTTATCATCCTATCTTCCCAACCCCTTCTCCATCCCTATGAATGTTCCCATTTCAGCCAGTTTCCTGACCGGATTTCCTTACTCCTGGCCCTTATAGGCAAGGACAGCCCATGTACTCCCTTCCTCCCGGTGGCTTCAGGCACCCCTACCCTGCCCTCGCCATGAATGCCTCGATGTCCAGGTGAGTCCTGGGGCTGCGGCTGTGAGCGGGGAAGTGGCAGCACAGGGAATGGTTGTCTGCTGGCTCCCCTGCCGTTTCTGACCGTTACATGATGCAGCCTTCTCTTGGCAGTAAGCAGAGAGGCAGGTGCTCACCTTTCCTCCCCGCCTCTCTGATTAGTTGTGGGATGGAAACAACAGGCTCTGCTCACTCTTGCCCCATCTCCCTCTCTAAGAGGAGACTTTTAAAGCCCTCACACTCAGTCCTCCTGCACGTTCCCCTATGGGCTGGGCAGGGCTTGGTGGCACTGAAGCATTTTGAATATGTCAGACTGAAGCCAGAGGCTGGGAGATTAATTGTTCCTGAAATGATATCAGGAGAAGGGAACTATGAAAGAGGATTTCCATCTCAGGGGCTGACCTACCTGACAATCGTACCACCAATGAAGAAAAAAAAAAAAAAAAAACCCACAGCATAAGCCTTTCTTTCCTTTCCCCTGTGTACCTGGCCTCCGACCTCCTGCATCTTCTGTTTTTCATCCCACCTGCTTTCAGCACCGAGTATAGGAACACTGTGCGTTTGTAGGGGAAGGGAGGTTGTTGGGTGTTTCCCAAAATGAGTTCTTTTCAAGGTCAGCCAATAGCCTTCTCTTGCTCCAACTCTGCCATGGCAGAGATGTTCATATGCCTCTGCCATCAAGGCTGGGTTCCACCATGTCCTCTGAGAGTGACAAGCACTTAGCCTGAATCCCTCTGTTGTTTTTGTTTCCCCCTGGTATGCAGCCTGGTTTCCAGTCGGTTCTCCCCTCACATGGTGGCTCCGGCCCATCCTGGTCTGCCCACCTCAGGGATCCCCCACCCCGCCATTGTCTCCCCCATTGTCAAGCAGGAACCAGCGCCCCCTAGCCTGAGCCCAGCTGTGAGCGCGTGAGTAGTGGGCAGCCTGGTGGCGGGTGACCAGTCTCTGAGTAGCAGTTGCCATTGATCCTTTTCCTGAGGACCTTCAGCTGACGGCTTCTTCAGCCACATCCTCCCCACCTTGCAAACTGTTCCCTTTGACCCCTGGAATTCCCATCCTCTCGGAGACACGATGCATCTTTTCTCGCAGTAAGGGAAGCCCTACAATCAGGACTTTGAAAGAGAAACTGAGAGAGCTTTTAGCTTCCTTCCCTGTCCCCCCATACACTTGAAAATTGCAAGGGGAATTTTCTCAAAGTCACATGGTTGACTTGGGTCAGAGCTGAGTCCAGCACCATGGCCCACACTTTGTCCACTGAAAGTCAAAGTCTCATGGCCAAGGAGACCCGCCCCGGCTCTGTTTCTACCTACAGTGCTCTGCCCCCTCCTCTTTCTCACCTGGGGCCAGCCCATCTCAGCTCCCCCCACCACCTTTGTCAGGGGCACAGCTCCTTTGTCAGGAAGTTGTCCTCTCCTAGAATGTGGCTGGAGGTCAGTCAGAGACTAGGAACTGGGTGCGCAGGTGCTGAAAGCAGCCCTGGGCAACTCTCATTAGCTGCCAAGTGGCTCATCCCCTCCTCCCCAGAGGCAGCCAGCCCTTAGCCTCCTTGGGAGATGACAGCTGACAAATGCTAACCTACAGCCTTGTGCCTTCCCAGGAAATCACCAGTCACAGTGAAGAAAGAGGAAGAAAAGAAGCCCCACGTGAAGAAGCCTCTTAATGCCTTCATGTTATATATGAAGGAGATGAGGGCCAAGGTGGTGGCTGAGTGCACCCTGAAGGAGAGTGCAGCCATCAACCAGATCCTGGGAAGGAAGGTAAGGGCCGCCCCTGTGTTCCAGGCTGTGCAGCTCAGCGTCCCCCATGCTCAACACTCTTTCCTCGCTGGTCCTCTCTCTACAGTGGCACAACCTGTCCCGAGAAGAACAGGCCAAGTACTACGAATTGGCCCGAAAGGAGCGGCAGCTTCACTCACAGCTCTACCCGACCTGGTCAGCCCGGGACAACTACGTACGTGCCCACTCAGACACCAGGGGCAGCCTCCAAGTGAGGATTTGGGGGAGAAGGAAGCTGACTCCAGTGATAGAGGACCCTTAAGGCCAGGGAGAAGTCTGTATTTCTCTAGAAATGAGGAAGACACTTTAATTCTCAGGAGGGCCACGAGGACATGGTTTTGGTGTCCTGAGGACAGAGTTAAATTTGTGCCTGTCCCATTGCAAGTGGGGCATCCATGCATGCTAAGTCACTTCAGTTGTGTCCAACTCTTTGCAACCCTGTGAACTGTAGCCCTCCAGGCTCCTCCGTCTGTGGGATTCTCCAGGCAAGAATACTGGAGTGGGTTGCCATTTCCTCCTCCAGGGGATCTTCGGGACCCAGGGATCAAACCTGTGTTTCTTGTCTCCTTCATTGAAGGGCAGGTTCTTAACCACTAGCGCCACCTGGAAAGCCAACTGGAATTGGAAGTGGACTGAGCCTTTAATTCCATACTTCAGGGTGTGGTGTCAGCTGTGTGCTAGTTCTGATGATCGGTGTCTGTAGCAAAGGGTTCCCAACCTGGGGCTCACAATGCCATGAGCTACTGCCTACATTTCTGATACCTCCCTGGAACTGGACAGGTTTTTTTATTTTATTTTTTTAAAAAATTTTGGTGGGGCTGCATGAACTTTCTCTATTTGAGATATGCAGGGGGCTTCTCTTTAGTTGCAGTGGGAAGGTTTCTCATTACAGTGGCTTCTCTTGTGGAGCACAGACTCTAGAGTATGCAGGCTCAGGGGTTGTGGCACATGAGCTTAGCTGCCCCACAGCATGTATGATCTTCCCAGACCAGGAATCAAACCCACTGGCAGGTGGATGCTCAACTCCTAAACTGCCAAGGAAGTCCCTGTATGTATGTTCTTACTTGCTCTTTTTCTGCTAAAAGTCTTCATAGCTGAGTTAGTTTTTTTTTCCCCCCTCTTTGGTGCCAACTGAGCCCATACCTTCAACAGTGAAAGCATATAGTCCTAACCCACTGAATTGCCAGGGAATTCCAGCTGCATGAGATTTTCAGTGATACCTGGGATGCCTCAAAAAAAGATCAGGAACCTGACACTGTTCTAGAGAGAGAAATAGAAAACTAAGCCTGCAGGGCAGGGAAAGAATGAGACCTTCCAAGAAAGTCAGGACCTATCTGAGCTGAGGGGAGGGAGGTGGCCCCCCAGAAAGGCTCACTGTGTCTCCGCATGAGGCTGCTGCACAGAATGGGACCTGGGCGCCTGGTACAGAAAATATCCTGTCAACCCCACTTCATAACTGAATCCATCAGAAAAGCCGTTATTCTGTCCCTGGTTATTACCTTTTCCTTTGGCTATATCTTTCAGGGTAAGAAAAAGAAGAGGAAGCGAGAAAAGCAGCTGTCCCAGACACAGTCCCAGCAGCAGCAAGTCCAGGAGGCAGATGGTGAGTCTTCAGGAGGGAACTGCGTCTTTACTTTTTCCCACTGTGTCAGCTACGCCTGCCAGCACCCTGTGCATGGCTCTCTGATGGACACCATGTCAACGCTGTGTTTTAATATTAATAGCTGCCATTTTCAAGGCCTCTGCCTCATGTACACTTGTGCATGCGTGCTAAGTCACTTCCATCATGTCCGACTCTTTGCGACCCTATGGATTGCATCCCACCAGGCCTGTCTGTCCATGGGGATTCTCCAGGCAAGAATATTGGAATGGGTTGTCATGCCCTCCACCAGGGGCTCTTCCTGACCCAGGGATTGAACCTGCTGCTCTTATGTCTACATGCATTGGCAGGAGGGTTCTTAACCAGTAGTACCACTTGGGTATACTCAGGTGGGTGTTATTATTACCCCCCTTCTGGAGATGATCAGTTTAGAGGCTCAGAGAAGTGAAAGGATTTTCCTGGTCATGCTGCTTGGTAAATGGAGGGAGGGTTTGGTCCAGCGCTTTGTCACTCAAAAGGTGCTCTTCAATTCAGTTGAGTTTCATCTTATTGAGGGTTAGGTTCTAAAATCAATGCAGTAAAAGTAAAAACTGAATGTTGTTGAAATGAGCCTTGAAATTCCCTTAGGAACCCAGCCCCTTAGAGACTGGCATACCACCTTTCAGTGAATCCAGTAGATTGCGGTTTTCCTTCAATGTTTGGTTGGCCGAATATCAGAAACAATCATTTGCTTGGATTAGGAAGGCCCTTTTGTGCCACAAATATCTTTTTACATCAGAATCTCACCCAGCACAGACTAGCCCCTTCCTTGGCCAGTATTTCAGTCACACCTCCCATCTCACGCTCATTCCAGCACAAGGGTAGAACTAGTTTAGTTCCATCTAAAGGGCTTCACAGGTGGCGAAGAATCCTTCTGCAATGCAGGAGACCTGGGTTCAATCCCTGGGTAGGGAAGATCCCTGGAGAAGGGAATGGCAACCCACTCCAGTATTCTTGCCTGGAGAATCCCATGGACAGAGGAGCCTGGTGAGCTACAGTCCATAGGGTTGTGAACAGTGAGACGTGACTGAGCAGCTAACACAGACACACACACAAAGTGCTTTTTATCGCCTTTCCTTTCACTTCCTTTCCTAGCTTTCTAATATCTCTATAATTTATTTATCTCCATAGGAGTACACATAAATTAACTATGTATATGACGCAAAATCTGTTGAATTGGTGCGTGGCAGGCGCTGTACTATCTCTAGGAGGATCATAAACCAAAGATTTTAAAGAAACTGAATGGAGATCCATCCCCCAAATGATAAGATTTAGGCAGGAAGATGATAATTTGCTAGAGAAGGAAATGGCAACCCACTCCATTATTTTTGCGGGGAGAATTCCAGGGACAGAAAAGCCTGACGGGCTACACTCCATAGCGGTGCAAGGAGGCAGACATCACTGAGCACAGCACAGCACGATAATTTGATAAGCTCAGCTATTTTACCTCCAGGCAGATACTGAACGGGGTCTCTGGCATTTTGGTATTGGCCCTTTTCTGTGCTCTAGGTGTACTGAAAGTCTTAGGCGTCATTTCAGGGCCTCACGTCCCTCCCTCTACGCATGCTTGTTTCCCGGGTCTTATGTACTACTTCCGCCTTTCCCAGCGTTCCTAGCGGCTGACTTTCTTGTTTGTGTCCCCCCACCCCCACCCCCGCAGGTGCTCTGGCCTCCAAAAGCAAGAAGCCATGTGTCCAGTACCTGCCCCCCGAGAAGCCCTGTGACAGCCCAGCTTCCTCCCACGGCAGCATGCTGGACTCCCCAGCTACCCCCTCCGCGGCCTTGGCCTCCCCGGCCGCCCCAGCCGCCACCCACTCGGAGCAAGCCCAGCCCCTCTCCCTCACCACCAAGCCAGAGACCCGGGCCCAGCTGGCTCTCCACTCAGCCGCCTTCCTGTCATCAAAGGCTGCCGCCACCTCTTCTGGCCAGATGGGCAGCCAGCCCCCGCTCCTGTCCCGGCCCCTCCCTTTGGGGTCTGTGCCCACAGCTCTGCTGACGTCCCCCCCATCCTTCCCCGCCACGCTCCACGCCCACCAGGCCCTCCCCGTGCTCCAGGCCCAGCCTCTGTCCTTGGTCACCAAGTCTGCCCACTAAGCTGCCCCCCTTGACCTATGCAGGCTGTCACGTGACTCATCGAGTAGTAAGGATGCAGAAGGAAAAAAAAAAGGAAACTTTATTGGTCAATATTTGACCACTCTGGACTGTTCTGTAAAGTGACTGGTAACAGCAGCACTTTACGGTTTGTAGATGTAACCAGTAGCTGATCTTAAGTCTTTTTTTAAAAAACAAACAAACAAAAATCTTTAAAAAAAAAAAAAAAGGAAAACGAGAACTGAAAAGTAGTGTGTTATTCTTCCTGTGTGTGCAGTGGTGGATGGACCTGGGCAGAAGGCACCCCACTCTCTACCTCCTGGACTCTCTGCCCTCCCTCCTCTTCCCATCCTCTCACACATCCAGCCCCCACCCCCTGCTTCCTGGCTCCCCTCATTCCAGCTTACACGTTGGCCCTTGTTGCCATTTCTAGCCTCTTCGTCTACAACCCATTCCTTGACATTCCCTTTGACTTAGCCCACGTTTTGCTCCTGTGGGTTCATGCCTTCATCTTCGTCCTCTGCCCAGTGTAAGGCTGTCACCACGTGAGAAACACCTTGGCCTCTTTGTCTCCACCAGCACACTTCTCCCTCAGTGGCCCTAAACCACCCCCACCCCCCAGCCTCCAGCTTTCTGTGGAGGAAGAGGTCCTCTAAAATGGTTCTCCCCTGCATTTAAAGGGACTCAAGGTGCCTGCCACTTCCTCAGCGAAGAAGCCTGTGTTCCATCCCCTTACCAGTCAAGATGTCCCCTCACAGCCCCGGAGTGGCAGACAGGTCTGGCTCCTGTCACCCGGGAATGTGCTAGCACAATCTGCCAAAGCTCTGAGACCCTCCTCCCTCCCCAGTCACCTCACATGCTTCTTCTGTGTGTATTTCTTTTCATTTTTATGGGGTTTTTTTTGAGCAATTTAAACTCCCAGTTGTTTATTTTCACAAAAGAAAATAAAATTGCAGTTGCAAGACTTTGCTGAGTATTTTAGTCCTTTGTTGACTCAAGCCCCTTTCTTCACACCAAAGGCTGTGTAAGATTTTTACAGAATGCAAAAGAGGAATGCCTCTTTTGGAAGGGGATGTAAGTCATGCCTGACAGAACTAGAAAAATCTAATCCCGTTTTCAACCTTGAATGTGCACAGACCAGTCAGTATAGATAACTGAGATCCAAAGGGATGAATCTTTTTATTTTCATTTGTCTTCTTGTAATTGCCAAGATGGAAGGGGTGTCCTTGGGTTTCTTAGCACGTACCGAGCACTGGAATTCATTTTTGTGGTACAGCTTTACTGAGGTATATAATTCATACAATTCATCAGTGATTTTGTGTTCGAAGTTGTGTATCCATCATCACATTAAAATATTTTCATTACCTCAAAAAGAAACCCCATACTTTTGGGAACTTACCTTCTACTTCCTCCTTCTCACACGACCACCTCCAGCCCTGGACAATCATGAATCTACTTTCTGTCTCTGTGTTTGTCTGTTCTGGATATTTCATGTTTTTTAAACAAGTATTTAGCTAATAATATATTTATTTTTGGCAGAGCTGGGTCTTCGGTACTGTGTGTGGGATAGTCTCTAGTTGTGGTGTGCTAGCCTGTCGGTGCGGTGCCCTCTCTTGCTGTGGAGTATGAGCCCTAGGTGCATGGGCTTCAGCAGCTGTGGCACAGGTGCTCAAGCCCCAGAGTGCAGTCCCAGCAGCTGTGGCACACAGGCTTTAGTTGTTCCATGTCATGTGAAATCTTCCTGGACCAGGGATTGAAATCATGTCCCCTGCACTGGCAGGCGGACTCCCACTCACTGTACCATCAGGGAAGTCCTGTTTGTGTTCTTTTTGATGATAGCCATTATGGCAGGTGTCAGAGGACGTTGTGGTTTTTATTTGCATTTCCCTGATGCATTTTCCTTTTTTTTTTTTTTTTTAATTACAGCCATCCTAGTAAATGTGGAGTGGTGTCTCATTGTAACTTTGATTTGCATTTATCTAACTAATGATGGGGAACATCCAGACATTAGTGAGTTATCCCAACACCATTTGTTGAAAGACTATTCTTTCCCCTGTTGAACAGTCAGCACCATGGTTAAAAATCAATTGACCATAAATATATAGGTTTATTTCCATACTCTCAATTCTTCCATTAGCCATATGTCTTTGTGCCTGTGCTACACTGTCCTAATCAATGTTGTAATTAGTTTTAAAATTGGGAAATTAGAGTCCTCTAATTTCATTCTTTTTCAAACCTGTTTTAGCTATTCTGGGTCTCTTGCATTTTTGTATGAATTTTAGGATCAATTTATTAATTTCTGCAGAGAAGCCACCAGGAATTTTAATAGGGATTGTACTGGTAGATCAATTTGGGAAGTACAGCCATTCTAACAATTACAACTTCCAATTCATGAATATGCAATGTCTTTCCATTTATTTAGGGCTTCTTGAGTTTCTTTTAATAATATTTGTAGTTTTCAGAGTATAAGCTATGCATTTCTTCTGATAAATTTATTCCTAAGGGATTTATTCTTTTTGATACTATTGTAGATGGAATTGTTTCTTAGTTTCATTTTTAGATTGTCTGTTGAAAGTGTATAGGAATACTGTTAATTTTAATATATTGATCTCACTTCTTACATCCTTGCTTAACCTGTCCTAATAAATTTTTAGAAAATCCTCAGGATTCTCTTTATGCAAGATCATGTTATCTACAAATAGATATAGTTTTACTTCTTCCTTTCAATCTGGATGCGTCTTATTTTCTTTTCTTGCTGAATTATCTTGGCTACTTCCAATACAAAGTTGAATGAAACTGGTAAGAACAGTCATGCATGGTTCTTTATCTCAGAGGGAGAGCATCTAGTCTTTTATCATTACCGTTATGTTAGTAGTAAGGTTTTTGTACATGCCCTCTTCAGGTTGAGGAAAGTCCCTTCTTTTCCAAGTTTGTTGAGTATTTTTATATGTAGAAGTGCCAGGAAATTTAAGATTTATTCAAGTTAGGGCCCTATCATTCCTTTAAACCAGTATTGGTGTGAGTAAGAAGTTAGTTCTAAAATCTACCTTCTCTATTCCAGCTAAAAGCACTTCCTGGAGAAAAACCACACACCTGCAGTAGGTGCCACAATAGACGTGTGCCTAACATAAGCTAGGCCTTCAGCACATTTGATCGGTTACTACACTTAGCCTTTGTCAGTTTCCTGTATTAATCCCCTCAACAACTCTTCTCTCCACCATCCTCAGGCCCTCGGGTTAATCCCCACCTTTTCTCTCTCAAAAACTATGTTGCCCCTTAGAATACCAAGAAAATTGAGGCCAGCTAAAATGTTCTATTCTGGGGACTTTCCTGGTAGTCCATTGGTTAAAATTCCAACAAGATTCCAATTCACGGGGCACAGGTTCAATCCCAGTTTGGGAAAATAAGATCCCACAGAGCCAAAAAAGGTAAAAAAAAAAAAAAATTCTATTCTGAACTCCCACATCCCTACCTAAGTATTCACCCACCCTCCAGCCATTCTAACTGCTTTTCCACAGGTCTCAAGGTCGACTCAGGGCAAACTGTCCCCTGAATCCCAGCCATTCCAGCAGTCATCATATCTCTCTGTCTTGTAATCTTGGTCTGTCTAATAAATTATTCCTCTCAGTCAGGTTAAAAACACTCAGTCCTCTTCCATATTAGTTTCACATTCAAACTTCCAGAAAAACGTACCTTCTACTAATCTTCTATCCACTACATATCCCACTGGAACCAGGTTTCACTCCCTCTGCTGAAATACCTAGTAACTCCTTATCTTACTTCAACTCTGTGCTGTCAATTTCATTATCCTTCTGAAAATAGTTCTATGACAATTGTGAGCCCTCAAAGGATGCTGAGTAAAGAAACTGGAAAATAAGGAGATGTTAGTGTCCCAAAAGTGGTGACATGACTAGTTATCACTAAAGTGACAAAGAGACCTGCAAGATGAGAATAGCAGGTGTGGTTCTGTGACTTGCTTCATTTCCAGTTAATAATTGATCATATACACATCAGTTCAGTTCAGTCGTGTCCATCTCTTTGCAACCCCATGAATCGCAGCACACCAGGCCTCCCTGTCCATCACCAACTCCCGGAGTTCACTCAAACTCACATCCATCGAGTCAGTGATGCCAACCAGCCATCTCATCCTCTGTCATCCCCTTCTCCTCCTGCCCCCAGTCCCTCCCAGCATCAGAGTCTGTTCCAATGAGTCAACTCTTTGCATGAGGTGGCCAAAGTACTGGAGTTTCAGCTTTAGCATCATTCCTTCCAAAAAATCCCAGGGCTGATCTCCTTCAGAATGGACTGGTTGGCTCTCCTTGCAGTCCAAGGGACTCTCAAGAGTCTTCTCCAACACCACAGTTCAAAAGCATCAATTCCTCGGCACTCAGCCCTCTTCACAGTCCAACCCTCACATCCATACATGACCACAGGAAAAACCATAGCCTTGACTGGATGGACCTTAGTCAGCAAAGTAATGTCTCTGCTTTTGAATATACTATCTAGGTTGGTCATAACTTTTCTTCCAAGGAGTAAGCATCTTTTAATTTCATGGCTGCAATTACCATCTGCAGTGATTTTGGAGCCCAAAAATATAAGTCTGACAGTGTTTCCACTGTTTCCCCATCTATTTCCCATGAAATGATGGGACCAGATGCCATGATCTTCGTTTTCTGAATGTTGAGCTTTAGGCAAACTTTTTCACTCTCCACTTTCACTTTGATCAATAGGCTTTTTAGTTCCTCTTCACTTTCTGCCATAAGGGTGGTGTCATCTGCATATCTGAGGTTATTGATATTTCTCCCGCAATCAAGATTCCAGCTTGTGCTTATTCCAGCCCAGCGTTTCTCATGATGTACTCTACATATAAGTTAAATAAGCAGGGTGACAATATTCAGCCTTGACGTACTCTTTTTCCTATTTGGAACCAGTCTGTTGTTCCATGTCCAGTTCTAACTGCTGCTTCCTGATCTGCATACAGATTTCTCAAGAGGCAGGTCAGGTGGTCTGGTATTCCCATCTCTTTCAGAATGTTCCACAGTTTATTGTGATCCACACAGTCAAAGGCTTTGGCATTGTCAATAAAGCAGAAATAGATGTTTTTCTGGAACTCTCTTGCTTTTTCCAGGATCCAGCAGATGTTGGCAATTTGATCTCTGGTTCCCCTGCCTTTTCTAAAACTGGCTTGAACATCAGGAAGTTCACGGTTCATGTATTGCTGAAGCCTGGCTTGGAGAATTTTGAGCATTAGTTTACTAGCATGTGAGATGAGTGCAATTGTGAAGTAGTTTGAGCATTCTTTGGCATTGCCTTTCTAGTTGCCTATAAAAAAGGGAGAACCAAGAAAGTATTATTCTTAATAACTCTGGGTCCACTGGAGAAGGGAATGGCAAACCACTTCAGTGTTCTTGCCTTGAGAACCCCATGAACAGTATGAAAAGGCAAAAAGATAGGACATTGAAAAATGAACTCCCCAGGTCGGTAAGTGCCCAATATACTACTAGAGATGAATGGAGAAATAACTCCAGAAAGAATGAAGGGATGGGCCAACGTAAAAACAACACCCAATTGTGGATGGGACTGGCGATGCTGTAAAGAGCAATATTGCATAGGAACCTAGAATGTTAGGTCCGTGAATCAAGGCAAATTGGAAGTGGTCAAACAGGAGATGGCAAGAATGAATGCTGCCATTCTAGGAATCAGTGAACTAAGATGGACTGGAATGGGTGAATTTAACTCAGATGACCATTATATCTACTACTGTGGGCAGGAATCCCTTAGAAGAAATGGAGTAGCCATCATAGTCAACAAAAGAGTCTGAAATGCAGTACTTGGATGCAATCTCAAAAACGACAGAATGATCTCTGTCCATTTCCAAGGCAAACCATTCAATATCACAGTAATCCAAGTCTATGCCCTGACCAGTAACGCTGAAGAAGCTGAAGTTGAACGGTTCTATGAAGACCTACAAGACCTTCTGCAACTAACATCCAAAAAAGATGTACTTTTCATTATAGGGGACTGGACTGCAAAAGTAAGAAGTCAAGAAACACCTGGAGTAACAGGCAAATTTGGCCTTGGAGTACAGAATGAAGCAGGGCAAAGGCTAATAGAGTTCTGCCAAGAGAATGCACTGGTCATAGCAAACACCCTCTTCCAACAACACAAGAGAAGACTCTACACATGGATATCACCAGATGATCAACACCGAAATCAGATTGATTATATTCTTTGCAGCCAAAGAGGGAGAAGCTCTACACAGTCAACAAAAACAAGACCAGGAGCTGACTGTGGCTCAGATCATGAACTCCTTATTACCAAATTCAGACTCAAATGGAAGAAAGTGGAGAAAACCACTAGACCATTCAGGTATGACCTAAATCAAATTCCTTATGATTATACAGTGGAAGTGAGAAATAGATTTAAGGGACTAGATCTGATAGATAGAGTTCCTGATGAACTGTGGACGGAGGTTCGTGACATTGTACAGGAGACAGGAATCAAGACCATCCCCATGGAAAAGAAATGCAAAAAGCAAAATGGCTCTCTGAGGAGGCCCTACAAATAGCTGTGAAAGGAAGATAAGTGAAAAGCAAAGCAGAAAAGGAAAGATATACCCATTTGAATGCAGAGTTCCAAAGAATAGCAAGGAGAGATAAGAAAGCCTTCCTCAGTGATCAGTGCAAAGAAATAGAGGAAAACAATAGAATGGGAAAGACTAGAGATCTCTTCAAGAAAATTAGAGATACCAAGGGAACATTTCATGCAAAGATGGGCTCAATAGACAGACATGGTAGGGACCTAACAGAAGCAGAAAATATTAAGAAGAGGTGGCAAGAATACACAGAAAAACTGTACAAAAAAAGATCTTCATGACCCAGATAATCACAATGGTATGATCACTCACACTCACCTAGAGCCAGACATCCTAGAATGTGAAGTCAAGTGGGCCTTAGAAAGCATCACTACAAACAAAGCTAGTGGAGATGATGGAATTCCAGTTGAGCTATTTCAAATCCTGAAAGATGATGCTATGAAAGTGCTGCACTCAATATGCCAGCAAATTTGGAAAACTCAGCCATGGCCACAGGACTGGAAAAGATCAGTTTTCACTGGAATCCCAAAGAAAGGCAATGCCAAGGAATGCTCAAACTACTTCACAATTGCACTCATCTCACATGCTAGTAAAATAATGCTCAAAATTCTCCAAGCCAGGCTTCAGCAATACATGAACCGTGAACTTCCAGATGTTCAAGCTGGTTTTAGAAAAGGCAGAGGAACCAGAGATAAAATTGCCAACATACGCTGGATCATCGAAAAAGGAAGAAAGTTCCAGAAAAACATCTTTTTCTGTTTTATTGACGATGCCAAAGCCTTTGACTGTGTGGATCACAATAAACTGTGGAAAATTCTGAAAGAGATGGAAATACCAGACCACCTGACCTGCCTCTTGAGAAACCTATATGCAGATCAGAAAGCAACAGTTAGAACTGGACATGGAACAACAGACTGGTTCCAAAAAGGAAAAGGAGTACATCAAGGCTGTATATTGTCACCCTGCTTATTTAATTTATATGCAGAGTACATCATGAGAAACACTAGGCTGGAGGAAGCACAAGCTGGAATCAAGATTGCTGGGAGAAATAGCAATAACCTCAGATATGCAGATGACACCACCCTTATGGCAGAAAGTGAAGAAGAACTAAAGGGCCTCTTGATGAAAGTGAAAGAGGAGAGTGAAAAGTTTGGCTTAAAGTTCAACATTCAGAGAACTAAGATCATGGCATCTGGTTCCATCACTTCATGGCAAATAGACGGAGAAACAGTGGAAACAGTGGCTGACTTTATTTTTCTGGGCTCCAAAATCACTGCAGATAGTGATTGCAGCCATGAAATTAAAAGATGCTTACTCCTTGGAAGGAAAGTTATGACCAACCTAGAGAGCATATTCAAAAGCAGAGACATTACTTTATCAGCAAAGGTCTGTCTAATTAAGGCTATAGTTTTTCCAGTGGTCATGTATGGATGTGAGAGTTGTACTATAAAGAAAGCTGAGTGCCAAAGAACTGATGCTCTTGAACTGTGGTGTTGGAGAAGACTCCTGAGAGTCCCTTGGACTGCAAGGAGATCCAACCAGTCCATCCTAAAGGAGATCAGTCCTGGGTGTTCACTGGAAAGACTGCTGTTGAAGCTGAAACTCCAATCCTTTGCCCAACTGATGCCCAAGAGCTGACTCATTTGAAAAGACCCTGATGCTGGGAAAGATTGAGGGCAGGAGGAGAAGGGGATGACAGAGGATGAGATGGCTGGATGGCATCACTGACTCAATGGACATGGGTGGACTCCCGGGGTTGCTGATGGATAGGGAGGCCTGGCGTACTGTGGTTCATGGGGCTGAAAAGAGTCGGACACAACTGATCGACTGAACTGAACTAAACAGGACCTTTTTATTTTCTTACTTTGTCTTATCTTTAATTTTTTTTCTATAGTGAATGTATTAATTATAACAATTTGGGGGAGCCTTAATTATATGCTCGATACTGTTAAATACTCTGTATGAATTATCTCACCCTCAAAACTTTTATTCCCATTTCATAATGAACAAATTGATACCTAAAACAATTAATTGGCCAAAGTGAGGTGAATTATTTGTGCAATAAACATTAAAGAATAACGAGTTTCCTTGGTGGCTCAGTAGTAAAGAATCTGCCTACCAATGCAGGAGGCACGGATTCAGTCCTTGGTCCAGGAAGACCCCAGAAGCCTTGGAGCAACTAAGCCTTCACCACAGCCATTGAGCCTGTGCTTAGAGCCTGGAAGCCACAAATACTGAGCCCACACGCCTCAACTACTGAATCCTGCTTGCCCTAGAAGCCTGTGCTCCGCAACAAGAGAAACTGCCACTTTGAGAAGCCCGTGCACTGCAAGGAAGAGTAGTCCCCACTGGTCGAAACTACAGAAAATCCTGCGAGGCAGTGAAGACCCAGCACAGCCGAAAATAAATAAAAAAATTTTTTAATTAATGTGAAAAAGAATAACAAGGACTATTTTTCTCCTATCAAATTAGCAGATTAAGCATAGTCACTTACCTAGGATGGGTAAGATAATAGCATGACTTAAACAAGATGCTTAAGTTTTTGGAGCTTCTGTCTCAGGCACCTAATCAGTACCTGATTATAAGTAATAATCACTAAGAATAGAAAACTGAAAATAATTCAGAACTCCAATAATAAAGAAACTGTCACAAAATCAATGATAAATATAAATTTTTATGAAACCATTAACAGTCATGTTTGACAATATTTAATTAGGGGAGCGTGCCCTTGAACTCGTTTGATGCTCATGTTTCCAGCTACCTCTCTGTTATTTCTACTTGACTGTCTCACAGGCAAGAATAAATTCACTTTTAGTGCCCCAATCGTATTAAATCTGGTTTTCCACATCTTCCTCACATCACACCTCCCTCCCATAGCCAATCTATCTCCAAGGCCTGTTGGTATTTCCTCCCAAATTTATATTGAGCCCAACCACTTCCCTCTATTCTCACCATACCTATGCTAGTCCTTCTAGGACTACTGCAACAGCCTCCTAAATGTTTAACTCCTAAACACACTATTTTCTTCCCATAGCCTGTATGAACACAACAGAAATCTTAAACAGCATGATACAAAACGATATATCCAATAATTGCAATTTGGGAGAAAATGATTATAGAATAAAAGACGGTGAAAACACACTACTTAAGAAACAGGGGGCGGGAGTATATTTATATTTATCCTAATTGTATTTGTTTTAAAAAATCACTGAATAGGAACTTGTGGAGGAGGGCTAGAGAGCAAAAACATTCTATTATCTATTATTCGCTGCTCAGGCTTCCTCTTGCTGCAGAGAACAGGGGCTTCTCATTGTCACAACTTCTCTTGTTGCGCTGGCTCTAGGTCACTGGCTTCAGTAGTTGCGGCCCACCGGCTTAGTTGCCCCATGGGACCAAGGATGACTCATGTCCTCTTCATTCGCAGGTGGATTCTTAACCACTGAACCACAAGAGAAATCCCACAAGAACTTTTTGAGGTTTTTCATTTAAAGATAATTGCTTCAGTAACTTTCTAATGTGAACTTTTCGAAAAATAAATCCCATTTTTTTAACCGTTAGATTATATTACCTAATCAAATATATCGTTTGCAAGACAAAAATACACTAAAACGTTGATAGTCACTACTCTGGAAGCGTGAGGCAGAGATTCTGTTTTCTACTTGTACACATTCAGTGAATTTTCTAGCGTGAATGAGTAATTTACACGATCAGAAAACAGATGAACTTTTTAGAAAAGATCTTTGACACCGTTTCCGTCGGGGGTCAAAAGAGCGAGCAGGGTTGCGAAGGCTCCCGCTACAAAGGTGACAGGGTGGGTGTCTGTTTCCAGATTTCCACACGTCTGTGCGCTGCAGGGAAAGAACCATGAGGGAGGGAGAAGGCAGAAAGGCAGGCAGAGGATAGGAGCGAGCAAGCACCAGGCCCCAACGACTTCACTCCCGTGGTTACGTCCGTGGGCCAGGGAGCGCCTGCTTCGCCAGTATTGTCTCGTAAATATGACAGCAAAGAAGGAAAGGGGGACTAAGTTTGTAGCGGCCGCTGCGGAGCTACGAAAGCAGGAAAAGACAAATACGCCTTCTACACGCAATACAGCCCCGCCACCAGCAAAAGCAGTCACACCTCGGGGGAAACAACTGAACACCAGCTTGCCGGGCTTCTTCCAATCCCTGCCCCTTGCCTGGGTGTGGCTGCGGCGACGCACACAGGAAGGGGCGGGACATAACACTAAGCCCGCGTGCTGATCTCGCGAGAGCATTAGGGGGCGGAAGCACAGTCGGTGCAGGATGCGGTTCCTGGTTGCGTTCGTGTTACTGAGCGTCGCGGCAGCGGGTAAGAATTCCCCCCCGCCCCCACCCCACCGCAGTCCCAAGACCAGCCCCCGGTAATCCCACTGTCGCCCCGGGGCCCGTCGTCTTCACCGTGGCCTGTCAGCCCCTGACCTCACTCTTCCTTGCCCGAACCTCGCCACCGCTCCGCTCGCCAGCACTCCCCTCCCTTTTGCCCGTTGCAACGTTCTGAGGAGTTCTTTCTCCCCGACTGCCTCTCTTCAGCCAGATAGTTTCTCTGTTTCAGACTCGCAGCTCAATTCTGCTCCAGGCGCCGGAACAACCGCTCAGAAGGAAGATCAGGCTTCTGCAGGAAGCTCCAGGCAGCAGGTCTTGATCGCTCAGTCTAGGCTAGAACACAGTAACCAAACCTTTCTAAATCAGACCGACGCGAAAACCGACCCTGGCAATTCGGGAGCCACGCAGCGCCCCGCGAAAACCGACCCTGACCATTCGGGAACTGAGCAGCGCCCGACGGAAAGCGGCCCTGACAGTTCGGGAGCCGAGCACCGCCCCGCGGAAACCCACTCCGATAATTCGGGAACCGAGCAGCAGCGCCCGACGGAAAGCGGCCCTGACAATTCGGGAGCCGAGCACCGCCCCGCGGAAACCCACTCCGATAATTCAGGAGCCGAGCAGCGCCCCGAGAAAGCCGACCCTGGCAGTTCCCCCAGAGACCAGTCCAACAAGTTGGTCTCCAGCCCCTCTTCTGATAACAAGGAGTCCACCAAGGTTCATGTAAACACAGTCGCTGGCAAAGCTCTGCAGACTTCCAGAACTGAACCTGGGGGGAAAGTGTTGGCAGACCCCTCTTCTCCCCAGCGGGAGGGAGGAGGTAAGCCTTTAGAATTAACTGAAGATGTGGAGCCCAAGGAGACTGAAGAAGGGGATGCAGAGCCAGAGGAAGACGCACCACCCAAAGAAGGGAAAGAAATGGTTGGCCCTGCCTCCAGAGAGAACCGTGAAGGGACACTTTCGAATACCTGGAGTAAGAAGGATGACCTTTATAAGGATAACCTTGGAAATGCCAATGCAGAGAGCAGCCACTTTTTTGCATATCTGGTGACAGCAGCCATTCTCGTCGCTGCCCTCTATATCGCCTACCACAATAAGCGGAAGGTAAGGCAAGAATGGCCTTAAGAGGAGGAGTGGGATTTCCTCCTCTCAGAAAGCCTGATGTGTGAGTATCCATCACTCATCAGCCTGTAAGCCCTGGGAATTTAAGAAACAAACTTCCTGTTTTTTTTCCTGAGATCCTGCCAGGATTCTCTATTGGGTTTTCTAGGTTCTTTTTTTTCCTCCCTTTGTCTTAGAAATCATTTGTTTTCACATCTGTTTCCTCTGCCCTCTGCTGTTGCGTCAAGTGTGAAGCTTAGGACATTATTATGATTTGACCCAAATGAAGGTCTCCTCCCATAATCTTGGAACTTAGAATCTTTCACATCCTGAGAGAGGACCTGAGGACCTGACAGTTTGTATGTAGTTAAAGCAGTGATCTTCCTGTCTTCTAATTTCTAGCTTCCTCTCCCAAGCATTTGTCTTCCATCTGCAGGAACAGAAAGAATGGTTACAGAGTCTTCAAGACCAGCAGCAGAGCGCCCAGGGGTCTATGTTCTGCAGCTGAGTTTCTGATTAGAAGAAAGGCCAGAAATTGCATGAATACACTCATCTTTTACTTCAGCAGGGTTTGTTGTGTTGCTTAGTAACCACTCCCCAACGACAAAATAATTGCATTTCTTTTTTTGTTTTTAACTGAAATATAAAAAAACATGATGTGTAGTTGATTTACAATGTTGTGTTAGGTGTACAGCACAGTGATTCCGTTTTTTATATATATATTCATTTTCAGATTCTTCCCCAAATGATTGCATTTCTTATGAGCCCTAAGAATTTAGTAGTTTGTAATAGTCTGACTAAAATTGAAGGGTTCAATTCATGATAGTCAAAAGGCCTAGGGCTGTGAGAAATGAGAGAAGACATTTAGTAAAAGTGGTACATTCCTGGGAATTCCCTGACAGTTATGGGGTTAAGACTCCATGCTTTCACTGCAGGGGCCACAGGTTTGATCTCTGATTGAGGTTCTAAGATCCCCAATGCCACATGAATGTGGCCTTGAAAAAAAATTTTTTTAAGGTACATTCCTTATTCTACATCCAAGTGCTTATCATGGAGAGTAACCTTAAGTATGAAATGAGAGTGGTCAGGTTCAGATGAAATAAAGTGTGGGGTGAAAGAGTACATTTGCAGATTAGAAGTAATTATTGCTTAATACTAAGATAAAAGGAGGGGGACTTGCTTAGCCTGGAGGAGTCTCAGCTGGGGAGGAGTTGGCAGTTCTTTTCACTGTGTTGTTGTTCAGTCACCAAGTCCCGTCTGATTCTTTGTACCCCAAGGACTGCAGCATGTCAGGCTTCCCTATCCTTCACAATCTCTTAGAGTTTGCTCAAACTCATGTCCATTGAGTTGATGATCCCATCCAGCCATTTCATCCTCTGTCACCCCCTTCTCCTCCTGCCCTCAATCTTTCCCAGCATCAAGGTCTTTTCCAGTGAGTTGGCTTTTTGCATCAGGTGGCCAAAGTATTGGAGCTTCAGCTTCAGCGCCAGTCCTTCCTGTGAATATTCAGGGTTGATTTTCCTTAGGATTGACTGGCTCACTCTTGGAGTCCAAAGGACTCTCAAGAGTCTTCTCCAGCACCACAGTTCAAAAGCATTGATTCTTCAGCACTCAGCTGCCTTTATGGTCCAACTCTCACATCCATACATGACTACTGGAAAACCATAGCTTTGACTATACAGATCTTTGTCAGCTGAGTGATGTTTCTGCTTTTAAATAGGCTGAGTTCTCTTGAGTAAATCACACAGACTTCAGCTGGCTAGAGCCTAGAACAGCTGTCCTGCACCTGTCATTTCCTGTTTAGGATAAAGGGTTCTGATATAACTAGGCCCTGTCTTCCTTACAATTGTCAATAGGGCCTTTCTGTGAATGGTCTGCTCTTTTGCTGTCAAGATCATTAACAAATGAGCCGCCAGATGATTACCTCTAATTTCAGAGACTGAAATCTGTCACCATAAAGTCACTTGTTAATCACTCTTTTGTCCTTTGCCCCAGATTATAGCTTTCGTCCTGGAAGGAAAAAGATCCAAAGTTACACGGCGGCCAAAGGCCACTGACTACCAGCGTTTGGACCAGAAGGTAAGAGAGGAGGGAGGAATACAATCTCAGATGGACCCAGCCATGGGCTTGTGTTTGGTATAGGGGCAGCCGCTGATTC
The DNA here is from genome assembly GCF_016772045.2 of Ovis aries. Classification (NCBI taxonomy): domain Eukaryota; kingdom Metazoa; phylum Chordata; class Mammalia; order Artiodactyla; family Bovidae; genus Ovis; species Ovis aries. The sequence continues at coordinate 57,193,454 of NC_056056.1, forward strand.
TGGGGGTGCTGTTTTCCATTGTCTCTGCCCTTCTCAGACCACAGCATACAAACATCCCTGTAAACATGTCTGCAGTGTTAGTGCTAGGAGATTCTCAGGACCTCTGCAACATCTTCCCTCAGTAGATGAGGAAGCTCAGACCCAGAAACACTGTGATTTTTTTTTTTTTTTCCTAAAAGTCTTCATTGAATTTGTTACAGTGTTGCTTCTGGTTTTCTTTTGGGTTTTTTTTGGCACAGGCATGTGGGAATCTTAGCTCCCCAACCAGGGATCGAACCTGCACCCTTGCATTGGAAGGCAGTGTCTTAACCATTGGACCAGTGCAATCCCATTGGGAAGTCCCAAAACACGTGATCTTTTCCCCCTTAGTTTCTGGAAAAATCAAGACCTCAGAGCAACTCCCTCGACACTCTGCCTATACTTTTCACACTCGACTAGTACTTCACAAGATTTCACAGGCATTTGACTCACCCTGAGAATTGGGACTAAAAGCTTTTATTTTATCCATTGTTCTTTGCACAGTGAGGGTCAGTTTGTCTTCATTTTGAATTTTTCCTCTGAACCGAAAATTCTAGGAGCTCTCTTTCCCCCAGCCCCAGCCCCATCATGCCAGCAGTAAGATATATTCCTCTGAAAACAAATGAAAGTTACCAATGGATTGTGTTGCTCTCGTTTCAGATTTGACTTTTACTGTTCTTGAGAACCTTGTCCTCCCTGCTGATTTGTCTCTAAATCAAGAAGAATGAACAGGAAAACACTGTGACCTAAGAGACACCCCCTGCTCCAGGGTTTGGTGGCGAGTCAGGGCCAGCAGAGGTGGTGGGGAAGTGGGGTTGCTTTAGATTTTGCACCTGCACTTTGTCGACCTTGTCCTCCTGTGTTCCCGTTATTTATGCTGATGTCTTCCAGGCTGTCCCCCTCTGAGTGTGAGTGGAGGAGCATGTGGGCACCCAGCTGTGACCAAAGGGAGATCCTGGCCCTGGGTAGGTGCCCTGCCGGGGGCCTTGGGTTGAAGGTGGTTAGCCCTTGAGAACACCATTGCACTCAACACTTTACCTTCGAGGGCCTAGGGGAAAACTGCAGATTAAGGCCCATTGCTACCAAGGCCTTTTCCTTTGTGGGGATGTGTACCCCACAAAAGATGTAGAAGGGGGTAACTGCTGATGGCCTGAGGGCTCCCATGAACACGATTTTCTTCAAAGTCTCCAGCAGCAAACCAAAATAGCAGCTACAAAACAGGCTTTCTTGCCCTCAAGTCCAGCCTGCCTAGTGCAAGCTCTTCATGCTCTTCTGACAGTTTCATATCACTTAAGACAAAGTGAATCCACTTGCATTTGGTTGTAGTGAGCAGAAAACTGAACCAGGGATTTTGGGAGGAAAGCTTAAAGCCACTGTCCCGTCACAGATGTTTTAAAAATAATAGTTAACGATTATCGAAACATTGTGTGTATGCCTGCTTACCATCCTTACAGGAACTTTCTGAAGTAGAGTGAGTTCATGCTTTGAAAGCATGTAGGACTGTTTGGTTTGGGTCTGCATTTTTCTAGAGGACTTTTAAGAAACAGGATTCCCACAAATTCTTACTTTGCTTTGTTGCCTAAAATATTTGTATTTACTTATATTTACAAATTGATTATAGTCTCAAGTTTAAGAAATTTAGAGAATTCCCTGGGGTAACTGAGGATAGCCTTCTAGATCAGACTGTTGTTTGAAGTTTCATTTAAATGTTGTGCTACCCTGTTACAGAGAGCCTAAAGAGAGTTGTTTCTGCAGAGAAGAAGCTGAAAGAGAATAGCTAATCTCAGGGAAATTCTAAGTGGGAAGTGAGAGGAAGAGGGTGCGTTCTGGGCTGTTGAAGTCTGGTGGAAGAAGGGACCATAGTGTTTGTCATGGTGTCCTCCACCTCACTTAAAACAGCCCATGACTGAGTGGAGCTTTTCGTCCTCTGCAGGTGACATTTGTAAAGGTGAGGAATGAGGACTCTTGGCATCATCCCCTAAGACCGTGGTTATTTTATTTCCTTCTCTGTCTCCCTCTTCCCTGCCTTTCTTCCTCCCCTCTGATATTTTCTGTTTCTGCCTGTCTTCCACTGGCACCATTTTCCTTCCACCTATCTGTGTGCCCAGAGTCTCTGCTCCCATCCATCTTGTTTGTGGTCCATTCTGCTGTTCAGCTTCTCCAGAAAATAGAGCTTCAGTTCCCTTGCCATTCATCCTCCTCATAACCTTTACAAACTCATTAGTCCCTGTCTTTCTGCCAAGAATGTTTTCCCAGAGGTTCAGATCACCAAATCCAGTGGCTTGTTCTCAAAGCTTAGTCTTGTCCTGAATAGAATTGGACACTTACACCATCCAAATTCAACCTCCCCTCTTGTGGTCTCTGTGCCCTGGCTTCTGAGAACTCCTTTGCCTTTTCCTGTGCTGGTGGGGGAGAATGCCTGCAAAGATAGGTCTATCCCTTTGTCTCCTCAGAAACTTACTCCTTCTTTAGCCTCTGGATGAGTGACTTCCAAGTTTCTGTCTTCGGCCTAGTTCCCAGAGAACCCTGTCCTGCCATGTGGTGAACATTCCAGCTTGTCAACCTGTTGTCACTGAAACAGAATTTCTCCTCTTCTACACATTAAGTTGCCCCTCTCAATTGTCCAGTCTTTTTAATCATCTCAACTCCAAGTTGACATTTTTATCTCTTGGCACAAAAGTCCTACCCATTAAAAAGAAAAATATTTCTAGCTACAGTCTTTCTCCATTTCCTTGTTTCCCCGCCCACTTCGCTACCCTTCTGGATCTTTTTTTTTCCCTAGGAGCCACCTTGATCTCTTGTCCGTTTCTTCTTGTGTGTGTGGAGACCAGAGTGATCTGAAGCTTCTGTCTCGTGGCTCTGAGAATCAAGCTCATGAACCCGGGTGTTTACAGCTCTGCAGGCTGATGCTGTCCTGCCTGTCTTTCCCTGCATCCTCCCGGGGCCTAGGGCCCCTCTTGTCAGGCAACCATCAGGCCTCGACATCCTTGCTACATTCTCCAGTCCCTGGCTTTTGGTGGCTGTTTTTCAGTTAGGGTACACTCCCTTCTCTTCTTTCCTTTGCCTCTCCAAAAACCTGTTTTTTCAGGCCCCAGCTCTAATTTGGCCATGCACCTTCCTAATCCCCCACCCCACCTAATCAGCTCTTTCTGTTTTACTCCAATAAACAGAATGTCACTTGTGCATTTTGGAACTAAAGCAGAGCAGAGCAGTCCAGTCAGTATCTGACATCTCTGTCTGGTCTCCCCAAGAAAATGAAGCTCCTTACGGGAGCACCCATGGCGCCATCTGCATATCTGCCTCACATGGGGCAGTCCCTGGGCACCTGAGTTCATTTCTCCTCACAAAGGAGACATGTTCTTTCTTCAGGACATCTGGCTGTGACCTTACTGAGGCCTCACACACCGCTTTCTGGCTGCCGGTTATTGCCCTTATTGATGGATTTTGCTAGGAGGGAGGAGAGCAGAAAGCAAGATTGGTTTCAGGCACCGAGAGCAGGTTGGCACCAAGTGGACAGATACCTATTGTGGAGTCCATGTAGCTTCACTTTTTAAGCCTTGGAGCAGGACAGTTTCTTGTGAAAGAATACAGTTGAGTTTAAGTTTCACTTTAGAAATTGCACTGAAAGAAATCTCCCACACCAAAGGAAAAGTTTTCTGGGTCACTGTCGTTTTGAAGATAGCTCTTTGAAGAGTGTTTTTCTAGAGATTGTGTAGATGAGGATGAGCTGGTGGTAGTGGGAGGATCTCTCTAGCTGGGGGTGGGGCGCGGAACAGGCAGGAGAGGTGCCCTATCCAGTCAGCTCTGTGCTTTACTTTGCCACCCAGTTTTTGGTTGAACAGTGGTTTCTATTTGGAGGAATCTGTGCTTTAGAATCATTTGAAGAGTCTATCTAAAAAGGCTAAGTTAACTCGTAAAGACCTGAGAACTAGCTATGTACACTCAAATTTCTTGCCACATGATGGCTTTTCGTGAAACTTGGTGATAGACCCCTAAACCTCTCAAATTCCCAATACGGATTCTCATTTCCTCTTTCCATTTCACATCATTTAATTCACAAGCCTGCCCCTCGTTTTGGGAGGGTGACTTGATATGGAATGCTGCTGCATGTGAGATGAGAGCTGGCGAGCCTTGCACATGTTCTGAATCATTTGAGCAGGGAGGAGAGCACACTGTACCAGAGCCTGTACTTCTGCCAGCTGTCTCCTAAACAGTCCGGGTGGGACCATTGTGTCTGGCCTTGCCTTGCTTCAGAAGGAAACCTGGGGAGAGATTTCTCAAATTTCACTGTACATCGAGAACCAAGACTGAATCTCAGCCCAATTCCATGAAGTCACATGTGGATTTCCCAAATACCCCAATCTTGAAACTCCTCATAAAGGCATTGGGTCTGAGCTTTATCAGGTTTCAATGTGCCAACAAAGCCAGCTTCCTCACACTCTTTGGTATTCCTTTAATTCAGAACTCTTATTAAAGTATTCAATAAATGTTTGATTGCTGAAGTTGTTTCTCTTCTTTTTTGTTCACCCAATTAGCAAAATACCACTGTTTTGCAATGTTTTATTTTTCTAGCTTGTAACTTAATGATGATTTATTTCTTTAAAGCTTATTTGGTCCAACGATAAGTATTTTTCCATATAATGTTTTACTGAGTTTCTGTGAATGCCATCACCACGTAGTTTTGTATCTCTGCATAGAAACCAAAATAAATTTCAAATATTAAAGCTATAAAATTATTAAATTTAATTGTTTCCTCTTTAAAAAAAGTATAGTTGATATACATTGTATGAGTTTCAGGTGTACAACACAGTGATTTGACATTTGTATACATTACTAAATTGATCACAATAAGTCTAGTAACCATTTGTCCCCATATGAAGTTATTTTAGTATTAATGATTATATTGTACCTCTTAATCCCCCTCTAAATATTAAGGTCATTAGTACTGCATTAAAATTGACTGAAATAAGGCATGTTAGTAAGGAAAAGTTCTTTTTTTTTTTTTAACCTTTAGCACCTTCACTCACCTTCCCATCCAATCCCCATGTAAGTTCCAACACACTGCAAATGCATTCCCAGGCACACATTCTGTAACTTTCCATGACCTGATCCTTACCTCCAACCCCATTCGTCCTCACCAGGCAGCCCTGGTTCTAGGTCAGAGGTAACTGGGCTGCTCGTCATAATACACTCGTTACCTCCCAGTGTTTGTCCTTTGCTGTACCCTTGGCTGGAATGCTTTCTGCCTGTGTCAACCCCAGTGAAGCTGTCTTTCTAGGCCTCTGCCCTGACTGCTGTGTATTTTGGGAAGCTACGCCTTGGTGCTCAGGCCCTGAGGTCGGGGAGGGTATCCTGGAGCTGACACGGTGAGAACCCATCGTGACCCCAATCATAAGGAAAACAAGCCTAGGCCCCAGCCACATACCAATTGGATGTTCTCCCATAATGTATATACCTTGCTAACTAACACATCCTATCCACTGCCAACCCCCACATCCACATGGACCATATCACAGGAGTTTCCCCACACTCTCAGAAAAGCCACTGGAACCAGAAAAATGGGATCTGCATCCTCTGAGCCTGTGGAACTACAAGCCAAACCATGCTCACCAGACACCTCTCTGTTGTGTAGAACTGCAATGAGGCACTAAGGGGCAACAGGAGAAGCCTCAGGCCAACGGGACCCTCCCTGCTTTAGCCGACCCATGCTCTCGAGGGTTCTAGCCACCTGATGAGAATATTCCATTTGATGGCTCAGACTTAGGAGGTATGGGTGTGGGATGCAGAGCGCAGCTTGATGGGCCATGAGAGCCACCCACATCAGTAGCCCACACTGGACGTTTTGTAGGAACAGCATGTTCTAAAGGTGTGAAAGAGCTTCAGTTTAAGAATCACTATCTATGCTAGACCTGTGTGTTGGACCTGTATCCAGAAATGAGAAACAAGAATTAGAGTGCTTTACGTGATTAAGGAGCAAATGCAGAAACAGGTGAGGCAGTTCCTCTGACTCCTCCCTGAGCCAACTAATTCTTCTTCTTCTGGGCCTGGATCCGCGAGCCAAGCTTCCAAAGGTCTAAGTACAAGTTCCGCTTCAGGATGGCACTGCTGCACAGCAAGGCCCCTTGCAGGGCTCCAATCAACCCACAGGTGAGGATATCTTGGCCTGGGAGACAACAGTGGAGGCCTGTGAGCATCCCCCTGCCCCACCTCCAAGCAGGGTAGTGGGGAGACGGGCCCCTGAGCCAGGGCCACAGAGATGCCTTCAGACCAGAACCAGGGTCCCCAGCCACCAAGGCAACAGAAACGGAGGGCTGACTGACAGGCCCAGGGTCCCAGTGTTCCTGGCAGGATGGGGCCTTCAGCGTACCTGTCAAGTAGAGGTTTGGGATGGGGCTCTGGGCCCTTATGGAGGCCATCGCACCAGGATGTAGGCGGCCCAGGTCATGGTCAGCCCCATAGCAGGCCCCCTGGGGAGCCGCCAGGTAGAACTGAGTGCTCAGCGGGGACCCTCCAGTCACACTGTCCACCTGAAGAGGCAAAAGAGGTGGCCGAGGAGTGGGAGGGGGACCTTGTGGGACCTTCACCTCTTCCTCCCCTGCCCCTGCACAAGCTGCCAGCCAGCACAGGCTGCCCTGGAGTTCAGTCACCCCAGGCCTCATTCCCAGCCCCACAGAAGGGGCAGATGCACGCACCGCCAGCTCTGCCCTCTTACCTTCCCTTCCAGATGTGGGAACTGCTTCAGGAAGACCGACACAGCGGCTTCAACAAAGGAACTCTTGAGGGTCTCGTAGGCACTGCTCCGCTTTCCCTGGGGCTCGTCCCGCCACTCCTTGAACCACTCGTATGAGGTGGGTATTAGTATGACTGCTGTCGACCGGTCTGGGGACGCAGAGCCGGGTCACTGCTGCCGCCCCTCCCAACCCAAGCCCCAGCCCCCAGCACATCAAGCCTCACCTGGGTACCTGTCCTCCCAAGTTGGGTCCTTGGCTGATGAGAAGGAAATGAAGAGAAGGGGCATGTGCGCGGCGGCCTTGTCCCCAGGCAGAGAGACATAGTGCTCCATCCTGGGGAGGGGAGGGGCTGTTGGCCCTGGCCATGTCCCCCATAGCCACCAGCTCCACCCCGAGCACAGCTTATCCCCAGGGGCCCCAAGGGATGAAGCCAAGGCACAGCCCAGGTGGGAAAAAATCCTTTTGGAGTAGATTCTTGCCCATCTCCTCCCATCCTATATCCTCTGCTTCCCCCCCTAGCATCTGTGGCTCTGGGGGACCAGGCTGCTACCCTTCCTGCACATGTACACCCAGGCCTTACGCCTTGTCCATGTCTTTGTCAAAATAAATATAGTAGTTGGTGGTCGGCAGCTCCAGGTCCTTCTTGGTGCCTCGGAGGCAGATGAAGACAGAGAACATGCTCAGGCCGGGCCGAACCATCCCCAGCTGCCGCTTCACACCTGCAAACGGTTAGGAGGGCCATGTAAAGGAGACCACCAAGATCTGCCACCACCCCGGGAGCCAGCGGACACCTGCTCACCTCATCTGCAGCCTCAGCTGTTTGGACAACTCGGCCTGCTCTGTCTCCTGCCTATCGTGCCCATGGCCCCAGACATCTGCTCTGAGTGCCATGAGAAGCAGAGATGCCCAGCTCCCTGAGCCACTCACAGCATCTGTGTCATCGCCCCATTGTCACCTTAATGTCTAAGTTAAGAGCAGGGACTTCCCTGGTGGTCCAGTGGTAAAGAATCCATCTGCCAATGCAGGGGATGCAGCTTCAACCCCTGGTTGGGGACGATCCCATATACCTCAGAGCCCGTGTGCCACAACTACTGAGCCTGTGCCCTAGAACCCGTGCTCCAAAACAAGCCACGCACAGAGACGTCTGTGCACCACAACAGAGTAGCCCCTGCTCACAACTAGAGAAAGCCTGCGTGCAGCAACAAAGACCAGCGCAGCCAATAAATAAATAAGAGCAGAGGACAGGGCTCCACATGACAGCTGTCAACAGCAGTCTTTTAAGCCTTGGCTTCAGTATTAAGTTGAATACAAACCATTTAATGGATAAAAATGAAAATGTTAGTCCCTCAGTCATGTCCGACTCTTTGCAACTCCATGGACTATAGCCTGCCAGGCTCCTCTGTCCATGGAACCTGGCAGGTTACAGCCCATGGGGTCACAAAGAGTTGGACAGGACTGAGCAACTAACTTACCCCCCGCCCCAACACACACACACATGAAATAAATAACTAATGAGAACCTACTGAATAGCACAGGAAACTCTACTCAGTGCTCTGTGGTGACCTAAAGGGGAAGGAAATCTAAAAATGAAGGGATATATATGTACGTATAACTGATTCACTTTGTTCTACAGCAGAAAGTAACACAACACTGTAAAGCAACTATATTCCATAAAAAAAATCAATTAAAAAAAGAACCTTGGGTCTCAAATCAGGCACACAATGATGAGACCAAACCCTACTGCTCCAGACCAGCCTCAGCTCCTTTACTTATTTTGTCAATGAGTCTTCCTCACTCAAAAAAATGTCCTCTTCAAAACATCCCCAATAATGTCCAAGCTCAGCCCCAGAATTTAAGAAAGGCACTCCTATTCACAAAGACTCCCTCTGTCTGACCACCTCACCTCCGTACCCTCAACCCCAAAGCACTGCCTTGTCCCCAAGGCCACAAGATATCCTGTTTCCATCTCTGATACAGAGACAGAACTGTCAGAATCTCTACCCCAAACAGCTGGAAACATCAGGAATCTCAGGGGTCTCTGGGGCCTCTAGGTTGAGCATCACTGCCACCACTGAAAGGTTCTCAAACTGGGATTCATCCAGCTCCCACTCGGGATGGGTGGCTGGTCCTTCAGGCAGGTGGAGGGCGGAGGGTGCTGGCACAGGAGACTGTCTTCAGGGCTGAGATACACAGGAGCAGTGGAAGCTGTACCAGCCAGTGAAGGAGGGGCAAGCTCCCTGTTTTGTTTTTGCACCCAGCACCATGTGACCAAAATAGAATTTGGGGGTGGGAAAGAAGGCAGGAGTGGACTAACTAAGTCAAAACCAGGTACTGTCTTTTGGGGGGGCCAGAGGTGACTAAGGTGGAGCTTCCCTTAGCTCAGTCAGCAAAGAATCTGCCTACAATGCAGGAGACCCAGGTTTGATCTCTGGGTTGGGAAGATCCCCTGGAGAAGGAAATGGCAACCCACACCAGTGTTCTTGTCTGGGAAATCCCATGGAAAGAGGAGCCTGTAAGCTACAGTCACAAAAGAGTCAGACACAGCTTAGTGACTAAACAATAACTAGCTGGAACAAGGAGAGCCCACAAATATAAGATTAATCTTCCCCTGTATCTCTAAACACAAAAAACAGTTTCCAGAAAATACAGAACTCCCTCATAGGGTCCTTTTCTTATTCACTTAGGTTGTATGAACATTAAGTGTAAAAGAAATTATGTTCTCCACACATGTGGCTTGGGGTAAAGAATCCACCTGCCAATGCAGGAGACACAGGAGACTTGGGTTCAGTCCCTGGGTGGGGAAGATTCCCTGGAGGAGAGCATGGCAACGCATTCTAGTATTCCGGCCAAGAGAATCCCACAGACAGAGGAGCCTGGCAGCGCCATGGGGTTGCAAAGAGCAAGACACAACTGCGCATACACACACACACACACACACACACACACACACACACCCCAAATTATGCTCTTAATGCCTCTTAGACTCAAAAGGAACTAGGAATCATTCTAGGCAGGAAAATACTTTTGCTTTTTTTTTTTTTTTTTCAGGTGTCCCTTCAATAACTCCATGTCATTTATTTGCATTGCCTTCCTTGTGGATTTTTTGTCACCTAAGGACGTGCACTTGATGAGCGCCCAGGGCCATCAGGAGACAACGTCAGGGTTCAAAGGTCCTGGGAGAGAGGGAGGCTGGAAGTACCAAAGGCCACTGGGCGGTCTCCGCCTCAGGCCATACAGCTCACCCAGCTCACCCAGCCTGAGAGAGGGGAGGCCTTCACTGGCAGCAGACATTGGCTGAGGCCCCATGAAAGGAGGCAAAGGGCTAAGGGCCTGTTTCCCAAGTACATGTCCTGTACCCCAGAGACAGTCACAGTGGCTGCCAACCCTCTCCCGGACCAGGAAAGCCAAGACCTCACTTTTCTACTGGGTCTCCTTCCCGGGTTCCCCACGAGCAGCTGCGGGCCCACCCTCCAGGGTGGATGCTGCTTGTACTGGGCTCTAGGCTCCTCCTCAGGTTTCCACCAAGGTTTCCATCCCAAACGCATCTTGGGCTGTTCCTTACTCCCCACCTCCCGCCCCAGCCATAGGCCTGGACACAGACCCCTCTCTCTCACCCTCCTAGGTCGCTGGGCCCCTCCCGGCCAGCGGCCTCCTTCCCTCAATCACATCGGGAGCTGCCAACTCCATTTCCAAATGGTGACGCCCCAGCTAACCTTGGCTCAGCCACTCTGTCCCTTGTGAGCTGATCTGCTCTCTTCCTCCTTCTAGTAAGGCCTTCTCTCTGGAAGCCCCACGTTTCCCAGCCCAGAGGGGACCAGGAATCCAGGCTTAGGAGTCAGAAACATCAGCCTCTTCCTCTCCACTTGGCTGCCTCCAGCTGGGTGGGCCTTGGGCAGCGATTCACCCGTGAGCCTCCATTTCCCCTGCCATCAACATGAGCTCTCTACCCAGCAGCTGAGGATCAAATGCAAGGACAAAGGTAAAGCTCGCACACAGACACGGCTCCCCCACCAAAACCACAGGCTTTTCTATTTGGACACGACCTGTCAGTGGAGATGACTGGCACGTGTGTGTGCTCAGTCATGTCCAACTCTTGGCAAACCCATGGTCTGTAGCCCACCATGCTTCTCTGTCCATGGGCTTATCCCAGCAAGAATGCTGGAGTGGGTTGCCATTTCCTCCTCCAGGAGATCATCCCCACCCAGGGACTGAGCCCGAGTCTCCTGCATCTCCTTCACTAGCAGATGGATTCTTCATCACTGAGCCACCTGGGAAACCCAGAGATGACTGGACTGAGGCTTATTTCTATCTGGGTCCCAGGTTTTGAGAGCAGGGCTCCAGAAGAAGAATCCAGGGGGGTACCCCTGCAGCCTCAGCACCAATACAAAGCTGGTTCCTGCAGAAGCGGGAAAACATAACCTTAGGTCCCAAATAAGGCCCATAGCAATGATACCAAGACCTTCGTTTCCACTCCAGCCTTCCCTTCCCTTAACAGCAATGTCAGACCAGACTTCCCCACACCAAACAAGTGTGAAATTAAGGAAAGAAGCAGAATTCACATGGCAAACTTAATGAAAAACCCAGGAACCATTCCTTTAAGACTCAATCCACCATCATTAACTATCAGGGAGATGATCTAAGGTCAAGGGAAACCAGAAATGGGCAACTGGGACTGGAAACTTGAAAGAGGAAAGGGAAACGCAGTTGAGGTTATCAGGGGAAAGGGTGTAAATTTGCCAAGGATGAAATAAGAGATAAAAACTAAAGGGTCTTTGGGGAGGATGCAGTACAAAGGAAGTTATCCCACCCCCTAAACAGAGGCCTGCTGGGGACAGATGTTATTAATAGAAATTGGTGTGCTCACCTTTTCTGCCTAAGGAGGGTCAAAGGGCAGCCCTGATGCTGGGGGAAGCATCAGCCAGGCTGAGTCAGCTGGAAGCAGAGGGCAGGTCCAGGGCACTTGGAGGAGAGCCACGCAACTCATTTGTTTACCTGGCAGACAGCGGGCCTGCTCTGGCAGCAAGTGCTCGTAGGTGTTGAACAATCCCGCACTGGAGATCACGATGGGGCAATAGATGTTCACCAGGTCCTCACCCTTCTTCACAGTGACACCTGCAGGCACAAGAGCTTGGCTGAGGTTCTGTGCACTCCAAGAAGACAAGAAAGGCCCCCATTCCTACCCCACCCCATCTCTCCCACACTGACCCAGGCAGGTAGGCCCCAGCTAAAACTGCAGAGTGAGGGATCAGCCCAAAGCACTGCCTACAAGGCCCAAAAGGCCCACAGTCCACACACTGGCTTTCTAGCTCTCTCTCTGCCTGATGTGGGAGCTCTTCTCTTTAGCCACCAGCCAACCTCCACACTAACCCAGACAGAGCCCGTGAGCTGATAGCCTTCATTAAAATGCCAGGTCCTTCTTTACTGTTGCCAGAGTTTTTGGTTCCAACACACTCTCTTTTAAACCCTCCACTGACACCTCAACCTCTAGTTAAACTCCAAACCCTCCTATCAGCCTTCTGTGATGTGCTCCCTTCTGTGCATCCAGCCTCATCTCTGACCGTCTGACCGTTTCCAGCAAACTATTAGATAGGACTATATGCAAGTAGCATGTGTGTGCATTCATGCTCAGTTGTGTCTGACTCTTTGCAACCCCATGGACTGTAGCCTGCCAGGCTCCTCTGTCCATGGGATTTCCCAGGCAAGAATACTGGAGTGGGTGGCCATTTCCTCCTCCAGGGGGTCTTTCTGACCCAGGGATCAAACACACATCTCCTGCAGCTCCTGCAATGCAGATGGATTCTTTACCAACTGTGTCATCTGGGAAGCCCCCAAAGGCTGACAGTCAATCATTTTTTTAACCTAGAAATGTGACAGTCTCTTATGATTCAACCTAATATTTTCAGATGCCTAAATATATTCAGCTCATGGGACTTCTCTGGTGGTCCAGTAGCTAAGACACTGAGCTGCCAGTGAAGGGGGCCCAGGTTCGATCCCTGGTCAGGGAACTAGATCCCACACGCCACAGCTAAGAGTTCACACGAAACAAAGAAGACCACAGATTCCATGTGCCACAACAGACCTAGTGCAGCCAAAAAAGAGAAAAGAAACTCAGCTCTTTCATATCTCTGTGCCCCTGCACACTCTGTTCCCCCCGCCTGGAATGACCTCCTCTCCCCTCTGACCAGCTTGCTCTCACCCATCATGACCTCCCTCTGAGAGTCCCTGTCCCACCATCCTGTGCCACCTCCGGCCTCAGTGTGTGCCTCCATGCGGCACCTTGATTATATCTCAGTCATCTGCCCTCTGAGACTGGAAACTTCTTGAGTCAGAGATTAGGATTTACTTATCTTTTATCACATAGCATGTGAAAAACATAAATATATCCAGAACTGAATTTAATTCAACTGATAAACCCTCCTTGGTTCACAGACCACCTGATGGCTGGGAGGAAAACTGGTTTGTGACTGTGAGAGAAAGTCTTGCACAGCTGATGGCCACCCCTGCCTCACTGCTGGGAACTTTCCAGTCTCTTCTACAGATACGTCCTCAAAGATCACTGACGGCCTTTTCTCCCTTGACTTTTGGGTTCCTTGGGCCACCCACTCACCACCTCCTCCTTGGAAGCTTACTCTGGTGAATTCACCATCACACCAGCCCTGTTTCCTTCAGGCCTCTCTCTTCTCCCTTTGCTGAGGCTTTTGAAGTTACCCTAGATGGCCTGTCTATTTACCAGAGCCCTTCCCTGCATAGACCCTCTCCTTGTAGAGTTTATCGTTGGTGGAATTTTGACTCTCTGCTCAGGTAACAGCAAACACCTGAGCCAGGGTAGAGTCTGAGCCCCACTCTGCCATTTACAGGGCATCCTGGTGGCCTCCACACCACCCTATGGAGCACCCAGGTTACAACTCACTCCATCAGTCACTGAACAAACATTTACTGGGCTCCAGTATGTGATAAAGTCTATAGACATAAAGATAAAAAAGACACCACCTCTACACTCAAGGAACTCCTGGATTAAAGGATAACTAGTGGCCACAGGACTGGAAAATATCAGTTTTCATTCCAATCCCAAAGAAAGGCAATGCCAAAGAATGCTCAAACTACTGCACAATTGCACTCATCTCACACGCTAGTAAAGTAATGCTCAAAATTCTCCAAGCCAGGCTTCAGCAATACATGAACCGTGAACTTTCTGATGTTTAAGCTGGTTTTAGAAAAGGCAGAGGAACCAGAGATAAAATTGCCAACATCCGCTGGATCATCGAAAAAAGAAGAAAGTTCCAGAAAAACATCTATTTCTGCTTTATTGACGATGCCAAAGCCTTTGACTGTGTGGATCACAATAAACTGTGGAAAATTCTGAAGGAGATGGGAATACCAGACCACCTGACCTGCCTCTTGAGAAATCTGTATGCAGGTCAGGAAGCAACAGTTAGAACTGGACATGGCACAACAGACTGGTTCCAAATTGGCAAAGGAGTACATCAAGGCTGTATATTGTCACCCTGCTTATTTGACTTATATGCAGAGTACATCATGAGAAACGCTGGGCTGGAAGAAGCACAAGCCGGAATCAAGATTGCTGTGAGAAATATCAATAACCTCAGATATGCAGATGACACCACCCTTATGGCAGAAAGTGAAGAGGAACTAAAAGCCTCTTGATTAAAGTGAAAGAGGAGAGTGGAAGGTTGGCTTAAAGCTCAACTTCAGAAAACGAAGATCATGGCATCTGGTCCCATCACTTCCTGGGAAATAGATGGGGAAACAGTGTCAGACTTTTTTGGGAGGGCTCCAAAATCACTGCAGATGGTGATTGCAGCCATAAAATTAAAAGATGATTACTCCTTGGAAGAAAAGTTATGACCAACCTTGATAGCATATTTAAAAGCAGAGACATTACTTTGCCGACTAAGGTCCGTCTAGTCAAGGCTATGGTTTTCCAATAGTCATGTATGGATGTGAATGTTGGACTGTGAAGAAAGCTGAGCGCTGAAGAATTGATGCTTTTGAACTGTGGTGTTGGAGAAGGCTCTTGAGAGTCCCTTGGACTGCAAGGAGATCCAACCAGTCCATTCTGAAGATCAGCCCTGGGATTTCTTTGGAGGGAATGATGCTGAAGCTGAAACTCCAGTACTTTGGCCACCTCATGCAAAGAGTTGACTCATTGGAAAAGACTCTGATGCTGGGAGGGATTGGGGACAGGAGGAGAAGGGGACGACAGAGGATGAGATGGCTGGATGGCATCACTCACTCGATGGATGTGAGTCTGAGTGAACTCTGGGAGTTGGTGATGAACAGGGAGGCCTGCCGTGCTGCGATTCATGGGGTCGCAAAGAGTCGGACACAACTGAGTGACTGAACTGAACTTGTCTCTATTGAATAAATGATGAAATACTGTTCTCTGGGGACCATGCCACCCTTTATCCTTCCTGTGTCCTTTTCACTTCCAGACCAGGTCAATTGCTATTCCTAGGCACCCTCAGCTTGAGGCAGATTCCATCCCGTAATCCCCAATTTGGAGGTCTCTGCCCTTAGTGCTTTCTTTGCTCTGCACTCCCAGTCTCTCTCACCCACACCAAGGACTGTGAAGACGACACAGGGCTCTCACCACAGGCTTTCCCAGCTGAGTCAAGCAGGATGCTGTGCACAGGGGCCCTTGTGAGGACAGCGCCCCCGGCCCGCTGAATCACAGGGATGGTGTGGAAGGCAATCTCACTGGAGCCCCCTCGGGGATAAAAGGCCCCTTTTAAGTAGTAGTTAACCAGCAGAGCGTGCATGGCAAAGGTGGTGTGGCTGGGGGTCACACCTGTAGAAGGAAGGAGGGGGTGATGAGGCAAGAGCAGGCAGCAATACCATTCAGAGAAGAACATGGGAGGGGGGCTCAAGAGGAAAGATATACGTGTATAATTATGGCTGATTCACACTGCTGTAAAGCAGAAACCAACACAATATTGTAAAGTAATTTTCTTCCAATGAAAAAATAAAAAAGGAACACGGGTTCCTGTCAGAAAACATGCAGCCTTTGGGAATTCCCTGGTGGTCCAGAAAACATGCAGCCTTTGGGAATTCCCTGGTGGTCCAGTGGTTAGGACTAGGTGCTTTCCCTGTTGTGGGGGGCCTGGGTTCGATGCCTGGTTCGAAAACTACGATCCTGCAAGCTGCATAGCGTGACCAAAAAAAAAATGCATATATATATATATATATATAAAACATGCAACCTGAGTCTATGCCTCCCAGGATCCAAGTGATTCTCAGGGCAGCCTCTTTCTATCCAAACAGGCAAACAGAGAGCATTCCAGGTCTTGGGCCAGTGGGAATGATCTCCCTGTGAACTGCCATGCTGCCAGGGAGGGGAGTGTGGACTGGAAAGAAAACCATCCAGGACGTCGGTGAGGGGGATTTTTATCAGGGTATCCAGCAGGGGGGAAGACAGGCATTTCTTCCCTGAGCTCCAGAGGACCTGGAGTGTGAGCAGCTCCACTTCAGTCAGCTAGGCAGGCTCAGAGTCAAAGAACTGATGCTTTTGAACTGTGATGCTGGAGAAGACTCTAAAGAGTCCCTTGGATAGCAAGGAGATGAAACCAGTCAATCCTAAAGGAAATCAGTCCTGAATATTCATTGGAAGGACTGATGCTGAAGCTGAAGCTGAAGCTCTAATAATTTGGCCACCTGATGCAAAGAGCCAACTCATTGGAAAAGACCCCGAGGCTTGGAAAGATTGAAGGCAGGAGAAGGGGGTTACAGAGCATGAGATGGTTGGATGGCATCACTGACTCAATGCACACGAGTTTGAGCAAACTCCAGGAGATAGTGAAGGACATGGAAGCCTGGCGTGCTGCAGTCCATGGGGTCACAAAGAGTCGGACATGACTGAGTGACTGAATAAACCAGGCTCAGGAAGAAAGACTAAGAGCCAGGGGCTGCCCAGGGCCCAAGGCCAGGACCCACCGTAAGTGGGGAAGATGTAGCTGAGCACGGCCTGGAGCTCCGGGGAGGCGGGGAGTTGCTGCAGGACCTCAGCCAGGCTCTGGGTGGACGCACGAAGGAACGGAGAGAAGCGGGTGAGCAGCCCATACTTGGTGAGAAGCTGAGCCACAGGCAGTGGGAGGATCTTCAACAGGATAACATAAAAGGCTCCACGGGATACCACCTGGGAGGGGAGTAAGCAGGGAGGAACAGGGCTCACCTCCAGACCCGCTGTGACAGAACTGCCTGTCCAACAGCCTGCACAGTCCAAGGGACCAGCAACACTTGGTGGTGGCGGTTTAGCTGCTGAGTCATGTTCGACTTTTTCCAAGCTATGAATTGTAGCCCATCAGGCTTCTCTGTCCATGGGGATTCTCCAGGCAAGAAAACTGGAGTGGGTTACTATTTCCTTCTCCAGGGGATCTTCCTGAATCAGGGATCCAACCTGTGTCTCCTGCATTGCAGGCGGTCTCCTGCACTGGATTCTGAGCCTGCTGAGCCACCAGGGAAGCAGAACTTGGCTAAATGTGGATCATAAAACTGTAGTCTAAGTTTTTTTTTCTTTTTTTCCCATTCTCCCCCTCAGATAAGTCCTTTTTCGCTTTTCAGTTGCCTGCCCAAAGTCCTTTTGAAAAATTGCAATCTGGTCTCAGATGAAGTGGAAAGGGGTTACAGATATAACCACATGGAAGCCAGCCTGGCCAGGCCAGAGTGTGAGTGGCAGCTGCTGAGCCCAGGCTCCAGAGAGAGGGCCTGGCTCAGCACAGAGGTCAACTTGGATCAGGGCTGAGTTCCAGACAAACATGTCTGTTCCTCCTTCCTGCCTCCCTCACCCGTCACTCCACTAATGAGGAAGGTGAGCCTTGTTGGGAATAACACATGTCTGTGTTACCTTAACCAGCTTCATATACTTGTCAATGGCAGCTTCTTCCTGGGGAAACTTGTCCTTGAGGCCCTGAATGTAGGCTTTCATCCCCGCGTACATGGGAAAGTCTTTTCGGCCATCAGGCCCTTCTAGTACCATGATGTCAAAGGGAGAGGGCAAGGCAGCCCAGTCTAGCTGCCCCTCAGTGATCTGATCCAAGATAAAACGGTCAAAGCTGCCCTCCTGCATACGCCCAATGTAATGGATTCCTGTTGAGAAACAGAAAAACAAGCCATGATAGGGATAAGGGAACTGAGCCCTGGAAAGGCTCCAATAAGGAAGCAAGGTGAAAGAGGCATCCTACAGGGCCAAGTCCACGCCCACAGAGGGGGTACCCACCCTTTCTGTAAAGGGGAGTTGCAGCAGAAACCAGTAGATCACCGCCCAGTTCAGCAGATACAGCTGTCAGACCATGGAGATACATGCGGTGTGTCTCTAACCCCTTTTCCCTTCATCTGAGATCAGATTGGAATTTTTCAAAAGGGATTTGGGCAGGAAAGCTGTCAGACCAACAGTGCCCAGGGAGAAGAAAACCTGGGCCTCCGAAACCACTGAAAAGCCCAGGATCGTCCTGCTACGGCTGCTCCAAACCTCCTGATCCCACCCCCTTTGCCTTGGCAGCCTTACCCGTGTCAAATTCAAGGCCATTCTTTCCAAAGGTATGACAACAGCCTCCTGCCTTGGTATGTTGTTCCAGAACGAGAACTCGCTTGCCAGTTTTGGCTAGGATCGCAGCTGCCGCCAAGCCCCCGAAGCCACTGCCAATCACCACCACATCCAGATTCTTTGGCACTCGGCTGACGGAGAAAGCTGCAGCAAAGGAGGAGATGGAGAGGGCAATGAAAGGACAATGAGGTGGAAACCAAGGCAGAATGTTCTAGCTTATATGATGCTCCAGAAAACTTCTAGAGCAGTTTGGCACAGGGCTCCTCACTAAAATATCAAAAACATTTTACCTGGGAAATACTCAGGACCTGCCGGGAAAGGTTGGACAAAGTGATTTAGGTTGATCTGAACTGATTTAACCAAAACCACTATGTAGCTGAGGATTTTCCCTACTTGCAAAGAAAGAATAATTTATAAACTATCACACACACACACACACACACACACACACACACACACACACACAAATGCTGACCGTGATCCAGGCTGAGAATCCTAAGTGCAGTCAGAGACCGAGCTAGGGAAGAAAGAAAACAAGGAGGTGGGGGACAAGAGAAGAGTGTCGTGGGGCTGGATGGTGGCTCATGCAACAGTCTTTTCATGAGCAGGTTATCTGCAGAAAATGCAGGATCTGCAGGCAGTAGTGGCGCAGCCCACTCAGATCATGGTTCTTAAAGATCTTGATCAGAGGCAGGACAGAGCTCCTCTGAGAAATCACAGCACCACCCCTTCACACTGGGGAAGCCTGGATGTGGGATTGAGGAGCAAGCACCTAAACAAGGCAAAACTGGACAGCCTATGGTGCCGTATGGGCACTTTCTACACAAGATCTATTCTTTCACGATCACTCCACTCCAGAAGAACTGAGATTTGGAATTTTTCAAGATGCCAGAGAACTCGGTAAACTTTGAACTTTTCAAACATTTTTTAAAAGACCTACAGTGAAAAATACATTTCATAATCCAGAACATACATCAGCATATAATATAAAGAAGTTTCACTATACTTACCAGAACTATATAGGATACATTGATATTTTCCATTTGACTGAATTTTAAAATGCTAGTTGCAACTCACTAAATTGATAACATGACCCACTATGAGAGATCAACACTTGGTTTCAAAAACAAACTAATCGTCTCATCTTTAGACCAATCCAGATAAATGGAGTTATTTGCTAATGGTTACACAGTAAATCAGGCTTCCCTGGTGGCTCAGACAGTAGAGAAAGTGCCTGCAATGTAGGAGACTGGGGTTTGATCCCTAGGTGGAGAAGGTCTCCTGGAAAGGAAATGACAACCCACTCTAGTATTCTTGCCTGGAAAATGCCATGGACAGAGGAGCCTGGAGGGCTACGGTCCATAGGGTCGCATAGGGTCGGACAGTGACTAACACTTCTACTTTCACTTTTTTCAGAGAGTAAATCAGTGTTGTTTGTTCAGTTGCTCAGTCCTGTCTGATTCTCTGCGACAGAGACAGTGACAGAGTCCAGTTAAAACTCTGATTTCAGAAATAATAGGCCTTCCACTTACAACAATACTGTCTTTATTTTTTTATTTTTCAAGCAGCCGAACTCTGTCTTTAAACTCTAAAAGAAACCCACAAATACTTTTCAAAAGATGACAGTGCAGATCCTCCCTAAACAAAGAGCTCTGAGCCCGAGGCACCCCACTGAGCCTCACTTCAACCACAAGAGATGGAACCAGCATAATCAGTCACATCCCTTGATGAACCAAATGCAGTTTCCTACAAAGGTTTCTGTGTAGCTCTCCCACGCCCTTGAACCCCTGGGGAAGATAAGTGAAAATGTTACGGTCTTAAAGCCAAAGAGGGGGAAAGATCTCTTCTTGTTTAAACCGTTAGCCATGGCTCTACCAAGTGGCAGGGTCCGAGCGTGGCTATGAAAAGAACTTGGCTCGCCGAGGACGATGCCCGAGACCCAGAGGCCACGATTCCCTAGGCCTGCGGGGACCAAGGGTCTCGCCAGGAGTGGATTCTAAAGCGGGCGCCTATACATGCAAAGATGCCCTCCCAGCACTTTGCATCTGGGAAACGCTAACCCATGAGGATGCTCGGGCGCAGCCTAGGTCCCCGGGGTGTCTTCCCGCTCACCTTGCTTGAGAACCTTCTTCCTGGCCTCCTTGTCAGTCACCAGAGGCGCGGGTGGCCGTTTGACATCCTCCAAGAAGGGGTTTGGGGAGCTGCCTGAGAACAGCCCCTTGTAAACTTTGCCGAGGATGACCAGCAGCAGCGCAGCCAGTAGCAGCAGCGACACCCACATCGCGCCGGCGCGGGGTACCGGGAACTCTCGTTCGGACGGCGCCTGGGGTCTGGAGCCACAGCTCTGCTCGGTTATAGTCCTCCCACCAGGAAGGCGGAGCCAACCGTGCCCGCTTATCAGCCCGCGGAAAAGCGAAGTCGCCCGCGGAGATTGACCCTCGCGCCTCTCCGTACTCGCTTCGCCTGCTGCGTGGAGGGCAGTGCTCCTGCGCCGAGGAGGCCTGGCGGGGCTGCTAGACCCCAACAGCAAAGAGCTGGGAACTCGGGGACTCAGCCGGCGTTCCCCGGGCGGGGGTCAGAGGAGGAGGAATGTGGGGCGGAAATGGTCGCCCTGGGGCGAGACAAGGCTGAGAGATGTAAGAGCGAGAGAGACACCGGATCCTGGCAGACAGGAGACCTGGGTTGTGGTCTGCGCTCTGCCGCGGACTCCCTGGATGACCGGTGGCAAGTTGCTTTCCTGTTTTCCCCGCCGAACAATTGAGAAAGTTTCTGGCCAGAGTCCCCACGCAGCCCCTGTCTGGCTGGGTGTCTCGCTGGATTGAGAACTCCCTTGACATCCGCGCATCGCAGCCGGCGAGCACCGGACTCTGGGACCCTCAAACTAGTCAATAGTTTTGGGCCCGGGCGCCCTGGGATGGCGACGCCTACGGCCGGGCCGGGTAGGGACTGGAGGGGGCGGGGAGCGCCCAGCGGCAAGGCCGGGGAAAGAACTATTCTACTTATGTATGCATTTATACTTAAGGTGTGGCCCCAATTTCTAGATTAAATATCTATTTAGCGTTTAAGCCCCAGCAAGCTTAAACTTAAAATCATTCCCTTTAATGTAGCTCCTTTCCTAAAGTGGGTGCACCATAAAACAAGGATCTACTGTATAGCGCAGGGGGCTATATTTAGTATCTTGTACTAACGGAGGATGAGATGGTTAGATGGCATCACCGACCCTATGGACAAAAGTTTGAGGAGGTTCCGGGATTTGGTGATGAACAGGGAAGCCTGGTGTGCTGCAGTCCATGGGGTCACAAAGAGTCAGACGCAACTGAGCAGGTGAACTGAACTGAATAATCTGTAATGGAAAAGAATCGGAAAAAGAATATATTCAGTTATGTAGATAGATAGGTAGATAGACTCAGCTGTGTCAGAGTCTTTGCGACCCCGTAGACTGTAGCCGGCCAGGTTCTTCTGTCCATGGCAAGAATACTGGAGCAGATTGCCATTTACTGCGCCAGTGGCTCTTCCCCACCCACAGGGTCAAACCGGTGCCTGTTGCATCTCCTGCATTGGCAGGCAGATTTCTTTACCACTAGTGCTACCTGGGAAGCCCATATATGTGTTATATATCTGAATCACTTTGCTATATACCAGAAAATAACACAACATTGTAAATCAACTACATTTTGATTTTTAAAAATTATTTATTTATTTGGCTGTGCCAGGTCTTAGTTGCCTCATGCAGGTTCTTTAGTTGCTGCATTCAAACTCTTGGTTGCAGCATGTGAGATTTAGTTCTCTGGCTAACGATTGAACCCAAGCTGGCTGCATTGGGAGCGTGGAGTCTCAGCCACTGGACCACCAGGGTAGCCACTACTTCCATTTTTTTTTTTTAATTTTAATTAACAAAATACAGTGGGCGCACCATAAATACTTAATTTCAAAAGGATCCATCTTTATAGGAAGGCCATTTCCTCAGGCCCAGCCACAAGGAACTTCTCTAATATTATTAGGAGTGACATCATAACGTCTAGTACTTGCTCATTTGACAGTTTCTGCTCATTTCTTTCTCTAATACAGGTTGTGAATGTCCCTCTTGGAGTCCTGGGAGGACTCCAGCCAGAACTGAGCACTAGCAGGGATGTAAAGCTGGTCATGATTCAACACTGCTGGATTCAGTTCAAGCCCAGTAATAGAAGAGCCTCCCTGAGCTTGTGGTCGCCATACCTGCCAATCATCTTCCCAAGGTTGGTCGATGTGTGAGCGTTTTGTCATATGCAAAACACTTGAGAAGGTCAAGGGGGAAGGAGTGAAAAGGGAGGCAGATGCTGAGGCATCAGAGGACATGGAGAGAGTTGGTTCCTGAGCTGCTATAACTGGGGGGCACTGCCCTCCCCCTGTTATAGTGAGCCAGGTGTCCAGTCCAGCAATCAGGAGGTATTCCAGCTCTTGGTGTTAGGAACAGTCAGTGCATCCTGCTTCCTGACAAAGAGTCCATCTTGTTACTGGCCTCCAGTTTGTAGGGAACCCAGATTGTATTCTCTGAAGAGCTGACCTCAGAGCAATGCCGCCTTTCTTTCTTAGTCAGCCTTTCTTAGTCAATTGGGGAATTCTCTGGTGGTCCAGTGGTTAGGACTCCGTGCTTTCACTGCAGATGGCTGGGGTTTGATCCCTGGTTGGGGAATTAATATTCTGCAAGCCGTACAGTGCAGCCAAAAAAAAAAGGTAAGCCAAGTCTGTGAAGTATACTATCTGTCACCTGCCCACTTACCCAGATTCTTGTTGTGACAGGCACTCATGATGTCCATTTCTCCCATGGTGAGGTGTGGGCCTGCCCAAATCACTTCCTGAGGTGGACTCATGGGAGGAAATACTTAAGAGTTAGCTTCACTGGCCAGGAAGCTGCCACATGTACAGTACTGGTGTACTCACTGAGGAAGGGGGGCATTGTGTTGCATTTTGAGTTTCTGTTAATAGCAACATAGGAACCAAACTGAGTGTTAGGCCCAGCCAGGTCTGAGACCTGAGTAAAGTCTGAACACTTCAGCTAAGACCACCCACCAATGTGTCACCCTAAATTATCCTCACCCTTTTGAGACACGTGGACTTTCCTGGTGGCTCTGACAGTAAAGAATCTGCCTGTAATTCAGGAGACCTGGGTTTGATCCCTGGGTCTGGAAGATCCTCTGGAGGAGGGAAGGGCTGCCCACTTCAGTATTCTTGCCTGGAGAATTCCATGGACAGAGGAACCTACAAGCTACAGCCCCTGGGGTCACAAAGGGATGGACAAGACTGAGCGACTAACACTTTCACTTTTAGATCATGCCCCAGATCTCAGTAACTTCATTGTCAAAAACAGATCCCTGTAAAGCAGTTATCCACCAATTAAGAATAAATTTAAAAAGCAAATAGAAAAACAGATCCCTACCACTTACAGTGGTGCTGCCTCCTGGACACTGAGAATCCAGCCCTTAGACTCCTGCAGGGACCCCTTCTTTCTGTCCTGTTACATGGATAGTAAGAAGCAGGCATTCACTAGGCAGCCTGTTTATTCAGAATATGTTTACAGCTGCTTGAAGATTTTTTTAAATAATTTAAAATCCCATAATCATTTTATTTTTATTTATTTATTTGGCCACAGATCCTGGCATGTGGGACCTTAGTTCCTTAACCAGGGATCAAACCAGTGCCTCCTGCATTTAAAGAGCAGAGTCCCAGCCACTAGACTACCAGGGAAGTACCTGTTGGAAGATTTTTCACGTCAGAGGCATAACTGAATGATGAAACTAGTTTCCTTCTTTAATTTTTTTTTCAGGGCTGAGACTCCAGAATGAGTCCTCAAGGACTTCTTTCAAGACTCACAGAAACCTCCACCCTGGTGATAGCACACAGGGACTGTTTTCTTGTTCTTAGTCTGAACGACTGCCAAGAAGGAGAGCAACGGTAGAACAGTCAGATCCCAGGCTCTCCCCATAGCTTCTAATCTCAGACCTTGTTAAACTCCTTTCTGAGCCCAAGGACAGAAGTCACTTGAACAAATGAGTGAGTCATGAATGAAAACTCTCACTCTTTCCATGAGAAAGAATTAAGAGATGGACAGGTAAGCAAGCATATCTGTTTGGGAAAGAAGATGTTGGTATGGGATGTATTGTTAATAAGAGAGAGCATATATCAAGAGGGTGTGGACCTTTTGAAATGTGTAGGAAAAATTCTCTTTACAGTTCTCTTATTCTTTTAGAAGAAGCTCTTAGTCACTTCTGGATCAGTTGCCTTTCCTGATGGTTTGCTTTCCAAGTAGGTTATAGGATTTGGGTTTGGATTTGCTTGGGTGGGAGGAAAGTTTCAATTGGAATCTCCCAGGAAATATGTATTTCAATCAATTTGGGTTGTTTACTGGCCCTTTCTTTCTCAAACACCCATTTTGACCTGTTTATCCTCAGGATCCCTGGTTCTATGTGTTATGTCTCTGTGTGAGCCTGGCAGCTTACCCTGTATTCCCCATCTTTCTCCCTGCTTTGCCCAGAAATGGTCTTAAATGGAGCCCTTGGGGTTCAGTGGCCAGAATGGGGACAAAGCTTGTGCTTTGGGAGTCCAGGGAGGTTTTCTTCACTGTCCTAAGACAGGTGAACTGTTCTTCCAGAGAACATTTATCTTTGGACACTACATTTATCTTTGGACACTAGAGGGGAGAGAAGGACGCAATGAGTCTTGAGCACACAGACTCCTACAGGGAGTTGTGCAGCAGGGTGAATCACCAGATACTATTGAGAACGATTTTGAGCCTGCGAGTGTGTCTGGCACTTTGTGACCCCATGGACTGTAGCCCGCCAGGCTCCTCTGTCCATGGAATTTCCCAGGCAAGAATACTAGAGTAGGTAGCCATCCCCTTCTCCAGGGGATCTTCCCGACCGAGGGATCGAATCCAGGTCACCTGCATTGCAGGCGAATTTTTTACCGTCTGAGCCACCAGAGAAGCCCATCTTGAGCCTAGCCCTGTGCGGATGGTCTGAGAAATATAAAACAAGTGTACGAGAAGAGTCTGACTGGGGAGACGGGTCTTTTGCAGAGGACCTTGTGCCGCATGCAGAGGGGCTATGGGACTTAGAGATGTGAGGAAACCATTGTAGCTCAGCCACCCTGAGGAGATGGAGCTGATCTTGAAGGGCCCAGAAAACACTGAGAAGGTGGAGGTGGGGGCGAGACCACATGACCCGAGGGCTGGAGGCGAGAGGAACTGCAGCAGTGCGTTCACTTTGGCTAAGTGGGAAGCAGTGGTGCTTAGACACCAGGAGGCCAGTTGTGGAGGAGTAGCTCTGCTGTGGTGTGTTTGTGGGTTCATTCTTCTGGCAAAAATGAAGGCAAAAAGAAGTCAAAAAATCAAAGTTGTGTCTAAGGAGTGTTAGTTGGCAAAATTATGTAAGCAGGGTTAGAGTAACAGGACAGTCTGGGATTCCGGGGCCTTGACATAACAATGATACCTTTATTAGTTATTTTCCCTTAATAATTATTATTTTTCTTTTATCTGCCTTAGAGAAAATAACACTGCACATGGTTCAAAATCCAAAAGTATGGAGGATGTACATTTAGTGAAAAAACTATCTTCCACTCTTGTTCCCCAGCCACCCTGTTTTCCTGCTGAGGAAGTTGGTACTTCCTAGAAGACTATAATTCTGGAAATAGTCTCTGTAAAGACAAGCAAATATATTTATGTGGTTTTTTTTTTTTTTTAGAAAATCCAATGGTAGAGTATACTCTGCCCTTTGCTTTTTCACTTAATAGAGTAATATCATGAAGATTGTTCCACATCATTTATAAAGTACTTTCTTACTTTTTTTTTTAATGGCCGTATAGGATCTCATTAAGTGGATATGCTTTAATTTATTTAAAATTAGTTCACTAGTGACAACTAGTTTATCATGATGATCATTTTGAAATGTATAGAAATATCAAATCACTGTGTCATGCACTAGGAACTAACATCATGTTGTAAGTGAATTATAACTCAAAAACAAACTTGTAGAAAAAGAGATTAGATTTGTGGCTACCAGAGATAGGGGAATGGGGGAAGGGGATTAGATAGTGAAAAGGTGCAAACTTCCAATTAGAAGATAAATAAGTACTAGGAATATAATGTACAACATGAAAAGGTAACACTGCTATGTGTTAGAGTGAGAGTTAAGAGAATAAATCCTAAGAGTTCTTATCACAAGGAAAAAAAATTTTGTTTGTTTGTTGATGTAATATCAATAGATGGTGATGGATGATCACTAAACCTATCCTGGTCATCATTTCATAATGTATATAAGTCCAATCATTATGCTGTGCACCTTGCATCTTATACAGGGATGTATGTCAATTACATCTCGGTGAAACGGCAGGTGGGGGGGTATTATAAATAAAGTAAAATAAAATAAGACGTCCATCAGTGGACATTCAGAGTTTTTCTAGCTTTTTGCTTTTATAAACCGTGCTACCATGGATTTCCTTCGTGGTCTAGTGGTTAAGAGTCTGCCTGCCAATGCAGGGGACATGGGTTCGATCCCTGGCCCAGGAAGATCCCACATGTCACGGGGGCAGCTAAGCCCATGTGCCCTAGAGCTCATGCTCCACAGCAAGAGAAGCCACCGCAGTGAGAAGCCCTCGAACCACAGCTAGAGATGGCATGGCAGCAGAGACCCAGTGCAGCCAAAACAAAAACAGACAAACAAAGCCACGAGTAACCCTGTAAGCTTGCCATTTTGCCCATGGATGAGTATATATATTAGATAAATTCCTCAAATGCAGTTGCGGGCCCCAGATAGACACAGCATACATGATTGTCCGATATTATCAAGCCGGAAAGGTGGTAACAGTTCACTCTCCAGTGTCTTACAGCTCTTGGTCCTCTAGCCAGCACGGTGTCACCACGCATTTTGATCTTTGATAACAAGATAAGTGAAAAATGTTATTTCAAGAGTAGTTTTAGTTGATTTTAGTTGACATTTCTCTTGTTATGAGTAAGGCTGAGCATTTCTTCACATGTTTAAGAACTGTTTGTGTTTCCTTTTATGCACACCATCTACATCCATGCCCATTTTTCTACTGGTTTCTTTTTTTTTCTCTTACTGACTTGTAGGATTTGATTTCATTTTTTAACAGTAAGAGCATTAGGGCTTCCTGGGTGGCTCAGTAGTAAAGAATTTGCCTACAATGTGGGAGACCTGGGTTTGATCGCTGGGTTGGGAAGATCCCGTGGAGAAGGAAAGGACAACCCACTCCAGTATTCTTGCCTGGGAAATCCCATGGACAGAGGAGCCTAGTGGGCTACAGTCCATGGAGTTGCAAAGAGTCAGACACAACTTAGCAACTAAACACCAAAGACAGGAAAATTAGCCTTGTGTTTGTATATGAGTTGCAAAAGGTTTGTTGGGTACTTTTTAAGCTCCAGCAGAGGAAAGATTTGGCCGAGCAGAACATGAGGAAAGCGCCTCACTCAACTTTACTTACTCAGAGCCCTGAGACTTTGAATGGGCCAAGAAATCTGTATGAGATTATATTAACATTAAGCTCTTTGCAGACCAGGTTAAACAGGAGTTGTCCCTACAGTGTTACCTGTAGTTGACTTCTCCAGGGTTAATCCATTGTGTGTGTGTTAAGGGAAAGGGTGTGCTGTTCAAGCTCTCATCTCTGGGGGACTGATATGTGCCTGAGAGACTGACTCTCGTTTGCCTTGCAGGTTGAAAGTGTGTCTGCCGGGTCCTCTGCACCATGTGACAAGGACAGCAGTGCTCTCCTGGCTTTCAGAGGAATTTCTGTACGTACTGCCACAGCCCAGTGTCTTTTGTCAGTAGACGCTCATGTAACATGCTGCTATGTGGTGCCAGCTGCCGGGACACAGGATGGCACAGACCTTGCCCTCCAGTAGTGCATACTTTGAGGGTAGGAGTGGGAACAGACATGCAAAACAATCTCTGCCTAATCAGAAAACTGTTGTAATGAAGCAGAATATAAAGCACAGTGGGGATATCAACAGCTCACCACTAGATTTTTATCCATTTACTCTTCACTGCTGCTGCCGCTAAGTCGCTTCAGTCATGTGCGACTCTGTGCAACCCCAAAGACGGCGGCCTACCAGGCTCCCCCATCCCTGGGATTCTCCAGGCAAGAACACTGGAGTGGGTTGCCATTTCCTTCTCCAATGCATGAAAGTGAAAAGTGAAAGTGAAGTCGCTCAGTCGTGTCCAACTAGTAGCGACCCCATGGACTGCAGCCTGCCAGGCTCCTCTGTCCACGGGATTTTCCAGGCAAGAGTGCTAGAGTGGGGTGCCATTGCCTTCTCCGATTTACTCTTCAAGGAGGGCATATACTTGTCCCTACATTGCCCAACTTCTCCAGTTGGTATTTTCCAGGTGCCTCTCATTAAGATTGGGCTTCCCAGGTGGCTCAGTGGTAAAGAACCCAGCTGTCAATGCAGGAGTGGGTTAAATCCCTGAGTAGGGAAGATCCCTTGGAAGAGGAAAGAGCAACCCACTCCAGTACTCTTGCCTGGAAAATTCCATGGACAGAGGAGCCTGGCAGGCTACAGTCTGTGGGGTCTCAAAGAGTCGGACACAACTGAGCGACTGAGCACGCACTCAGTAAGACTGGCTTTAACCCACCCATCTGGGAAGACAGATTCTAATGGCCTCCAGTTTCAAGAACATTTGGTACAGTGGGCAGTTTGTGTTTGTGTGGATAGGAGGACTTGGACTCCACCCTCACACTGAAGGTCACCTGCCCCTACAGATCTCAGAGCTGAAGAACCACAGCGTCCTCCAGGCCCTGACAGCAGAGGCGAACGGCTGGGAGCCCGGTGGTAAGGTCCCCTTCAGGGCCCACAGAGCCTGGGTGGGACTCAAGGCAGAGCTCTTGGGTCTTTCTTTTCCTTCCTTGAATTTCTCTCACTACTTTTCCTATAGAATTTTATAGGTTTATCCTTCTTCAAGGGAAATTAGAACTGACACTGGATTAGGAGTCAAGAGACCTGAGTTCATTCTTTCTCTTTTAAGGGGTTTTGTTTTTTTTTTGGATGTGGATCATTTTTAAACAAAACATCTGCCACATGTTTTGGTTTTCTGGCTGCAGTGCATGTGGGATCTTAGCTCCCTGACCAAGGATAAAACCCACACACACCCTCTGCTTTGGAAGGTGAAGTCTTAACCACTGGACTGCCAGGGAGGTCCTGAGAGACCTGAGTTCTAACTTGGTCCCCAAAGCCCTGCTAGTGGCTTATTTGCCTTTTGGGGCAATCACACTATCTCTATGTCTACAGTGGAAATATCAATATCTCCTTTGTGCTCTAAAGGATGTTGTGATACTGAAATGATACAGAGTAGATGAAAAGGCTTTGAAAAGTTAATCTTGTTTTACCTGCTTGACATGGCGCTTCTCATACTCTATTTAAAGCTCACTCTGCCTGCTATTGTACTGCACAAGAAAGCACACTCCACCAATTCAGAAGGACCGCTTCTGGAGTCAAATGTCTCTGGCTTAAGTCTTGACTCTCAACCACCAGCTCCATGACCCAAAGCAAGGGACTTAATCTTTCTAACCCCCACTTTACTTATCTGTAAAACTGGGGTTATATCAGAACCTGTATAATAATGAGATAATGGAAAGTGCTTAACACACAGAATCATAGCGAGCACTCATTGGTGTGTTTTGTTATCTTAAAATCTTGCAAATTGAATGTGTAATCTCCAAGAATATGGGAGTCTATTAAAAATATTCCAGTGTAGAAAAATTATTTGAAGGTCTCAGAAGTTTCATTTTTTAAAAGAGAACCATTTTTTAAATTTTATTTTTAATTGGAGAATTATTACTTTACAGTGTTGTGTTGGTTTCTGCCAAAAACAACATGAGTCAGTCACAAGTATACATGCATCGCCTCCCTTTGAACCTCCCTCCCCTGCCCTACCATGTGGATACTAAATTTGTTACAGCATTGCTTCAGTTTTATGGTTTTGATTTTTTTGGCCTTCAGGCATGTGGAATCTTGGCTCCCCAACCAGGGATCCAACCCACACCCTTTCTGTTGGAAGACAAAGTCTCAGTCGCTATGATGGCCAGGGAAGTCCCTATAAAGTTCCTTTTAATTGAATTTTGTCTTTACCACGTGTTGACAAACCTAATATTGATTAGAGATGTTGCCTCAAATACCAAAATATCTTCTGTTTCAGTACAACTGGCAGTTATGTGCCAGATATTTTTGATCATATTAAACAATTACAGTGGACTTTCGAGGTGGTAAAGTGGTAAAGAATTCGCCTGTCAATGCAGGAGACTCGCGGCACTGAGTTTCGATCCCTGGGTCAGAAAGATCCCCCAGAGAAGGAAATGGCAACCCACTCCAGTATTTTTTCCTGGAAAGTTCCATGGACAGAGGAGCCTGGCAGGCTACAGTCCTTGAGGTCACAAAGAGTTGGATATGACTGAGTATGCGCACATAAGTGTTGGAACAATTACATTTTTTTTCCAGACTGCACTCAGCTAATTTAAATTAATAGGCTGACTAAATCAGCAGTGCCGTTTACTCTGTGAATAAAGAGAAAAGGGCTTAAGTAAAGGAGGTAATTGACACAAGGAAAAATGATAAAGAGCCATACTAACGTGAACTGTCTTCCTAGAGATTTGGGTTTTGGCTCTATGCTTTTCTGTTCATGTGGGGAAAACAGTATTTACGTCAGGATTGTGTGCAGAGGTGGGAGTCATCTCCTTGAGTCCTAAAGGATCTAGGAAAGGAGCAATATGCTCTTACATGGGTAGAGTCTCTAATTCAGGCACCAGATTGAAGTTGCCCCTTGAGACCATGTGCTTCCTCTTAATTGCACTGCTATCACAGTAAACTGCCACGCCCTTGCCCATGAGGTTCCTACTCCTGGTTCACAACCTTTGACCAATGTGTTTATAGGCAGGGATGCATGGGGTAAAAGATTAATTGCATTGTGATGATCTGAAGGTTAACGAGTCAGTGAGGCTGGATGCAGATGAGGGGAGAAGGGTGGGGGAACTCTTATCATCTTGATAAACTTCCATGGCTGCCGTTCCACCCTTCTTGTTCAACCCCTTTGTCGTTGTAGCTCACTTCCCGAGGGTCCAGCGTGCTGGACATAAGTCTTTATTTTCCTCATAGTCCCAGGTCGAATATCCTGTGTTCTGTTGAAGTTGCCTAGTTTGGAAGCCCTGTTGTACCATCTACTGCCCTGGGCAAGGACTGGCAAGATTGAATGTCCTAGAGTCCAGATCCATCTCATCTGCTACCACCATCCACAATCCTGCTAGACCTGAGTCCGCAACTGGGTTGGCCATGCTAGCTGAGGTGTATTAAGCAAGTGACCTTGGGCCACGTGCTCCCCTAGACTCTGTTCTCATAGTAATCTCAAAAGTGATTACAGATGGTTGAGTAACTTGCCTGAAGAAGCACAGCTTGTGAGGGAGCTAAAGAGTTCACAAGCCGTTTGGCTCCACAGGGTGCTTTCACTGTGGTCCTCTCCAGCTCCCCAGCAGCCTCCTCAGCCTCCTTATCCGTTAGTGTTTTGAGTTTGGGGTAGGGTTTTCTTTAATTTTGCCAGTGTGTATCAGTCGCTCAGTCCTGTCTGACTCTATGCCCTATGCACTGTAGCCCACCAGATTCCTCTATCCATGGGATTCTCCAGGCAAGACTACTGGAGTGGGTTGCCATTCCCTTCTTCAGGGGATCTTCCCAAACCAGGGATCAAACCCAGGTCTCCTGCATTGCAGGTGGATTCTTTGCCGTCTGAGCCACTAGGGAAGCCCTTTTGCAAGTGTACTTCCAAAACAGTTCACTGTCACAGAAAGTCCTCAGCCCTGGTTGCAAGGCAGAGGGGAGCTGTCCTGACTTGCTTACACTATCCAGGCTGGAAGGCTCACCAGTTTGGTTTGAACAGAAGCCTCCCCACCCTCCCCACTGTTTGCCTGTGTCCTCTTTAGCAAAGGGAAAAAGCCGGTGACAGCTGTGAGACCAGAATTCAGTCCAGAGAGTGGCAGCTGTGGTGCGGGGTAAGGGCTGTGCAGTGACTATAGAGAGCCTGTCCTGCTGCCGTGTTTTCCTTCTGTCCCTGCTCCTTTCATTGTGCTTTTCATTCACTCATCAAACATTCATTGTGAGGACTTCCCTGGTGGTCCAGTGGTTAGGACTCCATACTTCCACTGCAAGGGGCACAGGTTTGATCCCAGGTAATTGGGGAACTAAGATCCCACATGCCAGGCAGTGTGGCCAAAAACAGCAACAAAAACATTCATGGTGTACCCATTGAACCCCAAGAACCCTGCCCTCCTGTAGCTCCCAGTGCAGCGGGCAGGACAGCTACCACACTGTGACAAGAACGGGGTGTTGGGGGCTCTCGTGGTGCTGCTCCTAAAAGCAGATTCCAGAGGCTGAAGAAGGTGCCAGGGGAGGGTGGTGCTGGAGTTGGCTACAGGCTGAGATGGAGCTGCGCCAGGAGGGGTTGGGGTTTCATTGTGAGAATTACAAAGAATCCGTAGAGGGTTCCGTGCAGCGGGCTGGCATCAGGTCTGGCCTTTTTGAAAGCTTACTTTGGCAACTATCTGGCAAGATAGGCAGATGAGGCCAGGGGCTACGACAGTGATCCAGACATACCTAGATCTCAGGGGGTGTCCTTGTCTCACTATTGCAGTTGTGAGTACAGAAGTCCTCCAAGCCCAAGAAGAATGGGAAGCTGTGGACAGCATCCACCCAGAGACAGGTAACTAGAGGAATGGCACCCTCTCCACACAGCCTGCTGCTGCTAAAGGCACTGTCCACCCACGAGGCTGATGCTCTGTTTGGGATTAGAAGACAGAATTCCTGAGTGTTCTCATTTTTGATATGTGACATAGAATAAAACCTCTTTTCCCAGTTCAAAGGTGATGCCCTCCAACCTCTGGAGGAAAGGGAGATGAATGCCACGGGGTCTGAGAGAAGACAAGGAGGACCATGGTCAGGGTTGGCTTCTGCAGGGTGATGAGGTCGGGCAAAGGATGGAGCTGGGCAGCCAGGACCCCTGCATCAGGCTGAGCAGATTGTTCACTGTACAAGGAAATCTCTGGAGATGGAGGTTGAAGCTGTCTGCTGGAAGGCACTGGGGGCTGTCAGAACTGTGTCTCGTTCCTTTGGGAGGTTTGGGTGGAACTGTGGGAAGGGAGAACTGAAACCTAAATCTAGCCTGAGCCCCACTTGAGCACCTGGAGAGACATTATGGGGGCTGTATCAGCCGTCACCTGAATTGCTGGTTGATGAGTTAATTCCCTGGAACAAAGGCTGGAGGAGAGATCATTCATCTCCAGGGCATGAGAAGGCGAAGTAGAAACCGGAAAAGGCCCCTAGACAGACCTGTCACAAGCTTCTGTGTGGGTACCTCCTCCAGGCAGTGACGCACCCCACTCACAGATGAGTGGACTTGGGGGCTCCTACAGATCAGCTTCTACTATGCAGGGCTCGGCCTGGCCCACCTCCACCAGCCAGCTCTGAAAGGGAGCCCACCCTGTGAATAGCACCAGCCCTCTGACACTGGGTTGGTTGTAGCTGTAGGTGTCTGACACTGACAGCTGGGAGCCTGTGCTGGGCTTAGAGGTGACAACCAGAAGGCCCTTGGTACATGTTTGCTGATAGAGTGGCTCCTGTCACAAGTCCTGGAGTGCCTTCCCTTTTGCCACAGGGAGCCGGGCCAGCGTGGACCAGCCGGGGCAGCTCATCTCCTTCAGTGAGGCCCTGCAGCATTTCCAGACAGTGGACCTCTCCTCCTTCAAGGTATGACACCAGGGCGGGGCGGGGAGGTGGCTCGGGGGTCTTGAGCAAAGCGCTTTCTTCCCCCAAGCCATGTTTCTACCCCATCAGGATAGGCCACAGGAAGATCCCCTGGAGAAGGGCATGGCAGCCCACTCTAGTATTCTTGCCTGGAGAATCCACATGGACAGAGGAGCCTAGTGGGCTTCAGTCCATGGAGTTGCAAAGAGTTGGACATGACTGAGAGACTAAGCACAGGATAGGGCACTGGGCAGGCAAGAGGGAAGCTTCCAGTTGAGGGCTGTTTCCTGTCTGAGAAATCTCAGGGTACAGTATCACAGGTGGCCGAGGACCCAGATGTCATGCGGTCTCAGGGACTGTGTACCCAGAGCTTTAGTGGTCCTGTCTTATGGGGTCCGTGGAGCTGCTCCCCACTCTCCCGTCCTAGGGACGGCGGGGGGGCTGGGGGGGGGGCGGGCGGCGGTGGGTCTGAAATCGGATGCTAGGAAGCAGGGTAGTCTGTCCAGAGAGCTGAGTGATTCATGGCCAATACAGGAAATTTTTCCATATCCTAGAGGAACTAGAAGCTCTTTGGGAATTTAAAAAATATGTGGGTTTGGAAAAAGAGTGCTGAGGAAATGAAAAGCTGGCAGATATCTTGAGTGCCTAGTGGTAAGTTTGCTGCTGCTGCTGCTGCTAAGTCATTTCAGTCGTGTCTGACTCTCTGCGACCCCATAGATGGCAGCCCACCAGGCTCCGCTGTCCCTGGGATTCTCCAGGCAAGAACACTGGAGTGGGTTGCCATTTCCTTCTCCAAGGCATGAAAGTGAAAAGTGAAAGTGAAGTTGCTCTATCATGTCCGACTCTTAGCGACCCCATGGACTGCAGCCTACCAGGCTCCTCTGTCCATGGGATTTTCCAGGCAAGAGTACCAGAGTGGGGTGCCGCTGCCTTCTCCGAGTGGTAAGTTTAGAGGACTGTGAATTCAAATGTTCAACCTAAAGCCTGGCTCGAAGGGAGAGGCTGAAGATAGGAATCAGACTGATCCCAGAGAGCTGGAACCTGTTGAAATCAGAGTATCCTAAGCCCTGCAGTAGTGGCTCTGAACACGGAGGCGTCAGCAGGAGCTGATGTAGCCAGTGCTGCTGTGGTGTGGACAGAAGGCACCAGCTACCCCTCAGGGGTATCCAGCTCCGAGAAAGTGCCCTAGACTCCCCTTCTCACCGTCTGTCTTATCCTGGACGTTGAGAGAGCTGTTAGACTATATATCTTTTACAGAGAGACAAACACAGACTTGCAAAGGGTGGAAGCAGCCCTGCTGGG
The DNA here is from genome assembly GCF_016772045.2 of Ovis aries. Lineage (NCBI taxonomy): Eukaryota > Metazoa > Chordata > Mammalia > Artiodactyla > Bovidae > Ovis > Ovis aries. The sequence goes on from NC_056056.1 coordinate 57,228,837, forward strand.
AGACTTGGCCTGGCGTCTGTGTGTCTGTCCATCTATCAGATGCCGGTCCCCGTAGCCAGTGCCCTCTAGCTTCCTTGGAAGTCAGTGACAGAGCCATTTCTGGAAAAGCCCAGAGGCTAAATACAGACTGATACAGGCTAAATACAGGCTGATTAGATCTGGGCTTAGGGACATCTCTTTCTGCTTACAAAGGACCTGAGAGCTGGAAGAACCTGTCCCTGGAGATTAATTTTTTCTTATTTTTTAAAATCTTTATTGGATTTGTTACAGTATTGCTTCTGTTTTATGTTTTGGTTTTTTGGCTTGGAGGCATGTGGGATCTTAGCTGTCCAACTAGGGCTCAAACACCCCAACCAGGACCCACACCCTCTGCAATGGAAGGTGACGTTCTAACCACTGGACTGCCAGGGAAGTCCCCTGGAGATTTAGTAATAGCAGATGCTTTACAGCTTCTGCCCTGTTTCCCTGGCTCAGAGGCCAGCCAGTTAGTTGGGAACCATTTGTTTCTACAAGACCAGTCCTGTACTGATCCTCATGGTAAGTTCATGAAAGCAAATGAACTCAGCACCCTGCCCACTCCTGCGCCTTTCTTCCCAGAAAAGAATCCAGCCCACCATCCGAAGGACCGGGCTTGCTGCCCTCCGGCACTACCTCTTCGGGCCTCCGAAGCTCCACCAGGGCCTCCGTGAAGAAAGGGACTTGGTCTTGACCATCGCTCAGTGTGAGTGCACGGCCGCAAGGCAGGTGCTGCGTGAGTGGTCAGGCAGAGAGAGCGGTTTGTCCATCCTGTGGCCGAGACTAAACCGAGGCTCTCGCATTCACCATGTTGTGGGGAGGGCCAGGTGTGGATGTCCGGGCTGGGTCTGTCTTGGCTGTACGTTCTCTGGGAAGCACTCACTCCTCCCCTGAGGGCCAAACCAGCAGAGCATGGCTGTGTTTTGGGGCAGGTGGCCTGGATAGCCAAGACCCCATGCATGGCCGAGTCCTGCAGACCATCTATAAGAAGCTGACTGGCTCCAAGTTTGACTGTGCCCTCCATGGAGACCACTGGGAAGATCTGGGCTTTCAGGGTAAGAGAGAGAAATGGTTCATCTTCTCCCTGACTCCTTATTCCAAGACTAGCATGAGAACCCAGATAGTCCTCTTCCTGTTACCCCAGCACCATGAGACGGGATATCTGGGGCAAAGCATTCCAGGAAGAGGGGACAGCAAATGTAAAAGCCCTGAAGTGAAATGTGTGTAACTCTTTTGTGAGAAAAAACAGTGGCAGAAGTGGACAAGAATAGTTCACTCGGGGCCTTGCAGGCCAGTGTAAAACATTGACTCTTAGTGGAATGGAAAGCATGGGAGTGATAGGATTTAGAATCCAGTGTTTGGGGGTTTTTTAAATTAATTAATTAATTTGGTTGCTCAGATTCTTAGTTGCAGCACGTGGAATCAGTCCTCCTTGCAACACACAGGAACTTTTAGCTGTGGTATGTGGAATCTTGTTCCCTGACCAGGATTCCAAGCCAGGCCCCCTGCATTGGAGCTTGGAGTCTCAGCCACTGGACCACCAGGGAAGTCCTCTAGTGTTTTCTTTTTGTTCTTTTTTTTTTTTAGTGTTGATGAAAATTGTGTTTTACATTATTTCACTTTTTCAGTGAAACAAAATTATTTCACCTGTTTTTGAATTGTCCGTTTTTTTATAAACCATATATAAAATTACATTTATATAAAACAGGAAAACACCTTGATTTGAAAAGGAAATTTATATGCTCAAAATTTATTTGTGCTCTGTTGGTTTTGACAGTGTGTTTAAGTCCCCTTACTGTCCCTCGTCTATAATATAATTGACTTGTACATGGAGAATCACATCAGTGTTATGATTTTTCTTTCATCCATTAATTTAAATAACTCAAAAGGAGAAGGAAATTCTGTTGTATTTACCCATATGTTTATCCCTTATTCTTTCTTCCTTTCTGATCCTCTAAGATTCTTTCTTTTTTCACTTCCTTCTGTTTCAGGAACTTCCTTTAGCCGCTTTCTAAAGTAGGTCAGCCAGCATAAATCCTCTTAGCTTTCCTTCATCTGAAAATGTCTCGATTTCCCCTTTACTCCTGAAGGATCATTTCTCTGAATGTAGAATTCCAGGTTGACAGATCTTTTCTTTCATCCCTTGCAAATAAATAGGCTGCTTCCTTTTGGCTTCCGTGGTTTCTGATGAGAATTCTGCTGGCGCTTGAATTACTGCTTTTCGGTGAATGAGGAGTGGTTTCTCTCTCTACTTTCAAGGTCTTTTTGCTTACTCTTTTTCTTTTGTTTGTAGGAGTTTGACTATGATATTTCTTAGTGGAGATTTCTTTGGGTTTTGCTCAGTTTCTTGAATCTGTAGGTTTACGTCTTTTGCCAAAGTTGGTAAAGTGTCAGCCATTATTGCTTTGAGTACTTTTTCCAGCCCTTCTCCTTCTCCTCTCTTGTGTAATTCCGACCACACAGATGCTAGATCTTCTGTTACCGTTCCTCTTAGTCCCAGAGGCTCTGTTCGTTTTAAGGGGGTGTCTGTATAGCAGCAGCAGCTGTGCAGCCCAGAGGTCCCTAAGGCTCTGTTCATTCTGTTTCGTTTTTTCTCTCTGTTACTCAGAGTGAGCTGTTTATATTGTTCCATCTCCAAGTTCACTGGTTCTTTCCTCTGTTGTCTCTATTCAGCTATTGAGCCCACCCAATGAGTTTTTAATTATAGTTATTATATTTTTCAGTCCTGAAGTTTCTGTTTGGTTCTTTACATCTGATATTTCTGTACTGAGACCTTTATCAAAGGCATTTGTGTAAAAGGCATTTGCCTTTTACCAAAGGCATTTGTAGGTTTCTATTGTTGCTGCAGAAAATTACCACAAATTTAGTGGCTTAAACCAGTACGAGGGACTTCCCTGGCAGCTCAGCAGTTAAGCTCTGTGCTTCCAATGCAGGGGCCACAGATTTGATCCCTGGGTGGGAACCTCAGGTCCCAAATGCTGTGCAGTACCGCCCAAAAAGAAAAAAGACCCACAGATTTACCACCTTCTAGTTCTGTAGTTGAGAAGTCTGACACAGTCTCTCTGAGGCAAGATCAAGGTCACAGCAGGGCTGTATTCCTTTTTAGACTCTCCAGGAGAGAATCTATTTCCTTGCCTTTTCCACCTTCTAGAGGCCTCCCACATTCCTCCTCCTTCAAAGCCAGGAACACAGCATCTCTCAGAGCTGAATCTGTCCTCACATCCCTCTTTCTGATGATGTGTTTCTACCTCCCTGTCACACATTTAAGGATTCTTCTGACGACATTCAATTCAGTTCAGTTCAGTAGTTCAGTCATGTCCAGCTCTTTGTGACCCCATGAACTGCAGCACGCCAGGCCTCCCTGTCCATCACCAACTTCTGGAGTTTACCCAAACTCATGTCCATTGAGTTGGTGATGCCATCCAACCATCTCATCCTCTGTCGTCCCCTTCTCCTCCTGTCCTCAATCTTTCCCAGCATCAGGGTCTTTTCAAATGAGTCAGCCCTTCACATCAGGTGGCCAAAGTATTGGAGTTTCAGCTTCAACATCAGTCCTTCCAGTGAACACCCAGGACTGATCTCCTTTAGAATGGACTGGTTGGATTTCCTTGCAGTCCAAGGGACTCTCAAGAGCCTTCTCCAACACCACAGTTCAAAAGCATCAAATCTTCAGCGCTCAGCTTTCTTTATAGTCCAACTCTCATATCCATACATGACTATTGGGAAAAACATAGCCTTGACTAGACAGACCTTTGTTGGCAAAGTAATGTCTCTGCTTTTCAATATGCTGTCTAGGTTGATCATAACTTTCCTTCCAAGGAGTAAGCGTCTTTTAATTTCATGGCTGCAGTCACCGTCTGCAGTGATTTTGGAGCCCAAGAAAATAAAGTCTGACACTGTTTCCACTGTTTCCCCACCTATAAGTGATGGGACCGGATGCCATGATCTTAGTTTTCAGATGTTGAACTTTAAGCCAACCTTTCACTCTCCTTTTTCACTTTCATCAAGAGGCTCTTTAGTTCTTCTTCACTTCCTGCCATAAGGGTGGTGTCATCTGCATATCTGATATTTCCCCTGGCAGTCTTGATTCCAGCTTGTGCTTCTTCCAGCCCAGCATTTCTCATGATGTACTCTGTATAGAAGTTAAATAAGCAGGGTGACAATATACAGCCTTGATGTACTCCTTTTCCTTTTTGGAACCAGTCTGTTGTGCCATGTCCAGTTCTAACTTGCTTCCTGACCTGCATACAGGTTTCTCAAAAGGCAGGTCAGGTGGTCTGGTATTCCCGTCTCCTTCAGAATTTTCCACAGTTTATTGTGATCCACACAGTCAAAGGCTTTGGCATAGTCAATAAAGCAGAAATAGATATTTTTCTTGAACTCTCTTGCTTTTTTGATGATCCAGCAGATATTGGCAATTTGATCTCTGGTTCGTCTGCCTTTTCTAAAACCAGCTCGAACATCTGGAAGTTTACAGTTCACGTATTGCTGAAGCCTGGCTTGAAGAATTTTGAGCATTACTTTACTAGCCTCCCTGGTAGCTCAGCTGGTAAAGAATCTGCCTGCAATGTAGGAGACCCCGGTTTGACTCCTGGGTTGGGAAGATCCACTGGAGAAGGGATAGGCAACCCACTCCAGTATTCTTGGGCTTCCCTGGTGGCTCAGCTGGTAAAGAACCCACCCGCAATGTGGGAGACCTGGAATTGATCACAGGCTTGGGAAGATCCCCTGGAGAAGGGAACAGCTACCCATTCCAGTATTCTGGCCTGGAGAATGCCATGGACTGTATAGTCCATGGAGTCCTAAAGAACTGGACATGACTGACTACACTGGGCCCAGCCAGATAGCGGGGGTAGTCTCCCTATCCTGATTGGCAGCCTTCATTCTGACTCTAATCTTGCTCCTCCTTGCTGTGCAGCCTTTTATTTTGTATTGGGGTATAGCCAATTAACAATGTTGTGACAGTTTCAGATGAACAGGAAAGGGACTTAGCCATACATATACACGTATCCATTCTCCCCCAAACTCTCTTCCCATCCAGGCTGCCACATAATATTGAGCAGAGTTCCCTGTGGTATACAGTAAGTCCTGGTTGGTTATCCATTTTAAATATAGCAGTGTGTACATGACCATCCCAAACTCTATCCCTTCCCCCAACCTTCCCCCAGCAATGTTGCTGTCTATTAATTGTCTTTTGTCATTCAAGTTGAGATTTTCCTAGTTCTTGGTATAATGAGTGATTTTTTTATTTTGTCCTAGACATTTGGGGTAGTATATAAGGACACTATGGATCTTCTTTAAATCTTCTATTGTAGCAGGCCTCCTCTGACACTGGGCAGTGGGGGAAAGGTGATGTCACCTCATTATTACCAGTTGGGAATAGAAATCCAAGTATCCCACTGAGCCTCCACTAATACCACTGGCTGGGAGGGGCAGGGGCACCTCATTGCTGTTACATGTCACCTCCCCTGACATCCCATAGAGACTGGTGGGCTCCTTGGCACCAGGGAAGGATAAAAGTCCCTTCCCTGCATCTCTGACTGCCCTGGCAGAGCTGAGGGCCACCTCATTGCAGTCAGTCAGAGGAAGTCGAGATTCTCCACCTGGTCTGTGATCAAGGTCATTGACTCAGGGAGCAGGGATTTCATTGTTGTTGTTCAGTGACTGAGTTATGTCGAAGTCTTTGGGACCCCATGGACTGTAGCACACCTGGCTTCCCTGTCCTTCACTATCTCCCAGGTTTGCCCAAGTTCATGTCCATTGAGTCAATGATGCCATCCAACCATCTTATCCTCTGTCATCCCAGAGTTCTCCTCTTATCTTAATCTTTCCCAACATCTGGGTCTTTTCCAATGAGGCGACTCTTTGCATCAAGTGGCCAAAATACTGGAACTTCAGCTTCAGCATCAGTCCTTCCAATGAATATTCAGGGTTGATTTCCTTTAGGATTGTCTGGTTTGATCTCCTTGTTGTCCAAGGGTTTCATTAAACTCTCTCAGTTTTCTCTTGGTTTCTGTCTTAGGAACAAATCCAGCCACAGACCTCAGAGGAGCAGGCTTCCTTGCCCTCCTGCATCTCCTGTACCTGGTGATGGACTCAAAGACTTTGCTAATGGCGCGGGAGATTCTCCGCCTGTCTCGTCATCATATCCAGGTGGGGCTTTGGTGAGAAGCCAGCAGAGAAGGCTGCAGGGCTAGGACCTGGGCACAGGGCTGTCCTGGGTAGTGGGGGCAGCTTCTCAGGTGGATCTCCAATTGCTGAGGGCCCTCAGGACAGCTGAGGCAAACAGGCATGGGCACCCCCGTCTCCCTGACCTGGCTGGAACCTGGGCTCCACCACTCATTAGTGTATGTCTCAAGCCAGCGCCTCAGGGGCTCAGAGCCTTGGTCTCTTCATCCGTAGAGAGGGGATCATGGAACTTCAGCCGTGTAGCTGGGGAAGTTAAATGCAGTAATGTACACAAGCACTGGACACAACCCTGGTGTCAGTGTTTCTGCATAGTGCCCTCCCGACTCTGGCATGTTCTCCTGGCCCTGGGGGAGGGCGCATTCAGCCTTTACGTGCCCAGAGGAGAGGTTTTGCCTCCCAGGGCCGGGTGACACACATGGGCTTTCTGAAAGCTCAGAAGCGGCTCCTGTAGCCCTCAGGTTCTATCCAGGCCTCTCTTCAGGGTTTTCCCCTGTAGTAAAGGTGGTAGTCCCTCAATTTTAGACAACAGACTTGACCTGTTTCCTGCCATTTGTCTATCCCAGATTCATGGGGCCTGGAATTCATTCATTTACTAAGCAGATATTTATTCAGCATTCCCTGTGCTAGTAATTGTTCTTGGTGCTTGGGATGAGTCAATGAGATCCGTCTAGCAGGGAGGACAAGACAGTAAGTCTAATACATAAATAAATAATAGGGAATGTTAAGTGCTGAGTAGGCAAGGTTGGGGGAATATGGGTGGATTACAGTGGTTTCTGCTTTGGGGTGTTTCGCCTGCACTGAGTCTCCATTGCAGCATGGGCGCTTCCTCTAGTTGCGGCGCAGCCTCAGTAGTTGCAGCTTACAGGCTCTCTAGTTGCAGCACTTGGGCTTTGTTGCCCTGTGGCATGTGGGACCTTAGTTCCCCAACCAGGGATCAAACCCACTTCCATCCCTTGCATTGGAGGCAGATTCTTAGCCATTGGACCAACAGGGAAGTCCTGGGATTATAGTTTTCATGGGGTATAGTGTAGCTCTCATGAGAGGGTGCAGAGAAAGCAATGGCACCCACTCCAGTACTCTTGCCTGGAAAATCCCGTGGGTGGAGGAGCCTGGTGGGCTGCAGTCCATGGGGTCACTGAGAGTTGGACACGACTCAGTGACTTCACTTTCACTTTTCACTTTCATGCATTGGAGAAGGAAATGGCAACCCACTCTAGTGTTCTTGCCTGGAGAATCCCAGGGATGGGGGAGGCTGGTGGGCTGCTGTCTATGGGGTCGCACAGAGTTGGACATGACTAAAGCGGCTTAGCAGCAGCAGCAGCATGAGAGGGTGAGACTTAAACCATGCCTTAAAGTTGGGGGGATGGTTGTCAGCCAAGCTGGTATTTAGAGGAAGAACATTCCATGCAAAGGAAGCATCGAGAGCAGAGGCTCCAGGAAGCAGTGTGTCTGGCATGGGAGGGAATGGCAGGAGGCCAGAAGGAGCAAGGAGGGCCGTGGGAAGGCAGTGACAGGGTAGCAGGGATCAGATGGTGTCGGACCTGATAGACTGTGATGAGGACGTTCGCTTTTACTCTGAATCAGATGAGGGTTTTGAACAGCCTGGAGTGACAGGGTCCAACTTACATTCTTTGAATGCATCCTACCAGCCAGTGGGTTGAGAGTGGTCTCCTGTGAGGACTTTCACAATCAAGCTAGAGGTGATGGTTTAGTCCAGAGTATTTTTCAGAGGAGATAGGAAGTGATCAGATCCTGGGTATAGAATCTTGAGTGTATAGGCTGTAGAGAATACAGCCAGCATATTTTTTAATGGATTGGATGCAGTGTAAGAAAAAGAGAGCAAGGAGTCAATGGTGCTTTTTAGCTTGAGCAGCTGCAAAACCAGAGTGGCAACCAACTGAAATGGAAAAGAGCAAGTGTGGGACAGGGGTTCCATTTGCCATATGAATTTTATTTATTTATTTATTTATTTATTTTTTTAACGGGAGATGCAGTTTATTTACACCAGCAGCCTTGGGGGCAGGGGAAATACACAGCGTTTACAAAGTTAGCTACCTGTACAGGATGGATTACATATGCAAAAATAAAAATCTCAAGACCACAGGACAGCGTGAGCCCCACCCCCCTCCCCCAATGACCCCAGCATGCGGTAATGCCAGGCGGGTGGCCCCTGGGCATGCGGGGGGGAGTGATGCATGGAAGGAAAAGCCACTGGCCATGGAAATTAGTACAGAACCCCCCCACACACTCAGACACATGATAGGATACAGGGTGGACGACACCTAGCCGGGGTGGGAAGGATGGGAATTGAAACCCACACAGCCTGCTGTTAGAGGGAAGGGAGTGGAGAGCTCCTAGCCCCTGTTCAACTACATGGTAGTGGGGCACACTCTCCCCAGAAGGAAGGGGGTTTGCTTAGATTGAGGTTATACATTTTGGGCAAGAACCCTAGGAAGTGACAGCCCTCACGTCAGGAGTACCCGTGTCAGTGTGTCTTACTACTGGTGAGGGTAACCCAGAGCACGTGGTTAAGGTGGTAGCAGCCAGGTCTCTCCTCTGTAAAGTCACTATTTTTCCCTTTGTAAATAATCACTCGTGGGGGAATATACTTTGAACATGAACGTGTTAGTCGCTCAGTTGTGTCCGACTCTTTGCAACTCCATGGACCATAGCCCACCAGGCTCCTCTGTCCATGGGATTCTCCAGGCAAGAGTACTAGGGTGGGTAGAAGATCCCTTCTCCAAGGGATCTTCCCAACCCAGGGATTGAACCTGTGTCTTCTGCATTGCAGGCAGATTCTTTACTATTTGAGCCACCATAATTAATCACTGTCTTGGAGGATGATACCTTGAAACTATATAAATATCCTCTTTTTCCTCAGACTTGGTTCTAATGGTGATTTTCTGTTTCCTTCATTCCCCTTACATTTATTAGTTGGAATTCTTCTATAAGAAAGAGGTATTTGTGCTATTTATTTATTCAGGTACTTTTTATATCAGATATTTATTTTATCTATAGGTTATAATCCAGTACTGTCATTATGTATTATCTATTTTGTTGCTCAAATTGCTCCAGCAATGCCCACTTTAAGAGCTCTTTCAGGTTGGTACCTGTGCCCTTTGCACATGCCCTGTCCTTTTTTGAGCACTTTTCTACTTTCTAGATCCGAGAAGGCACCCTCAGCTCACGTATTATTATTTTCTCTGTGTGATTCCCAGCCCTGAAACCAAACACTTCTCCATGGAGCTTTTGTTCTTTAGCTGGAGAATGGGATCTGAAAACCAAGATCTGAATGCTGGTGTTCCCACTGCCATTACGATCTCCCTGCTTCTAGGCCCTCTCAGCGGCCAGAGCTTAGGAGACATGTGTATGTCACTGATTCCCTCGACTCTATTAGGAATGGTCGCCAGGGGTAAGTGGACCCGCCCAGCCGCCAGTGCACTTCACAGAGAACAGGAAGTGGGGTGTAATGCCACTTGAGAGAGAGGAGCTGAGAATGAGTAACTAAAGCTGAGACTCGCAGCATTTTCATCAGATCGCTGTGTCTTAGAGCCTGGGCAGGTTGGCCTGTGCTGCAGACTGCTCCAGTAACCATGTTGTTGGTCATTATTACTTAATTCTCAGAACCTCAGCTTCTTCCTTTGCAACATGAGAAAATAATCCCAACCCTGTATAAAATAATTCCAACCCTGTATAAAGTGCTAAGCACATTAGTCACTCAAGGAGCGTTAGTTATCATAGTAACTTTTTATTTCCATGAGTAAAAATACATTTTTATATACATCTTATGGATAATATTTACATATGTAATACATAATTATGTTTTCAAAATTGTATGTGTAACTTGCACAAGCGTGCACACACACACACACAGCGTCATACACATAGATATACAGCCATGGTGAAGTAAAGTAGATCCATTTGAATCTAAAACTTCTTGTGTGTGTTTAGTCACTCAGTCGTGTCTGACTCTTTACGGCCTCATGGACTGTAGCCTGCCAGGCTTCTCTGTCCATGGGATTCTCTAGGCAAGAATGCTGGAGTGGTTTGCCATTTCCTCCTGCAGGGGATCTTCCTGACCCAGGGATCAAACCCTTATCTCTTATGTCTCCTGCATTGGCAGGTTGGTTCTTTACCACTAGCGCCACCTGGACCGCAAAAACAAATAATCACACATTTCCGGTCACGTGGGCAGTTTTCTCATTTCTGATGTTCACTGAATATCTCTGTTACCTTTTGAGGAAGAAACACTCATTACATCTGATGACTTCACATTCGCCTGTCTCTTCCAGGAGACACTGGAGGAGGCAAGAGGGTACTTCATGAGGATCTGGTTCTGAGATAGATCAGGACCCACAAGTTGAGAATGTGGGTGTGTTCCATGGTCTTCACAATGCAGGGAGGTAATGTCTAGGTCAAGTTTAAGAACCAGATCAGTTAGCTTATGAAACAGTGCAATCTCCTGCAGCGATGCTGCTTCATCAAAAGAGTTCCATAACTTCTTTGGTGGTCCAGTGGTTAAGAATCTGCCTGCCAGTGCAGGGGACATGGGTTCAATTCCTGGTCTGGGAAGATCCCGTAAGCCATGGGGCAACTAAGCCCGTGCACTGCAAGTGCTAAAGCCTGAGCTCTCGAGCCCGTGCTCCCCAACAAGAGAAGCCACCACAATGAGAGGCCTGTGCACCGCAACTAGAGAGTAGCCCCTGCTCTCCCCATCTAGAGAAAGCTCGTGCCCAGCAACCAGTGCAGCCAAAAATAAAAATAATTAGAAAAGGTGTCCCAAAGGTTGAGGGGCAGCTTAGCAAATATGGACTAGCCTCTGGTTGTAGAGGCAGTGGAGAGAGACCCAGAGAGGGAAAACGGCTTGCCCAAGGTCCCACCGTTCATGAGTATTTCCTAGAAATCATCTCGGAGCTCGGTGCCTCCCTTCTGGTGGGGTATTGAGGCTCTCTTGTAAGACCTTCCTGTAGAAACAGGGAAGCCAGGGTAGAGGGTTATTGCCAGTTCAGCATCCCTCGTTTGTTTTCAAGGACAGGCTTGACTGGCGGGGGCGGGGGTGGGGGGGTGACAGGTCCCTGGATATCCAAGGGAAGAACATGCCAGGCTGAGGGAAGAGCAGGATGAGAGAGGAAGCCCTGGGTACTCCATCTGGGTATGGACCAGCCTGACCACTTTGACTAACCTGTTCATCATCCCTTCGCCCACTGGCCTTTGTGCAATTTATAGTGAATTTATATTTACTCCACAATATGCATGCCAGACAATAAAAGGAACAGCAGCTTAAAATAATAAGAGGGCAAGTGTAGGTGTCAGGAACCTAGATCCTAGTTCCACCTGTGGTATGATTAGTTAGCTGTGATTTGAGGCAAGTCACCTATGGGCTTCCTGGGTGGCGCTAGTGGTGAAGAACCCACCTGCCAATGTAGGAGATGTAAGAGACTCGGGTTCAGTCGCTTGGTCTGGAAGATCCCCTAGAGGAGGGCATGGCACCCCACTCCAGTATTCTTGCCCGGAGAATCCCACTGACAGAGGAGCCCAGCAGGCTACAGTCTATAAGGTCGCACAGAGTCAGACAAGACTGAACAACTTAGCACAAATGCACTTACCCTCTCTGGGTATCAGTTTGCTCTTTTATGAAATAAGAGATTTGGCCTAAATGATCCTAAGGTCCCTTCCACCTTTACAGTTCTTTGAACTCTTAAGTCCTTCAGTGTCTTAAAACTTCACTTCAAGCCCTTATGAACCTTGAAAATAACAGTTTTCCAGGAGGCACATAGGCAGCCACAGTAACAGCTAACTTTGGACTGACTTTTGACAGACCTTTGACTGACAAGAGTAAAGAAAACCAGAGACCTAATTTAGAGGCTGAAACTACAGCTGGTAAATATCTGGGGGGAAAGAAGGTGCATTAGTTTAAGGGCTCGACATTCAGTTTTGGAAGAACTTACCCTAAAGCCAAATACAGTTAGCCACAAGGTGGCACTAATAGTAAAGAACCTGCCTGCCAATATAGGAGACTTTTTAAAAAAATATTTATGTATTCTTTAATTGGCTGCATGGGGTCTTAGTTATGGCATGCAAATTCTTAGTTGAGGCATGTGGGATCTAGTTCCCTGACCAAGAATCAAACTTGGGTCCCGTGCATTGGGAGTGCAGAGTCTTAACCACTGGGCCACCAGGGAAATCCCAATACAGGAGACTTAAAGAGACATGGGTTCGATCCCTAGGTCAGGAAGATTCCCCTGGAGGGGCAAATGGCAACCCACTCCAGTATTCTTGCCTGGAGAATCCGATGGACAGAGGAGCCTGGCAGGCTACAGTCCATAGAGTCACAAAGAGTTGGACATGACTGAAGCAACTGAGCACAGCATAGTTCCCTAAGGAGAGAGCTGAGGCTTCAGGTTCCTGTGATACATCCTGCTAAAGAGGAATTGGCCAGACACTACAAATGCTGGGGGACCCTGGGACTCCAGGGAAGCATGTGATCCATGCTGCCCTGAGGAGGGGAGTGCTACAGTTCAGATGGCAAGATTCAGGGTACATCGGGCTAATGGCTGGCAGGCAGAGAAGCAGCTCACCATAATACTTACTCACAGTCAACAACTGGTATCATCTTCCATGCCATTTCCATCTGTTATTTTATTCCATCAACATGATGAGCCTGCCAAGAGGTTGGGCAGAGATGATCCTTGGAAATATTCATTTCTCAGTGAAGGTATGTGAGAATCAGAGGTGAAATGTGTCTATACAAAGTGGGACAATTAGGAAGCGGTGAAGCTGGCATGAGGACCCCTGTCTCCTGACAGCTCGCCCAGCAGTGTGCTCCTTACAGTGGGGATCTCAGCAGCCCAGCTCAGTTACCTGAGGGAATGCAGGTGCCCAGGCCCCTCCCTCCACGGAACTACTGAACTGGAATCTCCAGGGGGTGGCGCTGTGTTGGCAGCAGCTGCCAAAAAAAAAAGCAGCCGATCTGGATTTGGTCTTCCTGCTTCAGGGTTCAGAGGTGAGGCATGAAGAGAAATGAAATTTCAAATGAAGAGTCAGAAGTGTCCAGGTCTGATTCCCTCTGCTGTTCTTTTAGTCAGTTCCCAACACACCGCCTCTGTGTAATATTTTAGCTTAAAGCCACACTTTTCAGGTCCAAGGGAACTGCTGAAGGAAAGGAGATACTTTGCTCTGAATTCCAGTTTTTCATGGCTTTTTAGTAAATTTTTATAAGAATGTTCCCGATGGAACTCCCTGGTGGTCCAGTGGTTAGGACTAGTGCTTTCACTGTGGGGGTGGGGGCTGTGTTCAAACCCTAGTTGGGGAACTAAGGTCCCACAAGCCACACACCCAGAAAAAAAAAAAAAAGATACTGTATAAAATAAAACACTTTGAAAAAAAAAAAAGAATGTTCCCAAGAGTGAATGAATGCTAAGTTCAGATCCTGTGTTAATTATGTTGCTACCTGTTCTCATTCCCGTATTTATTTTTAGACTGAAAGAAATCAAGGGAAGGCATGATATTACAGAAGTATTGTGCTAATTAAGTAGTCAGTACCTGAATGTACAGATGCACCGCTGCTGACCTCAGCTGTGGGTAATTATGAACATTTGTTAGCACCTCCTCAGGCCAGCGCTGCCCTTAGCATTTTGCTTGTGTGATCTAAATGACTCCTCAGAGCAGCTCTGCGAGGCAGGTTGTGGGCTAGTAGAAAATGTAGCCTGTGGATCATAAAAGCTGTCTCAGAGAGTTTGTGTAATGGTTAACAAATTGACTCCACCCAGCATGGCCCTCGTGTCGGGGTCCCCAGGTTCATTGGTTCACTGAGCGGACTCCCAGGATTTGGCCTATCGTTGTTCTCTCAGCTGTGATTAACTGCGGCAAAAGCAAGATCAGCAGAGGGAAGAAGTGTGTGGGCAAAATCCATTGGACACCAGACGCAGGAGGAGCTTCCCCTCCCCGTGGAGGCACATAGGATGCAGGGACTGCCAGCTGCATCAAACTGGCCAACACGTGGAATGTTGCCAACTAGGGTCTGAAAGGTTGTTGCTGAGCCGTGAAAGATGCGGGGATTCTTAGCCTCTGAAGGAGAGGAATTCAATCTGCGGCTAGTGACGAGGCTTGATCGCTCAGAGCTTTTGTGTAGTAAAGTTTTATTAAAGTATAAAAGAGACAGAGAAAGTTTCTGACATAGACATCAGAAGGGGGCAGAAAGAGCGCCCGTCTGCCAGCCTTTAGCAGTATGTTATATACCTATCAGCAAGCTGCTAATTAGAGAAAGGAGATGTCTCAAAACTTAGAGTGGCACTAGGCCCCCCACCCACAACATGCATTTTGCAATAACACTGGCACAAGACGAGTCATCCTGGGCCATTGACATGAAGAAGACATGAAGAAATTGATCTTGATCTTGAAGATCCATTGATCTTGATCAATCTTCAACTGATCTTGAAGAAAGGCAGGTTTCCAGGTAAATATATAGTTTCATTAACATAGATTAGGAGAACATACTGGTAAGTTGAACCCTTATGGGTTCTGAGTCATAAGTGGAACTGACCTGAAGAAAGACAGTCTAGGGTAAATACATAGTTCATTAACATAGCTTAAGAAAAACATTTCCATAAGAAAAATGCATTAGCTCAAGGTTTGAGAAAAATTCAGGTGGAACCAGGTGTCGTCATGGCAACACAGAATTTTAATAGAAACCTCCTTTTAATTTTGGGAAAAATTAAAGGGAAGGGAAAAAAATCTGACACTTACAGTTTGTTTCCTCCTGCCGCTTGAGAGAGAGATAAAAAAATGTCTGATACTTGAAGCCTATTTCCTCCATTTGGAGACCTGTGGCCTTCCTGCCTGTTACCCTCTCAGATCCTCACTAGTGATTCAGTATCTGAGGTTTCTACTGAGGGCTGGTCGTGCAGGCACTCTGTGTGTGTGTGTGTGTGTGTGTGTGTGTGTGTGTGTGTGTTTGTGTGTGTGTGTTGTAGTTGCTTCAGTCATGTCCGACTGTCTGTGTGTGTGTGTGTGAAGTTGCTTCAGTCATGTCCGACTGTGTGTGTGTGTGTGTGTGTGTGTGTGTGTGTGTGTGTGTGTGAAGTTGCTTCAGTCATGTCCGACTGTTTGTGACCCCACGAACGATAGCCCACCAGGCTCCTCTGTCCACAGGATTCTCTAGGCAAGAATACTGGAGTGGGTAGCCATTTCCTCCTCCAGGGGATCTTTCCAAGCCAGAGATCAAACCTGTATCTTTTATGTCTCCTGTACTGGCAGGTGGGTTCTTTACCACTAGCACCACCTGGGAAGCCCACCATCTGTGTAGCATGTACCAGAATTCCAGAATCAGATGGAAAGCAGGTGTTCAGCATAAACCATATGGTTTGCACAAACAGATTAGGTACCGTGAGTCAGCCTGGGGGAGTGGTGGGAAGCTTCTCAAAATTCAGGTTCCCAGATGCCAGCCTTCGAAGCATGCTTTTCTAAGGAGGGCAGCCACAGGTCTGCTTTGCTCACTATTTTCTGCAGAGCACTCGGTGTATTTTTTTTTAATTTATTTGTTTATTTTTGGCTGTGCTGGGTCTTCATAGCCACGAGCGCTTTTCTCTAGTTGCCGCAAGTAGGGGCTCCTCTAGTGGTGTGCAGGCTTCTTGCTGTGGGGCTTCCCTGGTGGCTCAGATGATGATGAATCCGCCTGCAATGTAGGAGACCCAGGTTCAATCTCTGGGTCAGGAAGATCCTTGGAGAAGGAAATGGTAATCCACTCCAGTATTGTTGCGTGGAGAACCCATGGACAGAAGAGCCTGGTAGGCTGTAGTGCATGGAGTCGCAGAGCAGGACACCGCTGGGTGGCTAAGCGCACACTCTTGTGGAGCGCGGGCTCTAGGCACAGGCTTCAGTAGTGTGGCTCCCAGGCTCTAGAGTGCAGGCTCAGTATTTGTGGTGCTCAGGCTTAGTTGCTACATAGCATGTGGGATCTTCCCAGATCAGGGATGGAACCCATATCCCCTGCATCGGCTGGCAGATTCTTTACCACTAAGCCTTCGGGGAAGCCCCAGCACTCAATATTTATTTCCTTTTTGGTTTTGAGAGGAGAGCCGAGTCTCATGGAGTTTCGGTGGCCTTCCTGAGGACACACAGCTCACAGATGGCCAGGCCAATGTCTGGAATCCAGGTGTCATGGAAGACCCTGAGAAAAATCCTTGTGGAGCCAGATGACCCTTTACAGTTCAGTGTGTCCACCAGAACTTTCTGCAGTGAAGGAAATATTCTGTCTGCACTGTCCAGTGTAGAGCTCCTAAACACGTGTGGCTGTTGAGCACTTGAAATATGGCTACTTTGACTAAAGAGTTGAATTTTTAATTTTACTTAATTTTCAACTAACATTTCAGTAGCTCCATGTGGCTATCTGCTGTTGTACTGGACAGCATGGTTCTACTTCATAATGTAACATTTTCTTTTGGGGGGAAGCAGATGGAATATGTAGATTTTGGTTCTCATTCTAAACTAAGGGACACACAGGTCTACGTGTTGCTCTCAGCCAACGTCCTTGTGTGGGTACTACGGCGGAAACTAACATGTAATATTTGCAAATCCTCTGGGAAAAGCACCTTTTCATTTGGTTGGGTTTTTGTTAAAGAATAGGAAAGGGGCGTCCCTGGTGGCTCAGTGGTAAAAAATCCACCGGCCAATGCAAGAGATGCAGGTTCAATCCCTGGTCCAGGAAGATCCCGTATGCTGTGCACCAGCTAAGCCTGTGCAGCACAGCTATAAGCCTGTGCTCTAGAGCCCAGGAGCTGCAACAGTTGAGCACATGTGCTGCAACTGCTGAAGCCTGCATGCCTAGAGCGCCATGCTCGTCAGTAAGAGAAGCCACTGCAATGAGAAGCCCATGCACTGCAACCAGAGCGTGGCCCCCACATGCTCACTAGAGAAAAGCCCACACAGCAGTGAAGACCCGGCACAGCCAAAAATAGAATAAATAAATACAATTAGTTGTTTAATCCTTTATGAAAGAATAGGAAGTGGCCACTCTAAAAATACAGCATTCATGTGGACTCCACGGGGGATTCTGAGGCCCTTTTTGGTGAAGCACTCTGGTGGGCCCCGGATGCCCCTCTCAGGAGTGTGACCTGCACAGCCCGTTCTCAGGCCTCTGTGTTACCAAGAGTTGGGGTGCACCCCAAGTCAAAGCTGACTCTCTGCCTACTTGTACGTTTCAGCTTTTGGGTGAAGAGCTTATGAGAAATCAAATAACCGGAAGCCTACAGAAGGGAGAAATGATTTTAAGAACCTACAGAATTGGTTAGATAACTGCACCTCACCCCTCCTGTGTCCATCCAGCTCCAGGGGGTGATGTGGTCCACAGGTAGCACACAGGATGGGTCTGATGAAGGCCAAGGAGAGCTGGTGGGGTGGGATGTTGAAGAGGCTGAGAACTAGCACAGAGGTTTGTGCACCAGCTTTGGAGTGCATTGACCTCAGTAGGAATCCTGGTTCAGTGCCTTAGGAAAGTTACTTAAGGTCATTAGGCCTCAGTTTCCTCATCTGTAAAATGGGAATATTATAGTGAAGATTAAGTGTAAGCATCAATGATGCCAGCTGTTTGCCTCTGGCTGTGATTGTTGTCATCTCCCAAGGGCCAGACTAGATTATGGGCAACGGGAAGCACAGAAGGTAAGAGTCTGGAATGCCACTGACCTGGTACCCCGTCCATTCCAGCAATTCCCCTTCTGTTTGATGTCTGTGAATATCACGCGTATCGCCATCCAGGCCTTAAGAGAGGAGTGTCTCTCCAGGTGAGTCCTCACGCTGCTCACTGCCCTGGCTGTCAGAGCCTGGTTCCCTCACCCCACCACCTCATCCCCCCACCATCTTATCCCCCCAGCTCTCTTCCAAACTTTCTGGCTCCGGGGAACCTGGAGAGACTACCCCTGCACCAGCCTCCCAACCCAACCCTCCTCCTCCACCCTGACCTCAGATGTGAAGTCTGCCCCGGGAAGGGCTCACCCTCAGGTGTCTGTCCACTGCTGAGCGGGTGCCCATCCTTGTCCTGCAGGGAGTGTAACCGGCAGCAGAAAGTGATCCCTGTGGTGAACAGCTTCTATGCCGCCACCTTCCTCCGCCTGGCGCACGTCTGGAGGACACAGCACAAGACCATCTCAGACTCAGGCTTTGTCCTCAAAGGTGTGTGTGCTCTTCTCGGGGTGCCTAGCTCCTGCACTCCTAGTGTCCCTGGGTTCAGGGACCCCAGGGTGGTTGCTCGACTGGTTTTGGCCAGCTTCCCTTCCCCCCAACCCCTATTCATACCTTCTCAAGTTTCAGCTTCCCCAAGTCTCCATCATCCCAAGTCTCCATCACCCCACCCTTGGGAGCCTGCCGCTCTCCTCCCATTCTGGCCAAACACCTCTGGTGACCGTATTTTCTGAATCAAAAGATGGGCCCAACTTTGGCTCAGTTAGACTGACTATTCAAAATTGAGATTGTCCCGGACAGGGTAGAGTGTGTGGCCCCTGTGCCCGAGTCTGGTGTCTTGGTTCCCCTCTGTGATGAGCTCTCCATCTTAGAAAACTTCTTCCCCTTTCTCTCCAGAACCTCTGGGTTGTGCATCCCGGAGCCCCCTCCCCCAGCCTTCTGTTCCCCAATCCTCTCTCTTCCAGATTTGGAGATGTCGGCCAAGAAGAGCCCCAGACGGCTGCTCAAAACCCTGGAGATCTACTTGGCTGGAGTGTCAAAGGGACAGGCCTCCCTGTTGGGGACACAGAAGTGCTCTGGGCCACAAGCCCCTCACTCCAAGGATCTCACTTTCATAGGCGTGTGTGACCTGCCATCACACTCGTCGGAAGGCACATGGCTGATCTGACCAACCCCGGTGGCCACCGGCCAAGAAGCCTTGGAAGGGCTTTCAGAGGGCAGACCCTGGCTGGGCCTCGCCCCTTCCGGTCCTAGTGGAAGGGATGTAGGAAGCCCCTGGGCCTTGTGGGTGGAGCCAAGGGCCCTCACCTGCTTGAGACATCAAGCCATTAGATTAGACTCCCTCTCTGGAGCCCTGCTTTCAGGGCGAGGAGAGCTTTGCTGTATTACTAGTTGGGCGACAGCTTCCATAGTCGGATTCCAGGTAATATCAGTGACAGCGAATGGGTCATCAGGTGGGAGAACCCATATGCACGTTCCACACAGTCCTCTATCAAAGATGCTCCCAAGTAGAAGCGCCAGAACCTGGCAGTGGGTCTTTCAGGTCCTGGGGTCCACAGGACAAGGACCAGACCTGGGCCGAGAATTTAGAATGTGAAGGGAGAGGATAGTTGCGGCAGCAGCCGACAGGGGGCGGTGTGAGTCAGTGCATGCCTTTTCTGGTCCGGCGCCCACCCCACCCTCATCTCTCCCCATGCCTCCTCCCTCCCATAGGGAACCAGGCCCGCAGCTGGGCTCCCCCCATGGAGGCTACACATGTCCCATCAGGGCCGGTTTTCTGGCCTGGTTGAAGGAAGGAGGAAATTCACACACCAGCGGTTTTTGAATAAAATAATTCTAGGTTTAGGATCTCAAATGTTTTTCTTCCAGACACACTTTGCACCGTCCTGTGGCTGTTATCCCGGAGTTCCCCATTAGAGCCAGGCACTCTAGCCGGTTGTTGTCGGCACCGGTCACAGGCCCCGGGAGAGAAGGCCACTGTGCCCTGGCCACACTCCTGCCGAGTTCACAGGCCGTCCAGCCTCACCGGCTGCCCTTACAGACCCAGAGACTGCACACTGTAGCCACTGGCCGAGGTGGCCCTGGCTGTTCTTAAGGGTGGCTGTTATGAGGCATCCACACAGGGTTTTTCCCACATTTGCTGTGGGGGAAGCTACCTGTCACTTTTCACTCGCAAAGGGGCCTCCAGGGCTTTGGAGATAGGGAACAGGAGCCAGGCGAGAGTCCCACCTGGCTTCTCTCCTATCCTCTGACCTCCCCCAAGTAGAGTCATGGAAGTTAGCTGTCCAGCCCCCGCGGGCATCTCCAAGTCTGACTGGGTACAAGGGGACCCGTCACAAAGGTGAAGATGACAGACGGCCACCCAAGTATGGAAGGAACCCATCAGTAGGATGCTTCAAGATTAGGGCTGGTAACGGATCTGCTGTTTGCTTTGTGTCTGCCTGATCTGAACTAATCCTGTGCCCTCCTCCTTTGTCCTGACCAGCAAGAGATGGCAGCAGAGAGCAGTTTAGTGATTCCTGCAGATTCCATTCCCTTGCTCTGAGACCTGGAGGCCAACTCAACAGACCTGGACCGCTAGTGCTCAGCCCATGGCACGGCAGGGACCAGCCCAAGAGAGCCTCTGACTGGAGGGGAGCCCAGTGGCCCCTGCAGAAGCCTATTCTGTGTTACTGCCAGTGGATGCTCTCCATACAGCTTAAGACCTGGAGACATTAGCAGTAACTGTCCAGGGATTAAGCTGCAATTCTGTGGATGGACAGAATTCTGTGGTTGTGAAGGGATGCCTAAACCCTCTGAAAATAGATAACAAAAATCTTAAATCTGTGCATTTTTCTTGGGAAAAACCTTCCAAGGATTTTCATGAGAGACCCAAAATGCTTTACAATGCTAAAAATGTCAGTTTCTAGGGGAAACATCCCTCTTTCTCCTTTGAAAATTCACCCCTGGCACGTGCTGTCTGCATAGGCTATCCAGTGATCGCCGAGATGTCTCTGTGTGGAAAGTTGGAGAACAAGGGGGACATGCAAAGAGCTGACTTTTCTATGCTTCTCAGCACAAAACCACTAAGATGAAATTGATCAGAATTTGTTTCGGATAGGCTTCCCTGGTGGCTCAGATGGTGAAGAATCTGCCTGCAATGCAGGAGCCCTGGGTTCAGTCCCTGGATCAAGAAGATTCCCTGGAGAAGGAAATGGCAACCCACTCCAGTATTCTAGCTTGGAGAATTCTATGGGCAGAGGAACCTGGTGGACTGCAGTCCACGGGGTCCCAAAGAGTTGGGCACGACTGAGCGACTAACACTACTGCTACTACCACTCTGTTTCAGATGGAAGATCCAGTGTGTCAGGGCTTTAAAGCCATACAGCTCTGAGGGCCTGGAGTGACCCTGGGTCAGGACAGCTGCAGCCGTGCCAAGCCTCTAGGACTCCGATTTGTCCAGTCCGGGCTTACCCAGCTCCCACCTTGCTCTTGCCCCCAAGTCACACCCCAGGGTGGGACTGTTTTGGGGTTATTCCCTTCTCCTTCTATTTAGCCCCCTAGTTTCTCTGCTATTCTAGTCGCCACCCCAGTACACAAGAGAATGAATTAGGGAAACTTCTCTGGTAGTCCAGTGGTTAAGACTGCAGACTTCCATTGCCAGGGGTGGGTGTGGGTTCGATTCCTGGTCAGAGAACTAAGATCCCACATGCTGTGCAGTATGCCACACAGCCACCCCCCCACCCCCCGCCAAAAAAAAAAAAAAGCCCTAGGACCTGGATGAGGAAAAGCAACTTGCCCAGGCTCAAAGAGGCAGGTGAGAACCTGAACCCACAACCCTCCTCGACATTAGTCTGGTGCTTTTCCTATGACCCCACGTGGCCCTCAGCCATGCAGTGTACTTAGGACGTGACAAGCTAACCTCCTGCATGGATGTGAAGAGCTATGCTCTTGCTTGGTGAACATACATACATCATTTGGAAGCTGCCTGGCAACAGTTCACTGGAGCACCTGAGGAAATTCCAGCTTGGATGGAGACGCACGCCCGCTGCCACAACCTGCCCCCACTCGGGAATGTGAGACTGAACTGAACCTCGGGCTGAAAATGATCCCAGCCCTGGCCCCATGCCACCTCCCTATTGGGTTTGCAGTAGTGCCAACCAGGCCCACTGGGAGCGCCTGGCCCCTTCAGGAGCTGGCCCCTCTGCAAAGCCATCTCTGGCCTCTCACAGGCTGTGGAATTTTCACCAGGTGGCGCTAGTGGTAAAGAACCCGCTTGCCAATGCAGGAGCCTACAGGAGGGACAAGTTCAATTCCTAGGTTGGGAAGATCTGGAGGAGGAAGTGGCAACCCACTTCAGTGTTCTTGCCTGGAGAATCCCATGGACAGAGAAGCCTCGTCGGCTACGGTCCATAGGGGTCACAGAGTCATACACTACTGAAGCGGCTTAGCACACATAGAACACATCTACTCTGCCCAGCATGGGGCAGAGCCGGGTGACTAGTGGGGCAGGGAGTATTAGCCCAGGGCAGGCAATGCAGCCAAAGAGCAAGAAAAGCACTGGTCTCCTTTATTGACCATGGGCAGGGGTACCTCAGCACTGACCAGGAGGCCAGAGGAGGAGCAAGTGGGTAGGAGGTAGCGGCAGGGAGACGCCCACCCTCACTTCCAGTCCTTGAAGAATTGCTTGAAGATGGCACTCTCACGGCCCTGGGGCAGAATCTCCACCTGTAGGGACGGCAGGGGAGAGTCTGGCTCACAAGGCTGCCACCTCTGCCTCTTCCAGAGCCAGGGAGGAGGGTGCTGGGCACCAGGCCAGAGTCCACAGGCCTTCCAGCCAGTGATGCTCTTCCAGATAAGCCAAGAGACAAGAAAGATTACAGGGACATGGGCTGAGAAAACAGTGAGAAGGGGCAGAACTAGCTAGAAACCGAGGTCTAGAGGAGCCACATGAGCCATCCAGAGGCACACCCGGCTAGCTGGGCTCCCAGGGGAGTGCTGCCCATCATCCTCTTAGAAAAGAACACGTATTGTGGAATATTACTCAGTCATGAAAGGGAACACATTTGAATCAGTGCTAGTGAGGTGGATGAACTTAGAGCCTGTTATACAGGGTGAAGTGAGAGAAAAACAAATGTAGTATAATAATGCACATATATGGAATCTAGAAAAATGAAATTGATGAATCTACTTATAGAGCAGGAATAGAGATACAGACGGAGAGAGCAGACTTGTGGACACAGCAGGGACAGGAGAGGCTGGGACAAATTGAGAGAGTAGCATTGACATACATATACTACCACATGTAAAAATAGCTGGTGGGAAGTCACTGTATAACCCAGGGAGCTCAGCCTGGGCTCTGTGACAACCTAGGGGGGTAGGATGGAGTGCGGGGGCCAGGGGTGGGGAGGGTGCAGGGCAGAGGGTGGGAGGGAGATAGAGATTCAAGACGACATATGTATACTTAGGGCTGATTCACATTGTCATACAGCAGAAACCAACACAACGCTGAAAAGCAATTATCCTCCAATTAAAAACAAATTTTAAAAAATCTTTTTTAAAAAAGTACATTAACAAGTTTTTTTAGAAAAAGAAAGAAAATAACATGTACTGTAAAACTCTGAAGGACTGAGAAGGGCCTTCCCACTGGGTGTTTCCAGGAGGGGAGGCCTGACTGCTCCTGACTGTGCCTGGGGCTTTCTCACCCTTCTTGTCCAGCCCAAGGGGCAGGAGCCCAGGGGAGAGTCCTAGGAACAGGGTGTGCTGGCACAGGGAGGGCTCCTCACCTGAGTGTTTGGGGCGTACCGCATGCGGGTGATAAAGTCCTCGGCCACTTGGAGGGCCGCCTGCCGCTCCTTCTCATTAGCTTTGCGCCCTGGATCATAAGGAGGAGAAATTTTAAAAGAGCAGGGACCCTCTCTAGCCCACATCCCATTTGTCTCGAGGAGATTTAAGGAGGTCCAAATTCCATGGACAGAGGAGCCCGGTGGGCTACACAGTCCATAGGGTCACAAAGAGTCAGGCATAACTGAGCACACACACCCACAGAATAGCTGGCACTTTTAAAATAAATGGACCAGGAGGTGCTAAGAACACCCTGAGGGGGCTCAGTGAGAAGTCAGCCTCTCCCAACTCACAGCTCCAGATGAAAACTGCCCTCTGCCCGCTCCAATCATCAAAGTCTTCTACTTGGGCCAGGGCCCCAGGGATATTCAGGGAGAACTAATGTCGCCCTCGAATGAGACACTCAGACCCCTCTCCCTCTCCAGGGCCCCTCGCATTTTGAGTTTGTCAACTGTACTGTTATCAAGCCTTTCTTGCAAAATTAAATTGGACAGAAAAAAAGGGCATGATTTACTGCAAAGCTAGATGCCAACATCAGCCTGATGGTTATACCAACTAAGAGTCAGTAAAAAGGAACAGCAGTAGTGCCCTCCCTTCTCGCCTTTAACCAAACCCTGCTCCACCTGGAGGAATTTTTCCAAGGAAACAATGTTTTCAACTGTGGTTGGCTCCTCAGCCAGGCTATTAAAACTCTAGTTCAGTTCAGTTCAGTTCAGTCGCTCAGTCGGGTCAGACTCTTTGCGACCACATGAATCGAAGCATGCCAGGCCTCCCTGTCCATCACCAACTCCTGGAGTTCACTCAGATTCATGTCCATCGAGTCAGTGATGCCATCCAGCCATCTCATCCTCGGTCATCCCCTTCTCCTCCTGCCCTCAATCCCTCCCAGCATCAAAGTCTTTTCCAATGAGTCAACTCTTCGCCTGAGGTGGCCAAAGTACTGGAGTTTCAGCTTTAGCATCATTCCTTCCAAAGAAATCCCAGGACTGATCTCCTTTAGAATGGACTGGTTGGATCTCCTTGCAGTCCAAGGGACTCTCAAGAGTCTTCTCCAACACCACAGTTCAAAAGCATCAATTTTTCAGCGCTCAGCCTTCTTCACAGTCCAGCTCTCACATCCATACATGACTACTGGAAAAACCATAGCCTTGACTAGACAGACCTTAGTCGGCAAAGTAATGTCTCTGCTTTTGAATATGCTATCTAGGTTGGTCACAATATATCTGAGATGAATGTGCTATATCCTTCCTCTGTGATTGCCTGATGCTTCTCTTCCCAGCTCCTAAGTTTCCTGTTTCTCCCACTGGTTTCTCCATTGTTTGCTTGGGGCTAAAGACACTTCCAAACCAGATCAAACCAGTCAATCCTAAAGAAAATCAACCCTGAATATTTTTTGGAAGGATTGATGCTGAAGCTGAAGCTCCAATACTTTGGGCACCTGATGCAAAGAGATGATTCATCGGAAAAGACGCTGATGCTAGAGGGTGAGATGGTTGGATGGCATCACTGACTCAATGGACATGAGTTTGAGCAAACTCCTGGAGATGGTAAAGGACAAGGAAGCCTGGCATGCAAATACAGCCCCAGCAATACAATCCTCCCCACCCCCTACCATCCTCCCCACCTCTTAGAAACCTGCCCCGCAGCTTGCCACTCCTGGTCCTTCCCTGAGGCAAGAGTGTGATGCCTAGTACCTGCCAAGTTATAACACCTAACACTGCTCCATCCTCCTGGCTGGAAATTTCTCCTGGCCCTGGTTCATGTCACAAATATTTACTGAGCAAATGCTATATCGTCAAGGCACTAGAGAATGTGATTCCATTCAAGAGGTTTATAATCTGGGCAGTTGAGACACATTCACGAACAAGAAAAGACACAGAACTTAGCTGGTGTTACAGTGGATAAGAATCCAGCTGCCAATGCAGGGGACACAGGTCTGATCCCTGCTCTGGGAAGATTCCATATGCCTCAGAGCAAACCCATGCGCCACAACCACGAGCTGCAACTACTGAAGCCTATCCACCTAAAGCCTGTGCTCCACAAGAGAAGCCACCACAGTGAGAAACTCAAGCATCAAACGAAGAGTAAGCCTCTGCTCACCGCAACTAGAGAAAGGCATGCAGCAACAAAGACCCAGCACAGCGGCGGGGTGGTGGGAGGGAGAACAAGAAAAGACAAGCACAGAGAATTACTCACAGACTCAGAGCTTTGTTACAATATTTTCAGAGTCTGATCTAGCAAACAGGCTTCTGCCCAAGAGTGTTCATTTCCAGCCAATACAACCTCTTGGAAAACAAGCCCTACCAGTTTGCTACCCAGTGCATAAGGTGAGATTTCATATCTAGAATTGGTCACAGTCAAGGCAGACAGGCAGAAGCAGGGGTCCTAGTGGCACTGAGGCCTAGGAGAGCTCTGTGGCAAGTGGTCCTCAACACAAAGTCAGCAGCAAGACCTGGGAACCTGATAAATGGTTCCCAGAGCCTGCAAAGTCTCATGCGTGCTAAGTCACTTCAGTGTCCAACTCTTCGCAATCCCATGGACTGTAGACCACCAGGCTCCTCTGTCCATAGAATTCTCTAGGCAAGAATACTGGAGTGGGTTACCCTGCCCTCCTCCAGGGGATCTTCCCTATCCAGGGATTGAAGCTGCATCTCTTATGTCTCCTGCATTGCCAGGTGGGTTTTTTAATCACTAGCACCACCTGGAAAGCCCAGACCTTGAGAATCAGAGTCTCAGGGGTGTGGTTCACTCTGGGTTTTAACAGGGCCCTCAGGTGATTCAGAGGTGGGCTGGAGGTGCAGAACCTTTACCAGGAATTAACCGTCAGACACGGAGGCTCACTGAGCCAGGTGTCTATGGGCTGGCTGAGCCCTCCCGTGGGAAGACTTCCTGGTTAGAGTGGCCACAGGGGCCTCAGGCTGGTGTGGAGAAGCCACTCGCACCCTTCCAGATGTAGATCTTGCCACAGAGTCCGTTGTCCAGCACAAAGCAGTCGTCAGGTATCAGCAGCTCAAGGGCGAAGGGGCTGGAATCGGCCAGCTTGGTCAGGTTCATCTGTCCAGTGGCGTCAGAGACCTGGGGGAGAGTGGGCAGTGCCACGTCACCCTCCTTCCCGCAGTTCAAAGCTCTGACCTCCACCGAGGAGCAGGTCCCTCCAGTAGCGGTCCCACCTACCACCCTAGGCTGAAGAGCAGACTGGAGGTAGGGGAAGAACTGACAGCTGATAGGCAAATCCCAGACAACCCCCACCCCCACTTCAGCCTCAGTCACCGCCTCCCAGAGCCCCTGAATCTGTGGAAATTAATTAGACTCCAAATTAACACGGAAATGCAAAGAATGCAAAAAAGGTACAGTTCAGGGACTTCCCTGGTGGCTCAGATGGTAAAGAATCTGCCTGCAATGGAGAAGACCTGGGTTCAGTCCCTGGGTCGGGAAGATCCCCTGGAGACGGGAATGGCTACCCACTCCAGTGTTCTTGCCTGGAGAATTCCATGGACAGAAGAGCCTGGCGGGCTACAGTTCATGGGGTTGCAAAGAGTTGGACATGACTGAGCAATTAACACTTCTTTTCAGTGTGCAATGCAGGGGATGCAAGTTCGACCCCTGGTTGGGGAACTAAGATCACACAGGCCATGGGACAACTAAGCCCAAGTGCACAACTAGAAAGAAGACTGTGGGCTGCAACTAGAGAAGCCTGGGCACCACAACTAAGACCCAGCGCAGCCAAATAAATGATAAATAAATAAATATTAAAAACGAAACAGTAAAGTTCAGCATTGACTTGTTTCAAACCTCCATATCTAAGAATGGGCTGGAAGGGAAGTGACATTCACCTCCCCAGGAGGGCCGAGCATCCGTTCACTTTCCATCCTCCCCTCACTCCACACCCTGATAAACCACCCTGGAGCCTGGCCTCACCTGCCCGCTGCTTTCTCCTCTCCTTTCAGCCCCATAAGCATCAAGATCACACCCCTGCCTGGTCCCAGGGCAGGCCCGGGACACCCACCTTATACAGAGCTGCAGCCTGTGCGTTTGTCCGGTCAGCTGTGAGGTCTTCCTCAGGGTTACCCTCCTTCAGAGAGGGCTTGGGACCCAAGACCTGCAGGGACGAGGGCAGGCCACGTTTCCAGGGATTCCTGGGCACCTATCATGTCCAGGACCACCCCCTCCCTTCCACCCCCACACCCACATCTGCACAAAGGCACCGGGCAGAGCTGCGGAGGGTTCGGTCCCTGGATACCAGTCCCTCCATCCCAAGGGGTACTTGACTCAGTCCCACCAAGGCACCTGATGAGCCAGCCAAGCCCTAAGCAGGGCCCCAGATGACCCTACAGCCCTCCTGCTGGGATCACGGCCTCCTTCAGTGGCCTCAAGCAGAGGCCACCTCCGGATACCCCCATGTCTCTCAACCTGGATCATGTCGGCAGGCTCCTCCCCATCGGTGACGATCTCCACGTGGGCCTTGCCCTGCCGCTCGCTGTCCCGGATGGCCAGCGCCAGGTCCCGTGCCTTGTTCCGCTCCAGTATGTTGGACTTCGCACCACACCAGGCAAAGATGTTCTGGAAGGAAGTGGGGAGGCTCAGGTTAGAGCCATGTGCATCCTGTCCTCTGCAGAACTGAGGCAAGACAGTCAAAGACAAGCAAGAAGGCAAGAGAAGCAAGGCCCCTGGGGACAAGAATGACTGTCTCTGCGAGAGCCTTTCTCAGCCCCACACCTCCATCTCCCAGACTTCATTTTTTCCACATCACTTGTGTCATATATTGAAACATCTTTATCTTATTTATAATCTATTTTCCCTAACTAGAATGTAAGCCTCATTAGGGCATGAGGGTTTTGTTTTGTTTAGCATAATTTGACCCACTGCTGTATGCTCAGTGCCAAACAGAAACAAACACATCTTTCGGCCCAGAATAAACAGTTATGGCATGAATGAACTGGGTGAATGAGCGAATGAACTGGGTGAATGAGCGAATGAAAGGGTGAATGGTGAACAGGTGAGTAGCATCCCTGGGCCCGGAACCTCAGATGCCCTGTGCGCTCGCCAGGCATGGCCCTCATCACCTCTACTGAGCGGGTCCCCTGCCTCCATCTCACTGCTTCCAGTCTTCCTTCTAAACGGCATCCAGGTTCCTCTTCCTGTTCCAAATCTTTAGCACGACAGGTGCAGTCCAGACCCTCAAAGACTCAATCTCCTCCTGCCCTGTCGCAGCTCCTTGGCACTTTCCACTCCCACTGGTCCTGTCCCCGCCCCGCGTCCAAGTCAGGCTGCCTCTGTCCTGGCTGTTGGCAGGCCTGTCTCTGCCCTTCTCCCGCTCAGTGCCTCAGCTCACCCATCACCTTCCCCTGGAATGGCGTTTCCCCTAGTCTCGTCAAATGGCAATTTCCTGGGGCAGTGGCTTGGCCTAGAAGGCCCCTCACTGCCATAAGCTCCCCCAGCTCATCCCACTGCTCCTAAGAGGACCCTCATCACGTCCTGTCATGGGTTAAAATACAGCCAGTGACAGACCTGGCCTTGGCTGCCTGCCCTGGGCCAGCAACTTGTGGTCCCCAGGTGGCGCTAGTGGTAAAGACCCTGCCTGCCGATGCAGGAGACATGAGATGTGGGTTCAACCCTTGGGTCAGGAAGATCCCCTGGAGAAGGGCATGGCAACCCACTCCAGTATTCTTGCCTGGAGAATATCATGGACAGAGGAGCCTGGCGGGGTACAGTTCACGGGGTCACAAAGAGTTGGACACGACTGGAGCGACTTAGCACACACACATGCTGGCTCAGAGCGGGTGCCATAGATTCACCAAGGGAAGAGATGAATGAACTGATTAACGCAGGGGATGGGAGGCAGCTAACTCAGAGCTTCAGAGGTTCCAGGAGCACTAGAGAGCAGACTCAGTGTTAGAGGCCAAGACTAGACAGCAAAGGGAGGTTTCCGTCCAAACAAATACAGGGATGTCTGCTAACAGCCACAGTGACCCCACTTGGAATGGGCTTACAGCTTCTCAGCCCCTTTCCCTCTGCTCTGGCTTCCTAGTCCCTGTCCTTTAAAACAGCACCAAGGAGTTCCCCGGTGGTCCAGTGCTTAGGACTCAGCACTTTCACTGCTGTGGCCCCCATTTCAATCCCTGGTTGGGGAACTAAGACCCTACAGGCTGTGTGCACAGTGTGACTGAAAAAAAAAAAACAACAAAACCAGTGACTTCCTTGGCAGTCCAATGGTTAAAACTCCGGGCTCCCCACACAGGGGGCCCAGGTTCAATCCCTGGCCAGGGAACTAGATCCCTGATGCCACAACTAAGATGCAGCACAGGCATAAAAAAGAAAGAGACACACACAGTGTCAACATGAGCGCGTGCTCAGTCAGCCTTGCCCACCTACCTGGCCCAGGTCCAGGATGAAGCAGTCCCCGGTGTTGAAACTGTCCCAGCTCAGCACCCGCTCGGTGGCACGAATGTTCTTCTTGCCCTTTACCTGGTAGAGTTTCTTGATGGCGGCTGGGGCGGTTCCTGGGGAGGTCTTGTGAAACGCCGACTCCACGCCGCCTTCCTGCAGCCCGGATGGCCAGCCTGAGTGGGCCCCCCGTGCCCTCCCCGCAGCACCGCATGCCCCCTCCCACTGGGCAGGAAGGAAAGCAGGCAAACAGGAACCAGGTGGGGGGAGGCCCCAGCCCTGTGTGGCCTTGGGCCTTTTGCAGGGTCAAGACCAGCGGGAAGGGGAGCTCAAGGAGAAGCCACAGGAGGGGGTGTGGGCAGTGGGTTCTGACCTGGTACTTGAGGCCGCGGGGGAAGTAGCTCATGAAGAGGTCAGACTCATTGCCCTGTGACTCTCGGTGCTGCACGGGCCGCTCTCCGAGCAGGGTGTTGAGGTGGACGGCCAGCATGGCGCAGGCCCCCTGCTCGTCCCGGGATGACTGCTGGCCTGGGGTGGGGGGAGGTTGCCGGTGAGACCTAGGCCAGCCCCGCCCCCTGCCTGGGCCAGCACCCCCCACCACCAGTCCTCCCAGCTCTCTCCCTTACCGATCCACAGGTGCAGGTGGGAGAGCTCTTCTGGGCCATTGTGCAGCACCAGGTAGGAGTCTCCCGAGAAGAAAATGCCATAGTTCTCAGGGGCCACTGGCACTGGCTTCAGCTTCTCCACCCTCCATATGTGCAGGCCAGGGAGCTTCACGGTCGGTGGGAAAGGAGAGCTGCTGCGGGAGGGAAGCGAGTTGGTGAAGGCCAAGGCTCATATGCAGTGGAGACAAGCAGAGAGACCTGGGGCAGGCCTGGGGACTGCGGTGTGGGGGAGAGGAGGGGCTGCCCTTGGAAGTGAAGAGGAGAGGGGTGAAAGGGGAAGGGGTGCACAGCCTACCTCTGGGGGATGGGTGAGTACATGCTGTTTCTGGATCTGCAAAGACAGAATCAAAGCCATTAGGATTACAAATGTCATGAGTACCAGCCTTCACGCTGATCTGGGGAGGTCCTTCCCAGAGGCCAAGTGCTTCATTGTTCATCAACTAATTCATCTCCAAGAGCAGATTTCTTTGCCTGGTTCCATTACTCTGGCAAAGAAACGGAGGCTCAGAGTCTAAGTCCCAAGTGACATAGTGACTAGTGAGTGGCTACCCAAAGCCAGGTCTTGGGCTCCTTGGCCAGGGTCTTCCCCTTGCTGTGACCTCTTCTGCTTCTAGACAGGAGTCCTAATTCTGGGCATTGCATGAGGCTGAGATATGCTTCTCTAAGCAATAACGGCTTGTATTTGAAAAGTCTAAAATAAATAACTTAAAGTCAATGAATAGGAAACCAAAAAAATAGAGAAAATCAATGAAGCTGGGTTTTGCAAACATCGAAAAAACTGATGACCCTTTTGACAAATTGATTAAGTAAAAGAAAAGACACAAATTTCCAACACAGAAACAAGAGAGATGACCACTACTACAGATCCTACAAGTATTAAAAGGATAAAGAGAATATCACGAAAACTGTATGCCAATATAGTCAACAACTTGTACGAAATGGGCAAAGTCTTTGAAGGACCCAAATTGTGCAGGTTCACTCAACAAGAAGTAGAGGGACTTCCCTGGTGGTCCAGCAGCTGAGGCTCTGTGCTCCCAATACAGGGGGCCCGGGTTCTATCCCTGGTCAGGGAACTAGATCCCACATGCAAAACTAAAGATTCCACATGCCACAACTAAGACTCAGCACAGCCAAATAATAAAGAATTTTTTAAAAAGAAGAAGAAATAGATTATTTGAAGGGTTCTAATATCTACTAAAGAAACTTAAGTGAAAGTGCAAGTCACTCAGTCGAGTCCAACTCTTTGTGACCCCATGGACTTTATAGTCCATGGAGTTCTCCAGGCCAGAATACTGGAGTGGGTAGCCTTTCCCTTCTCCAGGGGATTTTCCCAACCCAGGGATTGAACCCAGGTCTCCTGCATTGCAGGCAGATTCTTTACCAGCTGAGCCACAAGGGAAGCCCAAGAATACTGGAGTGGGTAGCCTATCCCTTCTTCAGTGGATCTTCCCGACCCAGGAATCAAACTGGGGTCTCCTGAATTGCAGGTGGATTCTTTACCAACTGAGCTATTAGAGAATCCCAAAAGAAACTGAAATGGTACTTTAAAACTACCCACCCCCAAATTTCAAGTACAGATAAATTCTACCAAAAACTTAAGGAAGGCATAATGCCAATCCTTCACAATCCATACCATGCTGCCACCATTTTCCTGATGTAACAAAATTAGATACAAATATTATAGAAAAGGAAATTAGACCAAGATCCCCCATGAACACAAGAAAAAACCTGACAAAATTTTAGCACATAGAATTCAGAAATATATAGAAAGATGAAACACTATGACTAAACAGGGTTTACTCCAGAAATGCAAAGTTGGTTTAACATCTGAAAATCAATGTAATCCACCCTATTGACAAGCCATATAAACAAACATAAAATCATCTCTATAGACAAAGACCACTTAGAAAAATTCTACATCCATTTCTGATTTTTAAAAAGCTTTCAAAAAAAAATAAGTAAAAATAAAAAAAGCTTTCAGCAAACTAGGAATAGAAGGGAATTTCCTCTTTTGGGGGGGGGGGCATGCTGTGGGGCACGTGGGATCTTAGCTCCCCAAACAGGGATCAAATGCATGCCCCCTGCAATGGGAAAGAAAGTGAAAGTTGCTCAGTTGTGTCCGACTCTTGCGACCCCACAGACTGTATAGTCCATGGAATTTTCCAAGCCAGACTACTGGAGTGGGTAGCCTTTCCCTTCTCCAGGGGATCTTCCCAACTCAGGGACTGAACCCAGGTCTCCTGCATTGCAGGTGAATTCGTTACCAGCTAAGCCACAAGGGAAGCCCAGTCTTAACCAGTCTTATCCCTGCAATGGGAGCACAGTCTTAGCAATTAGTCCGCCAGGGAATTTCCAGAAGGGAATGTCCTTAGTCTAATAAAAGGCATCTACCAAAATTGAACAAAAAAAATCTCAGAAAAAAACAGAAAATCCCACAGCTAACATTAGACTTAGCGCCTTCTCGAAGTCTAAACTCCCTACCTAGGGAATTTCCTCCGTTCTCAGGCATCAGCTATCACTTCTATATGCCCAGCATCCCTCAAATACCAGGCTGATGAATATCATCTTTCTTCTGTAGAGCAACCTTTTATGGACAGAAGTTATTTAGGGGAAAAAAAATGCTCAAGACAAGCATTTTTAAAAATATTGTCTTCTGGATGTCCCTGGTGGTCCAGTGGTTGAGAGTCCGCTGGCCAATGCGGGCAACACACGTTCAATCCCTGGTCTAGGAAGATCTCCCATGTCGCAGGGCAACTAAGCCCGTGGGACCCAACTACTGAGACTACGCTCTAAAGCCTGGGAGCAACAACTACTGAGTGTCCCAGAACCTGTGCTCCGTAACAAGATAAGCCTGAGCATCGCAACTAGAGAGTAGCTCCAACTCTCTGCAACTTAGAGAAAGCCTGCACGCAGCAACAAGGACCCAGTGTAGCCAATAAATACATAAACAAATTTTTTTAAATGTTATCTGTCACACAATTTATGCTTTTCGACTGAACAGGGAGCCCCAGTGGTGCAAGAGAAGGACCTGGAGAATTTCAGGGTTGAAAGTCACCATTAGGAGACTCTTGGTGGGCTGGGGAAGCAGGAAGTGCAAAGAGAACTTTTAGGGAGAGCAGAGGGTGTGGAGTCTGAGTAGGAAACGAAAAAGAGATAGGAACAGTGGCCATGGTGTAAAATACCATGTGACTAATGACTTTGCTTTTCTTTCCTAATTTACAACATAGTACGTGCATGCTGAGTCGTGTCCAACTCTGCAGCCCCATGGACTCTAGCCCACCAGGCTTCTCAGTCCATGGGGATTCTCCAGGCAAGAATACTGGAGTGGGCTGCCGTTTCCTACTCCAGGGGATCTTCCCCATCCAGGGATGGAAGCCACGTCTCCTGGGGCTCCTGTACTGGCAAACAGATTCTTTACCATTGAGCCGCCAGGGAAGCCCTACTCATAACACAGCTGAAGGCATTTTTTTTGAATCACACTTCCCCAAGGGAGCGGGGCAGGCAGTGAGGGGGAGGTTTGGGGGAAGAAACGTCAATGATTCTCAGTCCCACAGAGAATCACATGCTGTGCCCACATCCCCTGCAACGGACAGCTCAGCCTGTGACTCAGGCCCCAAGCGGTGAGGTGGCCGCCCCCAAACACAAGCCAGGGTGGGTAGAGCTCAGGGACAGAAATGGCGTGCTCATTTGCCAGCTATTTTTTGTTGTTGTTGTTCCTGAACTAAGAGCTCAGGCCATAACTCAACAGCAGGCAGACCATACGTGGGGCTGCCAGCCTCCGAGAGCCATCGCAGCATTTTGTTGAGAGGGGCTGGCTGCCTGCCCCTCATCCCTCTGGCTTTCTAGCCTGGCCACCCATTAGAATTACGTTTCAAGTGCGTTGTGCTAAGTCACTTCATTCATATTTGACTCTTTGCGACCTTATGGATAGTAGCACACCAGGCTTCTCTGTCCATGGGATTCTCCAGGCAAGAATACCAGAGTGGGTTGCCATGCCCTCCTCCAGGGGATCTTCCCCACCCAGGAATTGAACCCATGTCTCTTGCATCTCCTGCACTGCAGAAGAACTATGTTGGGATCTTACAAAAACTTCGAAGCCCAGGCCTGGAGACTTGATTCCATGGGTCTGGAGTGGGGCATCGGCATTTGAACTATGTCCCAGGTGGTTCTGATTCTGCCAGTTAACTGTGTCCAGAAAAGCATCTCTATCTGCCTGCATATTACAGTCATCCAGACTTTGTTTTTTTAAATCCCCATGTCCAGGCCAGTTAAAACCAGACTCTCTAGGGTGGAGCCGGAGTATCAGTGCTAGAGAAGTTCTGGGTGACTCTAACACTGCTCCCTGGCCTCCACCAAATGCCCACTAACATTGGCCTGTCACTCATGCTCTCCCCACAACCCCTCTGCCCAAGCCCACAGCCCCTCAGCTTCCTTAGTGCAAACCTCAACCCTTAGGACCATCAAAGCCCCGCCACTCCTCCAGACCCATTTCAAGCCTCAGCTGTCACGTGGCGGCTTTGTCCTTCTCTGGGAGTTCTCACCTTCTTCCTGCTCCCAGGCTGTCTTAGAGTATGACCTGATAGCTCCGTGTCTCAGGTAGAGCAGGGGACACGCCCGGCACTTCTGCATTCCTCAAGCAGCCCATGACAAGGTCTATTCAGTTCCGTTCTAGGTCTATGCTGGGAACTGGGCATTGGAAAGGGGGCTAGAAATGAAGAACAACCCACAAGTCTCATGGTCTCCAGAGGATGGGCTGTGAAGCAGGAAGCCATCACTTCCAGAGGACCACATAAAACTTACCCTAGGTGCCGAATGTCACAGAATCAGATGTCAGCATTAGAAGGAGCTTTATTTAATAACTCGGGTTTCCTTGTGGCTCAGACAGTAAAGAATCTGCCTGCAAGGCAGGAGACCCAGGTTTGATCCCTGGATCCAGTAGATCCCCTGAAGAAGGAAATGGCTACCCACTCTAGTATTCTTACCTGGAGAATTCCATGGACAGAGAAGCCTGGTGCACTACAGTCCATGGGGTCACAAAGAGTTGGACACGACTGAAAGACTAGCATACACACACACACACACACACACACACACACACACTCCAGATCTGCCTCCCAACACATACCCAGACATGAGCACAGCACAGAAATCCCTACATCCCTCACCATTTTCTTCTTGAATACCTCTCCTGGTGGGGAACTCACCACCTCACAGGGGAGCCGCTTCTATACTTCTTATGTTAAAACCTTTTATTTTTCTCACTCTGCCACAGAGTGCTGAGTTACAGGCCTGGCTATCTCCCTGACTTGACTATGATGGCCTTTCAGGAAGGAACCGTATTTTGCCTGGAACCTCAGGCTGTGCCCAGTAGCCTGCAGGCACTCAGGATTAACTGGACTTGTTGAGCTCCAATGATTAGGCCAGATGGAGCCTAAGAGATAACCCAGGATTTCAATAGGGAGGAGCAGCCCTGGAGGCAGAAATCAGGGGCCAGGGATGGAGGGGAGGATGGGTGCCCTGCTGGGTGTCCCAAGGTCCTGACTTAGGAAGGAGCTGGTCTTTGAGGACACACTGGGAGTGGGGGAGTTGGTTATGCAGACCTTTCCAGCAATGCCTGTCAGCTGTAAAGATGACAGGTGCTCGATGCTGTCTGCACCCTTCTCAGATTCTGATTCCACTGATTCCCAACAGGTCCCTTCATCATTTGTCCTTAGGTGTGAAATGCCAACAGCTCCTACCCCTCTCCCCAAGAAAGAATCAGGGGTGAGTGTCAACACTAGAGATGACACCAGCTATTCCCAGCCGGGAACCTGGGTTTTCACAGGAGCTGCAGGGTCTAGAAGCCTCACCTGGGGATCCTCAGTCAGTGCTCCCTCCCCAGACACCAAGCAGGACTCCCACCCTTTCCCAGGTGCAAACTGGTGGCATAGCTGGTAAAGAATCCGCCTGCCAATGCAGGAGATGCAAGAGACGCGGGTTCAATCCCTGGGTTTGGAGAATCATCTGGAGGAGGAAATGACAACCCACTTCAGTGTTCTTGCCTGGAAAATCCCATGGACAGAGGAGCCTGGCCGGCTACAGTCCATGGGGTCGCAAAGAGTCAGACATGACTGGCCATGCACGCACACCCACCCTTTCTGGGCTCCACCTTCGCCTCCCTGTACCCTACCCTAGGCAGCTGGCCAGATCCCCATCAGAGTTCTTCTTAAATCTGCAAAAATAATGAACCCTGAGGCACAGTTTGGTCTGAATTCAAATGCTAGGCCTGCCCCCTCCCCCATTCCAGCCCACCCATCTGCTGTCACACCACCATTCTGTCTTAGGAACAAGTATCATCAAAGCTGAATACACCTCTGGGCTGGCTGAGGGCCTTCAGGAGTCTGGTCAGCTCACTCGGTGTGGTGGCCTCTTTTAGTACGTCACACACCACCTCTCCACAAGCCAGGACAAGCTGTGGTCCAGGAGTCCCTTATCCCACCTAGGGAAGCCACAAGGCTCCAGCGACTGGACAGGACAGCAGTGTCTATGTGTGTGTTGGGGGAGGGGGCATACCAGTCCTGGACAAAGCGGCTTCCAGAAACGTGAGTCTCTGTGTCTGCCCTCATCTGCCCACCTAAGAGAGTCCCGGCCAGCCCACCCCACACCAGATCTCCCTCGGCCTTCCTCCACTTTCACCTGTTCCGCGCAGCTCTGCTTCCTCCTACTTCAGCTTTTCAGGCTCCTCCAGCCCCAGCTCAGTCTCTCACTTCCCTCAGCTCTTCCTCCAGGTGGCCCCACCCATCAGCCCCACCCCTGGGCTCCTGCCCCAGCTAGTGCTTAGGACCATCCTCCACAGGAAGGGGTGGACTGTGTTGGGCAGCCAGGCAGGGCCTGACGGAGGAGAGCTACACTGCGGCCAGGCTGGCTCTTCAGAGACCCACCCGTCACTGCCCAGGACTGGAAACCCACCCCAGCTCCAAGCCTCCCCATCACAGCGGCCTCTGCTAGCAGCAGCAGGGCAGGGCTAGCAGCTCTGAATCTGGGGCCTGCAAGGAAAACCACAGGAAAGCCAAGACTGGCCACATTCCCCCGCTTACCAGCCTGGGGCAGGCATGACTGCCTGGCCCTGGCTTCAGCTGAATTAGTCACATTTCCTGGGTAGGGTCACTGCCTCGGCATCACTTTTTCCTCCTCCCTGGCTTGTCTTTCTCCTTGCCTGAATGACTACATTTGACTTTTGTTGTTGTAGTCGTTGAAGCTCAGTTCCCAGGGAATGGCAGAGGTGGGTGACACAGACTTTGCGATGTTCTGCATGCTGGTTTCCTAAGTGGCCCTAGTGGTAACGAACCCATTCGTCAATGCAGGAGACAAAAGAGATGCGGGTTCAATCCCTGGGTAAGGAAGATCCCCTGGAGGAGGGCATGGCAACCCACTCCAGCGCTCTTGCCTGGAGAATTCCATAGACAGAGGAACCTAGCAGACTACAGTCCATGGGGTCCCACAGAATGGAACAGGACTGAATCGACTCAGCACGCATGCAGACCCTGGGAACAAGCACTGAATCTGAATCTCTCTTAACCGAGTGCCTAGATCCCTGGTCAAATTCCTAACAAGTCAATAGTAATTCTAAGGGTGCAAGTTAGGATAATGAATGGTCTGTAATGCCCTGTGCTCACTAAGCCTTCCCAGGTGGCGCTAGTGGTAAAGAACCCACTTGCCAATGCAGGAGACACAAGAGATGCGGGGTCAGGAATATCCCCTAGAGGAAGGCATAGCAGCCCACTTCAGTATCCTCGTCTTGGAGAATCCCATGGACAGAGGAGCCTGGTGTGCTCCAGTCCACAGGGTGGCACAGAGACGGACCTGAGTTAGCACACACTAGCGCATGCTGGGTGCCTCTCAAGTCCACCCTTGCTCAGCTTCTCATTCCCAGAGGTTGACTATCACATTCTCAGCCTCAGGCGCTCTGAAGGACAGCAATAAAAAGAATCATGGTTCTGGCTCTACCCAGAGGCCCTCTTGCCTTCAATACATCATAAGGCCCTGGAGCTAGTCTGTCCAGCTTGCTTGTTTGCTTTCCAGAGGAGGCTAGGGGGACCCTGAGAGCACGAGTGACTGGCCCACGATCACACAGGGGGAGGCAGGTAGAGCAAGGGAAGAAGCTTCCATGCCCTCCTAAATCTGTATGGGAGGATGCAGCTAGAATCTGTACACGCTCCAGAAGGAAGTCAAGGGCCTTTCAGCCCAGGACTCTGGCGCATCTCCCCAAGATATAGGCCAGGCTTGGCCCAGGGCTAATCAACAGACTTGTTTGAGATAAGATTCAGCCTTCAGGGCCCCATCCAGGGAGTGGCAGTGGAACAGAATCAATCCACATGATAGAATTTCTGGACTGGAACAAGATGAGAAGTTAAATTTTCTCTTCAAAGAACACAAACTCTAGCTGGTTGGTACCTGAGTGTCTCCAGGTCCTTAAAAGAGGGTCTGATGTAATGGAAAGATTGAACAGTTTGATTACTATTGATTCTGCTTCATCTTTCTGGCAGGCTGCAGTCCATGGAATCGCAGAGTCAGATACGACTGAGCAACTGAACCACAACTGCTTCCTCTTGCAAGTGACTTAACTTTCTGTAGCCTCCCTGTGCCCTATCTGTAAAATGGGCATGAAGATAAACAAGCAGATTAAATGAGATGGTGTAATTAACAAGCAAATGATAGATGGTGGCTCGGTGGTAAAAGAATCCAACTGCAATGCAGGAGACTTGCAGGAGAAGCAGGTTGGATCCCTGGGTTGGGAAGATCCCTCGGAGAAGGGGAATGGCAACCACTCCAGTATCCTTGCCTGGGAGATCCCATGGACAGAGAAGCCTGGCAGGCTGCAGTCCATGGATTCACAAAAGATTCAGACATGACCGATCGACTATTCAACAACTAAACAAATAATAGATGCTCAATAAACCTAGATGGCTTTCTCTGGCCAACAGAGAATTTATCCCGGGACCTCAGTTCATGCGCCCAGCATCTCTGGAAGCAACCCCCTGCCTCCTCCCCCAGTTCACAATTTAGCAGAGGAATGGGAAGTTAAACCTCAGATCACTCCTGGGGTTTGACTTTCCATTGTCGCCCTTCTAGAACCCCACCCCAGCAAGGCTGGTCCACTCCGGTGTGCACCAGGGCAGAACCTGAGTGGCTTTGGGGCTCTAGACTCCGCAGTGACCACGGGCACAAGGATGAATCCAACTCACTGCTCTCTTTCTACACTGGAGCCTCACCTGGCTGAAAAAAAAAGGTGGCCCCATCACCGAGGAGGGCGGAGGAGGGTTTGCAAACTAACAAGGAAACAAACTAACAAGGAAACAAAAGAGCAGGTCGTTTAAAAGAATTTAGGAGTCTCAAGCCTCTTGGAACTCTAACAGTACACACTGCTATTATTGACATTATCTGGTAACCAAACACTAAAACTTCTTTTTAACAGACTCATATTTCTCCTCCCTCTCCCGTCTCCCAGTGAGAGATGCTCAGTTGGTCCCAAATGGAG
This sequence comes from Ovis aries, assembly GCF_016772045.2. NCBI lineage: Eukaryota > Metazoa > Chordata > Mammalia > Artiodactyla > Bovidae > Ovis > Ovis aries. Next base: position 57,269,103 of record NC_056056.1, read on the forward strand.
TAAAATAAACGTTTCTTTAGCACGCCTGCTCCCTCCCGCCCCTCCTTAGGGGAAAGGAGGAGAAGTGATTAGACACGCGGGTGCACCCCTAAGAAAAGAGCGGGGAGCAGGGTGCCCCGTGACCAGCTGAGCCCCTCAGAAGCCTACAGGGGGAACTCAGGCGCCTGCTGGTCAGACCCCAAGCGCTACTTGCCTGTCTGCGCCTCGCTGGCTCGCTCCGGGCACTGCTGCCCTCCCCTCCTCTGCTCCCAGGCCCCAGCCCAACCCCCGCCCCCGCCCCCGCCCCCGACGTGAAAGGCTGGAAGCATCCCCGCCTACCCGAGTGAGTCAGAGGGGAGGGCCGAGCCCCTCGCAGTCATCCCTCCGGTGGAGGCTCTGAGAATTTGGGCTGGTATTAGGGAAAAACTAACATTACTGTGTGGTAAACTTGGCCAGTGCAAGACTGTGTTCACATCCCATTCAATTGTTAGATCCTTGAGCTGGATTAAGCTGGAATAGCTACTTCTCCTTTAGTGCCTGCTTTGTACTCCGTGCTTTAAAATCTTTTATTTATTTATTCCACCACACACACCGTCCAACCCCCCCCCCCCCCCCCCCCCCCCCCTCCCCGCCCCGCACTGCATTTGGGATTTTACTTCCCCACCAGGAAATGAACCCATGCCCGCTTTGGCAGAAGCTCAGTGTTTTAACCACTGCACTACCAGGGAAGGAAGGAAGGAAGGAAAGTCGTTCAGTCGTGTCTGACTCTTTGCGACCCCATGGACTGTAGCCTATCCTCTGTCCATGCAATTTTTCAGGCAATAGTACTGGAGTGGATTGCCATTTCCTTCCCCAGGGGATCTTCCTGACCCAGGGATCAAACCCAGGGATCGAACCAAGGGATCGAACCAAGGGATCGAACCCAGGTCTCCCGCATTGTAGACGGACGCCTTACAGTCTGAGCCACCAGGGAGGTCCCTGTATTTGGTGCCTTAAACGTGACCTCGTGACCTCGTTCAGTCCTGACAACTATTTGTCGTTATGCTGCCTAATAGATAATCCTCTGAGAGGCTCAGAGAGGGTGGGTCACAGGTCCAGGGTCACATTGCCAGTTCAGTAGTAGAACCAGGATTCTAATATAGGCTAGTGTGGGTTCAAACTGGTGCAGGAGATATAACACCCCACCCTTCTTTTTTATTAAGAAGGAAGCAGCCCAGCCAGTGTCCATACTTGGAGGCCAGGTCTTCCTTAGGTGAACCACCAACAGTCCACACTCCTACGTTGGCTTTTAAATGAAGACAGCCATATACAGCAGGCCAACCCCCACAAGATGTCAGCTGACAAGAGGCACCAGGATTAGGGCATGGCCCCTTGACCCAGAAGGAAGAGGACTTATCAAGCAGCTTGGAAAATTGCAACCAGTATGACTTTCTCCAAGGCCCACTGATGGGGTCTGGTTCAGTTCAGTTCAGTCACTCAGTCACGTCCAACTCTTTGTGACCCCATGGACTGCAGCATGCTAGGCTTCCCTGTCCATCAACAACTCCCAGAGCCTACTCAAATTCATGTCCATTGAGTCGGTGATGCCATCCAACCATCTCATACTCTGTCATCCTCTTCTCCTCCCACCTTCAATCTTTCCCAACATCAGGGCCTTTTCAAATGAGTGAGTTCTTCGCATCAGGTGGCCAAAGTATTAGAGCTTCAGCTTCAGCATCAGTCCTTCCAATGAATACTCAGGATTGATCTCCTTCAGGACAGACTGGTTTGATCTCCTTGCTGTCCAAGGGACTCTCAAGAGTCTTTTCCAACACCACAGTTCAAAAGCATCAATTCTTTGGTGCTCAGCTTTCTTTATAGTTCAACTCTCACATCCATACATGACTACTAGAAAAACCATAGCATTGACTAGATGGGCCTTTGCTGGCAGAGTAATGTCTCAGCTTTTTAATATGCTGTCTAGATTGGTCATAACTTTTTTCCAAGGAGCAAGCGTCTTTTAATTTTCATGGCTGCAGTCATCATCTGCAGTGATTTTGGAGCCAAAGAAAACAAAATCTGTCACTATTTCCATTGTTTCCCCATCTGTTTGCCATGAAGTGATGGGACCAGATGCATGGGGTCTGATATGCGCATGCTAAATTGCTTTAATCACGTCTGACTGTATGCAACCCCATGGACTGTAGCCCAAGAGGCTCCTATGTCCATGGGATTCTCCAGGCAAGAATACCAGAGTGGGTTGCCGTGCCCTTCTCTAGGGGATCTTCCTGACCCAGGGATCAAACCTGTGTCTCTTACATCTCCAGCAATGGCAGGTGGGTTCTTTACCACTAGCACCACCTGCCTGGTGGGGTGTAAGGGAAATAATTCAAAGCCTGGTTCTACCTGCTTCCATCTGGGCAACACCAAGGGACTCCACTCCATTCCTGAGGAATGCTTAGACACTATCCTCTAAGACACCTCTACCTAGTGTCCACCCTCTTCTGGCTCTTCTGACTCCAGTCCAGAAGAGCAGGTCAGGCTGAACTGTTGCAATTCCTCAGCCTGGGGGGATGGCAGGGTTGTGTCACAATACCTAAACATTCCATATCAGATTCTCCCAAAATGTTCATTTGAAGAAGCATTGACTCAGGATGCTACTAGCCTTTAAATCTGATCAACAATGAAGTTTTATAGATCATTTCAGCTGCCCTGAGGAATATCCAGGAGGCTGGATGGTTATCTTTTCTGAATGTGCATGCTAAGTCACTTCTGTCCAACTTTTTGTGACCTTATGGACTATAACCTGCCAGGTTCCTCTGTCCATGGGATTCTCCAGGCAAGAATACTGGAGTGGGTTGCCATCCCCTTCTCCAGAGGATCTTCCTGATTCAGGGTTGAACCTGGGTCCTACATTGCAGGCAGATTCTTTACTGTCTGAGTCACCAGGGAAGCCCATTTTCTGAATAAAGCTCACAATTGAAAAGTTTGTTTCTGGGACTTCCCTGGTGGTCCAGTGGTTAAGAATCTGACTTCCAATACAGGGGACACGGGCTAGTACCCTGGTGGTTCAACAGTAAAGAATCTGCCTGCAATGCAGGAGACCTGGGTTCGATCCCTGGGTTGGGAAGATACCTTGGAGAAGGCCATAGCTACTCACTCTAGTATTCTTGCCTGGAGAATTCCATGGACAGAGGAGGCTGGCGGGCTACAGTTTATGGGGTCAAAAGGAGTTGGACACGACTGAGCCGCTAACGCTTCACTTATTTCACTTTCAGGGAACTAAGATTCCATGTGTGGTGGGAACCTAAGCCTGCGTGCGGCAACTGCTGAGTCTGCATGCCACGAATAGAGAGAAGCCTGCACCTCAAATCAAAGATGCCACATGATGCAATAAAGACCCCACGTGCCAAAACTGAGGACTGACACAGCCAAATCGATAGATTTTTTTTTTTTTAAAGTTTGTTTTCAAGCACTGAAGGGTACTCAGAGGCTTCCTGGATGGTGACATCCCGAATTTCCTTGGTGACCGGTTGGGAAAATGGGACTGTCCCATACAGCACGAATGAGCAGGCCAAGAGAAGCTCAGGTGGAGCACTGTGCCCAAGACGGGACAGCTTTGCCCAGGTAAGATCACACTGGATCCTCAGCACCACTCTAAGATCCTGATAATAGCTGACACTCTTTTGAGTGTTGGCACTAAGTGCCAAGTGCTGTCCTTCATATGGGTTTCTCAATTAATCCTTCCATTTGCCCTCTAGAATAGATCTCCTTTTTCTAGACTTTTAGAAAAATATTTTCTTTTTGGCTGTGCTGAGTTGTCATTGCTTCGAGCAGGATTTCTCTAGTTGTGGCAAGTGTGGGCTGCTCTCTAGCTGTGGTGTGTGGGCTTCTGTTCGCAGTGGCTTCTCTTGTTAAGGAGAACAGGCTCTAGGCATGTGGGCTTCAGTAGCTGTGTCTTGCTTGTGGGCTTAGTTACCCCAAGGCCTGTGGAATCTTCCCAGATCCTTGTCCTCTGCACTGGCAGGGAGATTTTTAACCATTGGACCAAAGGGAAGTCCTGAACTAGATCCTTTTATTATCCTCATTTTACAGATGAGGAAATGGAGGCAAAGTGGTATTGAAATAACTTGCTCTAAAACCTGGACATGGAACAACAGACTGGTTCCAAATAGGAAAAGGAGTATGTCAAGGCTGTATATTGTCATCCTGCTTATTTAACTTATATGCAGAGTACATCATGAGAAACTCTGGGCTGGAAGAAACACAAGCTGGAATCAAGATTGCTGGGAGAAATATCAGTCACCTCAGACATGCAGATGACACCACCCTTATGGCAGAAAGTGAAGAGGAACTAAAGAGCCTCTTGATGAAAGTGAAAGAGGAGAATGAAAAAGTTGGCTTAAAGCTCAACATTCAGAAAACTAAGATCATGGCATCTGGTCCCATCATAGGAAATAGATGGGAAAACAGTGGAAACAGTGTCAGGCTTTATTTTTGGGGGTTCCAAAATCACTGCAGATGGTGATTGCAGCCATGAAATTAAAAGACGCTTACTCCTTGGAAGGAAAGTTATGACCAACCTACATAGCATATTAAAAAGCAGAGTCATTACTTTGCCAACAAAGGTCTGTCTAGTCAAGGTTATGGTTTTTCCAGTGGTCATGTATGGATGTGAGAGTTGGACTGTGAAGAAGGCTGAGCACCGAAGAATTGATGTTTTTGAACTGTGGTGTTGGAAAAGACTCTTGAGAGTCCCTTGGACTGCAAGGAGTTCCAACAAGTCCATCCTAAAAGAGATCAGTCCTGGGTGTTCACTGGAAGGACTGATGCTAAAGCTGAAACTCCAGTACTTTGGCCACCTCATGCAAAGAGTTGACTCATTGGAAAAGACCCTGATGCTGGGAGGGATTGGAGGCAGGAGGAGAAGGGGACGACAGAGGATGAGATGGCTGGATGGCATCACGGACTCGATGGACATGAATTTGAGTAGACTCCGGGAGCTGGTGATGGACAGGAGGCCTGGCGTGCTGTGATTCATGGGGTCGCAGAGTCGGACACAACTGAGCGACTGAACTGAAGACCTCCTTAGAAAATCAGAGCCAGGTGGTAGGACCCCCAACCTCCCCGATCTCCTGAGGTGGACTGAGACCTGCCCCCTCCTCCCCGCCCAGCCCTGCTCTCTCTGCACCCCCAAGGCCTCTCTTGCTCTCAGCAGTGAATGCTAGTGCCAGCTCTGAGTCCTTCACACATAAAAAGCTACCTCTGCTCATCCTCTAGATAATGTGCTTTAAAAAAAAAGAATTTTTATTTCAAAATAATTCTAGACTCACAGGAAGTTACAAAAATAGTACAGAGTACTGATACACGTCACAACCTGAATTTTTAAAGCATCATGCTAAGTGAAAGAAACCAGTCACGAAAGATCACATATTATATGATTTCATTTACATGAAATGTCCAAAGCCGCAAAGCTATAGAAAGAGGAAGTAGATTAGCTGTTGCTTAGCATCCTAGGGAATGAGAACTTTAGTGGGCAACTACTGATTTCTTTGGGGGGGGGTGATGAAAATGTTATAAAGGTACATTGTGGTGATAACTGCACAACTCTGAGAATATACTAAAAAAAAATCACTGAATTGTACACCCAGTAAAGCTATCACCAAATGAAAAGTGAAAGGGCTTTGTAACCTTTGACTGGTAAGACCAGCCTCCACCCATTTACACCCCACTTAAAAACACTGTATAGAGAGGTTCCATTTAACTACCACCCAGATTTTCCTAACGGTGACATCTTACTTATCTACACTTAAGGGTGAAAAGTGAAAGTGTTAGTCGCTCAGTTGTGTCCGACTGTTGGTGACCCTGTGGACTGTAGATCGCCAGGCTCCTCTGTCTATGGAATTCTCCAGGCAAAAATACTGGAGTGGGTTGCCATTCCCTTCTCCAGGGGATCTTCCCAACCCAGGGATTGAACCCAGGTCTCCTCCGTTGCAGGCAGATTCTTTATGGCTGAGCCACCAGGGAGTCCACACTAAGTGTACCTTCCCCTTTAAAGCAAGCTTTCTGAAGCCCTAGCACCTTTTCTCCAGTGCAGAGTGCAGAGAACACCTCAACCAGGCCCCAGGCTTTACAGTTTACAAAACACAGTCTCCACACACAACCATCCCCCAACTTGATCCTCAAAGCAAACCTGTTGACCCATTTTTTGGTTTTCATGATCAGAAGAGCCCCCCTCCCTCCCTGGTATCCTGTTGTTTAGTTGCTAAGTCCTGTCCAGCTTTTTTGTGACCCCATAGTCCTCCAGGCTCCTCTGTCCATGGGATTTCCCAGGCAAGAATACTGGAGTTGGGTTGCCATTTTCTGGGCTCCTGTAGGGTTGCTAAATTTGGCAAATAAAATTTTTGATCTGTCAACCCTGTAGGGTAATCAGCTCTAATGTGCCCAGCCAGTCCTGGGCGGGTCTGGTCATCATTTTGGGACACCGTTGATCACAGACTCTCTAAGTACTGAAAGAGCCCTGGATCATCGCCTGCTTCAGCAGGGCTGGGCTGGGACGCCCAGGCCAAGTCCTTACTCTGGCTTTCTCTCCGGGCTTTCCACCTCTCCCAGACCGCGCCCCTCTCCGTGCTTTGGTTTGAGAATCTGCCGGCTGGTCCCATAGGCGCAGGCACAAAGGTCGAGTTGGTGAACGGGGTGGGTAGGAGGTGGAGGCCGGTAGGAAGGACCAGGGGGAGCTTGGCCGAGATTGCGACCCGCGCCAGGCCTACTATCCAGATCCACGGTCCGCTGAAAAAAGCAGGAATAAGGACGGCACCAGGCCGGGCCCAGGTGGGACTCCAATTCCGGGCCCCAGCGAGGCCAGAGCCCAGCCCAAACTACAAATCCCAGCAGGAGTGGGGGATGGGACAGGGCCTCGGGCGCGCCGGCCTGCGGCCTTTGCGCCTTGCCTAAGTGCAATGAGCCCTCAGGGGCGAGGTTGAAAGGATGGGGACGCCACAGCGGACCTCGAGACACGCTCACACACACACACACACACAAACACACAGACCCGCATACGCGCCTGGCCAGTTGGTCCCGCCTTTACGAACTACAAATCCCAGCAGGCAGTGGACGTGGGGGCGGGACCTCGAGAGGGAGGTGCTCCCGACCGGAAGCGAATGTCAGGCGAGTGTCTGGCATGGTGGCATCCCCCGGCTCCAGGTGGGGGTACCCCTTGCTTCGTGTAAAAGAGGTCCCTTCTCTCCCCGAGGCTCGGCTCCGCGTCCCTGCACACGCTGCTCCACCGTGGGGTCGCCGACTCGAGCCGTTCTCCGAGATCCTGAGCCCCGCCCTCCCGACCCGGCTGGGGCTTCCGGGGAAGCGGATGGCGGGTGGGCGCTTCGGCCAGCAGCCTTGGGTCGCAGAATCTGCCTCCTTAACCCTCTCTCCTCCGCCTGGAGCGAACTCCCTTTTCCCGGAGGGAGGAGTAGCCCGGACCCTGTGGCAGGACTAAGCCTGTTGGGGATCTCTGTGTGGCCTGCACATCTCGTGGAGCAGCCCAGGGAAGGCCAGGGTTCTCCAAGTTCTGGGATGTAGTTCCGGATATTCGGTCCACAGTGTCTGACTGCTCTGAACTTCCTGCACCCCGGCATCAGCTGTATATGGCAGAGCCAGATAAGGCCGAGGGGCTGCCAAGAAGTAATAACCAGGGCACTTTCCTTCCGTATGCTCGCTCTCAAAGTGCTCAGCTCACACCTTAGCGTCTAGCGCCAGTACTCCCCTCCTTACATAAAGATCCACTGAGACACTATAGCAAGGACTTACCCAGGCCCTCGGTGCCAGTCAGGAACTCAAGGGTCCAGCCTGTCTGGTGGGGTGAGGCCCCACTTCATCCACTTGACGGGGCCAGGGCAGTCTCTCTCCCGAAGCCTCTTCTCGGCTGATTTCTGGCTCCCAAGTGAGGGTTCAGGTTACACCTGCATCGAGAGCACTGACACCGCAGTGGCCAGCAACACATTGGACTTTCTGTCTTCAATCCCATTTTCAGCTTTTACACTTTCTGATCTGGCCATATACTGCTGTTCCCTGATCATCAAAGGTGGAAAACACCTAGTTTATGAAGGTATTAGGGCTTCCCAGCCGGAGACGCAAGAGTCTTGAGTTCCATCCCTAGGTCTGGAAGATCCCTGGAGGAGGAAATGGCAACCCTCTCCAGTATTCTTGCCTGGAGAATCCCATGGACAGAGGAGCCTGGTGGGCTCCACAGCCCATGGGGTCACAATCAGTTGAACAAGACTGAGTGACTAACGCACACACACACACACACACACACACACACACACACACACACACACACAAGAAGATATAACCATGATCCTGTAATATCACAATGAGATTTTATTCTTCTGTAGTTAGGTGAAGACTAGCTGCTTTCTATAAGTATTCCATTTAATCTTGGAACAGTTAGAAACAACTCCAGAGAGGATATTGAAAGCAAAATGCCCAGGTTCCTTTTGGTAACTGGAGTAGGGGTCATATTAACTGTGAGGTGGTCTCTAAGCATGCCATTGCTGCCAGAAGTTCTTAGATATTTTGTTTCCAAGTATTTCTGTTAAGACAAAGTAGCATTTTTGTCCCTTTTTTCATTTATTTATTTATGGCTGCACTGGGGCAAGGAGATCCAGCCAGTCCATTCTGTAGGGGATCAACCTTGGGATTTCTTTGGAAGGAATGATGCTGAAGCTGAAACTCCAGTACTTTGGCCACCTCATGCGAACAGCTGACTCATTGGAAAAGACCCTGATGCTGGGAGGGATTGGAGGCAGGAGGAGAAGGGAACGACAGAGGATGAGATGGCTGGATGGCATCACGGACTCGATAGACATGAATTTGAGTAGACTCCGGGAGCTGGTGATGGACAGGAGGCCTGGCATGCTGTGATTCATGGGGTCGCAGAGAGTGGGACATGACTGAGCGACTGAACTGAACTGGGTCTTTACTGCTTTGCCCAGGCTTTAATTTTGGCAAGTGGGGGCCACTCTTCCTTGCAGTGTGGTGGTTCCCTACTGCGATGGCTTCTCTTGTTGAGGAGTAAAGGCTCTAGGCTCACGGCCTTCAGTAGCTTCAGCACTTGAGCTCACTAGTTGCAGCTGGAGGCCTCTAGAACACAGACTTACTAGTTGTAGCTCACGGGCTCCATTGCTCTGAGGCATGTGGAATCTTCCCAGTCCAGGGATTGAACTCATGTCCCCTGCATTGGCAGGTGGATTCACTGTACCATCAGGGAAGTCTCTAGCCCCTTTTCTGTTTGCCCATTTCTATTATCCTCTAACCTTGTGAGAGTGTTAGTCGCTCAGTCGTGTCTGACTCTTTGTGACCCCATGGATTGTAGTCTGCCAGGCTCCTTTGTCCGTGAAATTCTCCAGGCAAGAATACTGGAGTGGATAGCCATTCTCTGCTCTAGGGAATTTTTCCGACCCAGGGATCGAACTCAGGTCTCCTACATTGATTCTTTACTGTCTGAGCCACTAGGGAGGTCCACCCTCTAACCTTTTAAGAGCCTAGTTATAGGAATGAGCTCTCTGAGCAATTGAAACTAACTCCTGACTTATGCTCTAGCCTGTTGAGTCTTTTCCTAGATAAAAGAAGATTAAAGAATTAAGCAGTTTAAAAATGACTAAGCTCTTTACCCCCAAAAGCCCCCTTAGCAATCCTGCAGGCAGATCATGCAGGCAAGATAACATCTGAAGATAGAGTCAACCAGTCTGTACACAATGGAGAATGATAGAGAACCCAACCTGCCTAGATGATTCACTGAGATTCTTCCCCCACAGGTCTCCCTTTAAAAACTGTCATGTGGATGTTTGGCAAAAACCAACACAATTCTATAAAGCAGATTAATCCTTCAATTAAAAATAAATAAATTTAAAATTAAAAGAAAAACTTCATGGCTAAGCAGAGTCTTTGGAGTTGGTCTCTAGACACGAGTCCACCTTCTCCCCAGATCACTCACTTTTCCTTTCTACTGACTGTTCTTGCTGCTTGTTCGTGTTAAGTCGCTTCAGTTGACTCTTTACGAACCCATGGACTGTAGCCCACCAGGCTCCTCTGTCCATGGGATTCTCCAGGCAAGAATACTGGAGTGGGTTGCCATTGTCTCCTCCAGGGGATCTTCTTGACTCAGGAATCTTGTCTCTTGCTTTGGAAGGTGCATTCTTTACCACTAGCGCCACCTGGGAAGCTTGCCTCTCTAATAATTGGCTTCCATCAGCGAGCAGCCAAACCTAGCCTCAATAACAAGACAACCAATCTTTTGTTGAGTAGCCCCTCTGCCCCTAGAGATGAAAGATAGGTGCCATAGAAACTTGGAGACAGTCCTTGGCACTCTATAAGAGCCCATTCTCTCCTGCATTCCAAGACTTAGCACCACTCTTGAATCAGTAAGAGCCTGTGTGACTTGCCAGGGATATGCCAAAGCCATTTAACACCTAACCCTGCTTCCTGAAGATCCAACCGGCAGGGTACAGTTAAAATCACAGGGCAGTATTATTAAGTCATTACAGGAAATATATCTAAGGATAAGGTGCACCAAAAGCTGGGTTCTTTTGGGCTTCCCTGGTGGTCCAGTGGTTGAGACGTGTTCGATTGCTGGTGTCCTGGGGACACGGGTTCAGTCTCTGATCCAGGAAGATTCCACGTGCTGTGGGACAGCTGAGCCTGTGAGCCACAACTACAGAAACCCCCGTACCATAAAGCTCATGCTTTGCAACAAGAGAAGCCACTGCAGGGGGAAGCCTGAACACAGCAAACAGAGAATAGCCTCTGCTCTCAGCAACCAGAGAAAGCCCACACTCAGCAACAAAAACCTAGTGCAGCCAAAAATAAATAAAAATTAAAAGAAAAAAGTTGGGTTTCAGGGCCTTGGGAGCAACTCAGAAACATACACATTCTGTACATGAAAGTACTTTCACCTATCCTGGTTACACATCGGTGCAACAGCAAGATTTCCACTTTGGCAGAGATATCCTTGGCACATGAATAAAAGTATGTTTCAATAAATGTATGTTTAAACTAGCGTTTGAAAACCATAAACAGGGACTTCCTTAGGGGTCCAGTGGCTGAGACTCTGCACTCTCATTGCAGGGGGCCCAGGTTTGATCCCTGGTGGGAAACTAGAGCCCACATGCCGTAACTAAGACTTGGTGCAGCCAAATAAATAAGTGAATATTTAAGAAACAAAACAAATTCATTATTTTAGTAATATCTTCCACTTATAGTGGAATTATAGTTGAGTTTATCTCTAAGGTTTTCAATACTGTTTGTATGTATATATATATATATATATATATATATATATATGTATATATTTAATCTTGCATTTGTATAGGACTTCAAAAATTTCTGTTGGTTTTTCAAAGCAAAGTCCTTACACCAACAGTTGGTTGAAGACCAAGTCTGTGGTCCTGCTGGCCTCGCCCTTTCCTCTGTCAGCCAGTCTAGGTGAGGAACAGCCCGCCATGCCTCTTACCACCACCAGGGGTCGGCCTTTGCCGTGGAACAACTGCTCAGGTCCCTATGGCAGGCCGGGACAGAGTAGAGGGCCCTGAGAGCTTTGGTCTTGTGTACATAATCAGATGGCTTTGGCCCAAGGCCCAGCATTCATCTCCGCTCTAGTCCCAGCTTTTCCGTTGGTAAAGGTGGGGAGTGTGATCTCAGGGCTCTCCACACCCATCAGGGAAGGATGTGTGACCGGAGACACATCCGTGAGTGGCAGCTCCAGGTCTCTCCTGAGGGGGAGATTGAAGGCCAGGTCGGTTTTCCATACTCTTTCTGGCTCATCAGTCATGGGCGGAAAGAACAAGGGAGCAATGCCAACAGGAGATGCCTGGCTCTCCAGATAGGAGCTGAAGTAGGAAGCTTAAGTAGGGCCTTTCTATATCTGGCCAGGGAGGGGGTGCGGGTGGGGTTGGGGAATGAGAGGGGTGGAGTGTAGGGAAAGTGGGGGTAGAAATAGATGCCCAGCCTCCACTTATTAAGGTAAATAGAGGAAGGGACCTAGTAGGGTGATGGCAGGGTCAAAGGTACCCAGAGAAGTGCTGTTGGTAACCATTTGCATTTTAAGAAGCAGATATACAGAGAATGGAGAAGGAAATGGCAACCCACTCCAGTATTCTTGCCTGGAGAATCCCACGGACAGAGGAGCCTGGTGGGCTGTAGTCTGTAGGGTCACAGAGACTCGGACACGACTGAGCGACTCTGCACCCACGTAAACAGGGAAAGGGCTGCTGGACACTGTGCTGAGCCTAGGCCTGTGGTTGGTGTCCCGTGACAGGAAAGGAGCAAGCCATGGGCCTTTCAGGGGAGAGATGGAGGCTGTTTGCAGGGAGGGGCGGGGCTTTGAGCAGGCAGTGGAGAGTGAGTAACATTTGAATGTGCAGCTACAGCAAATGTTTTTGAGAGCCTGGTATGTGCCAAGCTGTGGGCCAGGCACTTGGGATTCGGTAATGAACCGGACAGACACAGTTGCTACCCATGTAGAGCTCTTATAGTTGAGTGGGAGTTCACAGTCTAGCCCTGAAACGTACCCACAGATATAATTACAGTGGGAGCCCCAAGAATGTGTGTGTGGGACACAGTACCCTGGTCTGAGACCCCTTCTGAGAGTCACAGAAGCTGTGGCCTGAAGGAAGAGGGAGGCAAGGGGTGGCGGTCATTCCTGCACAGCCCCCAAGTAAGGAGCCTGTTTGAGACTAGAAAGGGATGAACCAAGCCAGGTACCATTACACGTGTTGGCAGCCACCCTGTGTGTGAAAGTGCATCTTAGGCGCTCAGTCATGTCCGACTCTTTGCAACCCCATGGATTGTAGCCTGCCAGGCTCCTCTGTCCTTGGAATTCTCTAGGCAAGAGTATTGGAGTGGGAAGACATCCCCTTCTCCTGAGGATCTTCCTGACCTAGGGATGGAACCCAGGTTTCCTGGGTTGCAGGCAGATTCTTTACCGTCTGAGCCACCAGGGAAGCCTCCCTGCCCCCACCTTATCCAGGCTTCCGGCTACTGGGACACCTGCTGGGCTCTCTCACAGGCAGAATCTGGGCAGTGGATTAATGCATCAAGTTTAAGGACAGCTAAAGGAGCTCTGGTGATCTGCATGATAAGGAGTTGAGGAGGGAGAAGGCTGGAGTCTGGGGGCAGGGACAAGGTAATCACATCATCTGTGAAGGTTGCCAGTTGCAGAGCCGATGAGAGTGGATTTGGAGGGGATGGTAACAATTCTTGAAGTAGAACATACATGTAAGAAAGTCCTTTTTTCTTTCTTTAAATATTTATTTATTTATTTGCCTGTGCTGCATTTTAGTTGTGGCATGTGGGATCTAGTTCGGGCCCAGACTCGGGCCAGACTTAGGCCCCCTGCATTGGGACTGCAGAGTCTTAGCCACTGGACCACCAGGGAGGTCCCTCTTCCTTTTTTTCTTTTTTAAACTGCCTTTAAGAGAGTCCTCTCTTCTCCCCACACCCCACCCTGCACTGTGCAGCACGTGGGATCTTAGTTCCGTGACCAGGGATGGAACGCATGCCCCCTTGCAGTGGAAGCTCAGAGTCTTAATCACTGGACAGTCAGGGAGGTCCCTAGAGTGCCCTCCCTCTTTGCCATATTCCGTAAGGACAATAAAGATCTAAATTTCTTCCAAATGAAATTTCCTTAAGTCAACAGGTTGCAGCTGGGGCCACCTGGGGCCCAGTCATGGTGGAACCACAGACAGAAGGTGAATGAAAGTGCATGCATGGGGGAAAATGGAAAGGCTGGGACTGGAGAGGGAGGTGGGGGTGGAGAGGTAGGTAGGGCTGATCTTACAAGGCAACAGGAAGACTTTGTCTCCATTCAAGGGGTCAGAAGGTGGGGGAGGGTCGAGCAAGGGTTTCAGGCAGAGCTGGGTCATGACTGAATCTGTTGTGAGTTAGTGATCCAGAACAGGGAAGTGCAGGGTGGGTGGTACAGAGACCTGGCTTTACCCTAGACTCCAGAGAAAGCCAACCTCAGCTTTCAGCCGCAACCCTAACTACTGCTGAATCTGTAGAAAGCTAGTGCTCTGCTCTCTAGAAAAATACCAACTGAACACGGAGTTTTGTATCTACCTTCAGGAAGATGGAGGGAGGCTGGTCACAAAGCTCTGAAGCTGCAGCAATAAATGAAGGTGCATCAGGGAGGGATAGGGGCCAGAGACTGCTCTTAGGAGGCTGGTCTGTGTGTCATCGGTCAGCCTCCATCACATGTCACAGCTGCCACTAGAGTAGGCTGAGTCAGCAAGCCTGAGAGGGCGGCAGCCAGGAATGGGGTGAGGGGGTAGGGGAGGGCTTCTGCCAGCTTGTGCTAAACCAGCTCCCACATTGCCCTCCTCTCATCAGCCCAGGAAGGCTCCTTCTCTCCCTCCTGCCACCCACCTTCCTGCAAGATTGCCCCCGACCAACTTTAACCCATCTGCAGACAGTTCACTTGGCCTAACGCCTCTTCCTACTTGCTTCTTGGGCTGGTAACTAGACCACCTGTTCAGGTAAACGTATCCTTAGGAATCCTTAAGACTCATTCATTCTCCCTTACCCCTCAGAGGTCCTGCTTCCCTCCCCACTTCCCCCTCCCCATCCTCTGCGACCTATGTGGTCCTAACTCATGGTCAGAAAGTTCTTTCCCTCTTTCTACCCCACCCTCTTCCACTTGCCCTGATGGATTCCTATTCTCCCGGGAGGAGAAACCTTGTCTTATCACTATGCTTTTGATTTTTTCCACCTGTCCCCCTACTTCCCTGGCTTAAGGGACCTTGGTTGTCCTGTAGTGACCCCCAGAACTTACCCTTGGCCTTGCCCCCCACTCCCAGGGTTATCCTTCTCCCAGTGCTTCCTCATAGCTGAAATCCAGGTCATCCCTCCCTCCTTTGCTTCCTTCTTTTTATTTTTTGACCTGTATTGACTGATTTTTTTAAAAACAATTATTTTTGTCTGGGTTTGTGTTGCTGCACCCTGGCTTTCTCTAGTTCTGGCAAGCAGAGGCTACTCTCTAGTTGCAGTCCGTGGGCTTCTCATTGCAGTGGCTTCTCTTGTTGAGGAGCGTGGGCTCTGGAGCACACAGGCTTCAGTAGTTGCGGTTCCTGGGCTCCAGGGCACAGGCTCAGTAGTTGTGGCACATGGACTTAGTGGCTCTGAGGTATGTGGAATCTTCCTGGACCAGGGATCAAACCTGTATCCCCTGCATTGGCTGGTGGACTCTTTTCCTCTGAGCCATCAGGAAAGTCCATTAGTTTTTAAAGTTAGAAAGTTAATTAATGCTTGTCATATAAAAAGCCCAAGAAAAATATATAGAAATATAGAGTTATGATAGAACTATAAAGCTATGACACTTATTTCTACCTTGCCTCCTACTCTCATGAGATACCTGGATGCGGCCCTCCCAGTTTGGGACTTCTTGGTATTCCTGTGGTGCTCCCACTGATGCTCCATCTATAAATCAGAGTTCTTCATTGAAAGGAAGAGAAACCTGCCCTACCTAGTTTAGACTGGAAAGTAACTTATTAAAAATATTCTGTAGCTGGTTACATTACCAGAAAGACCAGAGAACGAGCCAGGAACAATGTCCCAAAGGCCATGGCTGAGCTGATCCCAGTCCTGGTTCCACTGGGGTCTCAGCCTCTCTGCCCTCTGGAAACAGGATATAGCAATCACCCCGTCCCTAGGGTAGATGGCCCTGGGATGCCAGCTTTGGTTACAAAGCCCAGTGTTGGGGCACCTGGCTGGCAGAATGCCTGCACCCCAGCAGTTAAGGAGGCCAGGGAAAGCCTCATCTGGCTTCTGGGACTGGAGGCAAGAAGTTACAACACTGAAGGAGGCGGCCCCCAAAGCAGGAAGTGCCCCACAGCCAGTGGGAATGGCAGATCTTCAGCCTTTAGGGGTCAGCATCTCAGCATCTCCTGCTCCATAACCTACACTCTCCCACCTCTGAAACTTCTGACCGCAGCCCGCTGACCTGTCCTCCATCAGGTCCTCAGAAACCACCCCCTCCTGCCCACAATGCTTCACACATGCTGGGGACCCCAGCCAACCTTGGCCACCCTCCCTGTCTGCTGGCA
Organism: Ovis aries; assembly: GCF_016772045.2. Lineage (NCBI taxonomy): Eukaryota > Metazoa > Chordata > Mammalia > Artiodactyla > Bovidae > Ovis > Ovis aries. The sequence goes on from NC_056056.1 coordinate 57,285,158, forward strand.
ACACCACCATGGACCTCAGCACCACCTCCTCGGGAAGAGGTGATACTGCACATGTGCTGTGTTTCATGTAACTCTCTGTCAGTCACTCAGTCGTGTCCAACTCTTTGCGACCCCATGGACTTGCAAGAAGCCTGCCAAGCAAGAATACTGGGGTGGGTCGCCAGTCCCTTCTCTAGGGGATCTTCCCAACCAGGGACTGAACCCGTCTCTTTTACACTGCAGGGAAATTCTTTACCACTGAGCCACCAGGGAAGCCCAGTGTGTGTTTCACGTGCTCCATCTTATTCAGCAGAAGAGCCTCCACCACAAGGAATGCCCTGTTCTCATCCCCATTGACACAGAGGACAACTGTACCCTAGCGAGACGGAACGTCTCCTGGGGTCTGTCCTCTATTACTGGGAGGGATCTCGGGAGGGCGGGGTCTGTGTCACATTTCTTCTTTGCTGGCAACCTCTGTGTTCCCAATGAGCTAAAGGCTGACTGTGATTCTAAAGATGTCCTAGGAATTGCATCTTCTCAGAATGAGAAGCGTTTTTCAGAGCAGCATTTCTCAAACTTGAACGTTTGTAAGCATCATCTAGGATGCTTGTTTAAAATAATATAGATTCCCAATTCCCTCCTGGAACATCCGATTTTTAAGATCTCAGGGAAGGTCTGGGAACCTAAGACTTGAATAAGTCTTCCAGTGATTCTTGTGATCATGCAAATGGGGGGAACACTGCTCTCCAGAGCTGTTTTTTTTCTTAGCGTGGGTTTAGACTATGTTGCGCCTGAAGATGTTGGCCTCTTATCATTGGCGATCAGCAGCTGAGATCTGGAATATGCAGAGAATCACTGGGAGCTGTGAGAGGACCATAAAATTGACACTCAGATGCTGCCAGACAGTGGGGCACTGGAACCTTTAAAATGTGAGTTTCCAGCAATTCCATTTCTAGGAATTCATCCCAAAGGAGTAGCTATAGTTATGTGCACAAGACAATGCTGTGCCAAAGATGGGTAAAGAGGCTGCCCAAATCTGCCTGTGTCATCAGCGTGAAGCATGGTGCTACAGGCCTGGCTGCGGTGACACAAAGCCATGAAACACCCTCTGTCCGTCCCTGCTCCCTGATCTGCCGAGCCAGTGCCCCCACCCAGAAGCCATGGATTCCATTCTACTTCCCTCTCCCAGGCCCTGGCATTTGCCTATGCAAAACCCTGAACAGGAGAGGAGGTGGCTGAGGCCAGAGCTGTCTGGACTGGGAAGACCACTCAGTTTGGGGTTCACATCAGGATAGTGTCTAGAGAATCCTATTGAGTTTGACAGGAGGTCCCTTTGAGGTAGGGGGGAAGTTGCCCCCTGCCTGATGGTCTAAATATAGAACAAAGGTCAGCTAGGGAGGGGAGGTCAGGAGGAAACCCCTATCCTGGACTCCAAGCCTGGATTCTTTCTTGATTTTCTTTTTAGTTTTTCCTACAACACCAAATGGGCACCTCTCAAACCACCCCAATGACTTTCCATAACTTCTTTTTTATTGAAGTATAGTTGATTTACAATATTGTGTTAGTTTCATATATATATAGTACATATATACCTATATATGTACTATATATATACATGTATGTACATATATATATACATTCTATTTTTTGGATCCTTTTCCATGACAGTTTGTTACAAGATACTGAACATAACTCCCTATGCGATGTGGTGAATCCTTGTTGCTTATCTGTTTTATATATGGTAGTGTATATCTGTTAATCCCCTACTCCCAGCTTATTCCTCCCTCCTCCTTTAGGGTGTCCCAGGTGGCTCAGCGGTAGAGAATCCGCCTGGCAAGCAGGAGATGCAGATTCAGTTCCTGGGTCAGGAAGATCCTCTGAAGAAGGAAATGGCAACCCACTCCAGTATTCTTACTGGGAAATCCCATGGACAGAGGAGCCTGGTGGGCTGCAGTCCACGGGGTCGCCAAGAGTCAGAGGCGACTGACATGTGCACTCCCTCCCCTTTGATAACCACAAGTCTGTTTTCTATGTTGGTGCGTCTCTTTCTGTTTGGTAAATAAGTTTATTTGTACTATTTTTTAAATCTTTATATATTTATTAAATGTTTTTGTTTTTATTTTTTGGCCATACCACGGCTTACAGGTTCTCAGTTCCCTGACCAGGGATTGAACCCAGGCCACAGCAGTGAAAGCTAGGAATCCTAACCTCCAGCGCAGGAGGGAATTCTCAATTTGTACTATATTTTAGGTTCCATATATAAGCGATATCACACGATATGTATCTTCTACTATCTGACTTACTTCATTTAGTATAATAATCTCTGGGTCCATCCCTGTTGCTATAAATGGCATTATTTCACCCTTTTCTTTCTTTCTTTATTCGGCTGTGTGGGGTCTTAGTTGCAGCATGTGGGATATTAGTTCCCTGACCAGGGATTGAACCTGGGTCCTCTGCATTGGGAGCATGGAATCTTAGCCCCTGGACCACCTGGGAAGTTCCCTATTTCATCCTTTCCTGTTGCTGAGTTCATAGCTTCTTAAGTGTCTTTTTGCTTGCAGGTCCCAAGAATTATCAGGTCTTCCTGTCTATTGTCTGTGGCCAGCTCCAGCCCTGGGCCCTCTCCCCAGTGCCCCCAGCCTCCAGAGATGCGAGTACATGGCCTTCATTGTTCCTTTGAGCTAACAGCTAGGATGTCACCAAAATAAAAGCCACAGGAAAGTTACAGTGCCCTAGAAAGGTCTTACCTTGATGATCCTCATCTGTGTCCCCTCATTTCCTGTCTAAACAGAGCCTGACACAAGGCCTGGCCTGCCCGTTTCTTTTTTGCCTCAAAACTCAGACGTTAGAGTTCCAAAGTCCACTCAGGTAACAGAGCACCGGGGCTTCCCAGGTGGGTCAGTGTCAAAGAACCCACCCGGCAATGTAGGAGATGTGGGTTTGATCCCTGGGTCAAGAAGATCCCCTGGAGAAGGGAATGGCAACCTATTCCAGTATCCTTGCCTGGGAAATCCCATGGACAGAGGAGCCTGGCGGGCTACAGTCCATGGGGTCACAAAAGAGTCAGACACGACTTAGCAACTGAACAACAGAGCACTGGGATGTTACGGGCATCTAAAGGAAACCTGTGACTACTGACGTTTCTAATTCTATCACAGGAAAGGAGGGTCAAGACCCAATCCTAGGTGAGGTACAGGATGCTCGGTGGCTAGTGCCTAGGCTCTGGCTTGCACAAAACTTGCATTGAATCCCACCTCCAGCACTTACCAATTGTATGACCTTGGGAAGGTTACTTCATTTCTGAGTCTCAGTGCTCTGGACTGAATTTGTCTCCCTCCAAATTCATAAGGCTTAACACCACATGTGATTGTATTTGGAGACTGGGCCCTTAGGGAGGTAATTAAGGGGAAACGAGAACATTTTTTTTTTAAAGGGCAACGAGATCGTAACAGTGGGGCCCTGGTTCAATAGGACTGGTGTCCTTATTAGAAGAAATCAGAAATTTCTCTCTAGGGACTTAGCTGATGGTCTAGTGGTTAGGACTTTGCCTTCCAATGCAGGGGGTGCAGGTTTGATCCCTGGTCGGGAAGCTAAGATCCCACATGCCTTGCCACCAAAAAACAAAACTTAAAACAGAAACCATATAGTCAAAGCTATGATTTTTCCTGTAGTCACGTACAGATGTAAGAGTTGGTCCATAAAGAAGGCTGAGGGCCAAAGAATTGATGCTTTCTAACTGTGGTGCTAGAGAAAACTCTTGTGAGTTCCTTGGACTGCAAGGAGATCAAAACCAGTCAATCCTAAAGGAAATCAACCCTGAATATTCACTGGAAGGACTGATACTGAGACTGAAGCTCCAATACTTTGGCCACCGGATGCAAAGAGCTGACTCATTGGAAAAGACCCTGATGCTGGGAAAGATTGAAGATAAAAAGAGAAGGGGGTAGTAAGGATGAGATGGTTACATTGTCACTGAAGCAACTGATGTGAATCTGACCAAACTCTGGGACATAGTGGAGAACAGAGGAGCCTGGTGTGCTACCGTCCACAAGGTTGCAAAGAGTTGGACATGACTTAGTGACTGAACAAGGACAAAACAGAAACAATACTGTAACATATCAATAAAGACTTTAAAAATGCTCCACAGTAAAAAAAAGAAAAGAAAAGAAAAGAAACCTATCTCTCTGAAAAGAATTCTCTCTGCCTGCAATCACAGAAAGGCCATGTGAGGACACAGCAAGAAGCTGACTGTCTGCAAGCCAGCAAGAGAGCTCTAGCCAGAAATGAACCCTGACGCCACCTTGACCTTGGTCTTCTAGCCTCCAAAACAGTGAGGAAATAAACTTCTGTTGTTTAAATCACCCAGCCTGGGGTACTCTCTGATGGCAGCCTGAGCTGACTAATATGCTCATTTTCCTCATCGGCAAAGCAGAGAAACAATTAGGAACCACACCATGAGGCTATTGTGAGAATCCAGTGAGGAAATGTGTGTGTAATGCCTGCCTGTTCAGCTTGCCTGCAGCACCTTCCGAGCCTGGATTGATGCCTGGTATATAGTGGACGTTCAGTAGTAACTACCTACCAAATGAATAACTACATCCATCAGGAAAGGAATCAGGGACTTCCCTGGCCGTCAGTGGTTGAGAATTTGCCTGCCAATGTAGGGGACATAGGTTCAATCCCTGTTCTGGGAAGATCCCACGTGCCACGGAGCAACTAAGCTGGTCTGCCACAACTACTGAGCCCGCGCTCTAGAGTCCGAGCCCTGCAACAAGAGAAAGCACTGCAACGAGTGGCCCTCGATCCCCAAAACTAGAGAAAAGCATGCACGGCAAAGACAACCCAGTGAGGCCACAAATAAATTAATAAATAAATCAAGAGAAAGCAGCAAACTAAATACAACTACGTAATTCTGAGCTTTTCAGTAACTTTCATCTCCTTGATCATCGATCACCAGTCACCAGCAAATGACAGCAGGCACAAAGGATTTAAGAAGACTGTCTGCAGGGATCGTTTCCTGTTTTGTTTTTGGCTGTGCGGAGTCTTCGTTACTGTGCAGGTTTTCTCTAGTTGAGAGTTGGGGCTACTCTCTGGTTGCTGTGCACGGGCTTCTCATTGCAGTGGCTTCTCTTGTTGCAGAGCACGGGCTCGAGGGCGCACGAGATTCACAGTTGCAGCCTGTGGGCTCAGTGGTTGGGGTTCCTGGATTCTAGACCACAGGCTCAATAGTTGTGGCTTACTTGTTCTGCTGCATGTGGGATCTTCCCGGATCAGGGATAGAACCACTGTCTCTTGCACTGGCAGGTGGATTCTTTACCACTGAGCCACCAGGGAAAGCCTATCTCCTGTTTTTAATTGGATCTAATGCCCTGTCTTCTGTCAACTGGGAAAAGGTGTGGGCTGGCTGATCCTGAGTGGAGTCTGAAACTCTAGGAGGAGGGGAACATTGATCAGGAAACTGGGGGGCCCTTGGTCCAGTGTTGAGGGCCAGGGCTTTGAAGAGGGAGTTCTTCCTCTCGTTTTTTTTTGGGGGGGGGGGGGGGGGTGCGGGGCAGAGGGGCTAGAGATTCAGCTGTGGGAGGCATTGAAAGGGAGGCCAGGGGAAGCTAGGGCTAGGAGTGGCATGGGTGAAGTTGGCCTGGGGTTGGAGGCCGCAGCAGGTTCTCCTTCCTGGAGCTTGTGAGATGCAAATGATAGGAACAATAGGGCCCCTGTCCCCAGGCCATTTGTGGTAGAACCTGAGCTCTGGGGAGGCAGAGCTCCTTCACCCTAGCCATGGTGAGACTTGGTTCTGGGGCAGCCCCTGATATACAGACCTGCCCACCGTGGGGCCCCAGGACTCCGGACATGGAGAGTCATCCTAGATGTACTGATCACCCCTTTACTTCCCTCCTTGACCCTTTTCAGGAGAAGCTCAGCAGGAGAAAGCCCAGGTGAGTCCTCGGGCTCCTCTCTTTTTTCCACCCTCCTCTCGTTTCCACCTCGCTGCAACTTTCCAGGGCACAGCCATCCTTAGAGTGGTGCTGATTCTGCCTGGTCCTTCCACGCCCCGCGAGATCATTCATGTGCCTCCACTGCCCGGGGAACACAAGGGCTCCCCTGCTGCCGGCTTCCCTGGAGCACCGACTCCTCAAGCTGTGCACCCAGGGCCATGAGCTCTGCCCCCAGACTCTTCCTCCCGCTTCCCTGGTCCCAGGCTGCTGTCGCCCAACTCAGGGGACATGCCATGCCTGTGACTGTCCCTGGGCTGTGCGATGTCTGCCTGACACAAACTCAGGGCCCCTTGGGCAGGGCTGACTACAGTCCAATTGCAGGTCGGGGCCACCGCTTCCACCTCCAAGATGTGCAAGTAAGTGATCACCCTCCCAGATGTGTAGCGTGTGCGTGTGTGTGCACTCAGTTGTGTCTGACTCTTGGTGACCCCATGGACTGTAGTCTGGGATGTGCAGGGTCCCTTCAGAGTCTCCCCTGGGGGTTCTGCATACCCCCTGCCCATTATAGTTCAGCGCTTCTAGGTCACTGGGCCTACCTCTTTCATCTGTCTAGTTCAGAATTAGAGCTGCATGGGGTGGAGGACTGGCAGGCTTCCCAGGTGGCGCTAGTAGTACAGAACCTGCCTGCCAATGCTGGAGCCGCAGAGGCACGGGTTTCATTCCTGGGTCCAGAAGATCTCCTGGAGAAGAGGGCGTGGCAGCCCACTCCAGTGTTCTTGCCATGGACAGGAGAGCCTGGCAGGTTACAGTCCTTGGGGGTCACAGGAGTCAGACATAACTGAAGTGACTTAGCATGCACGCACACATGGGGTGGAGGCCTGGCATAGACAGAACAGGCCGTTAGGGCCCCTTATCTCCAAAATGCCTCACTGGTCCTCCTGCAGTGTTGGGAAAGCCCATCATGAATGGTTCCTTTGAGGCCTCTGGAAAAGTGCAGATAGTTTATTATATCTGGGAGAGAGAGCAAGTCTTTCTGCTAGAGAGGGGCTGGGCGGGGAGGAGATGAGGCCAGTCTCACCAGTCTCCTGTTCAGACTCCCAAGCTTGGAGAAAAGACGAACCCAGCCCATCTCCTCTGTCTGTCCCAGGGACCTGGAGACACAGGGTAAGTCCAGCTGCTGAGCCGGAGCTGGTGGGTGGGAGGAGGCAGCAGCTGCCGCCACTGCTCCTGTATCCCTTCTGTCCTTCCTGTGCTCAGCATCCCTTCCTGGAAGCCCCAGAGGAGGAGGAAGAGGAGGAGGATAAATATGAGCTGCCCCCCTGTGAAGCTCTACTCCGCCACCTCACCCCTGCCCACCTTTCTGGCACTGAGGAGGACTCTTTGTACTCGGGTGAGGGCTGGGAAGTTGAGGCAGAGAGGTGGGGATCAGGCAGAACGGGAGGGTCCCCACAAGGGAAGAGGGCCCAGGTTTTGCTTCCTCCCCTTCTGTTTGGCCTGGGGCAGCGAGGGGAGGTCTCAGCTGGCAGTCACTGAGGCCTCTTGGCTGGGCAGAGAGGGATGGAGGAAGGGAGGGAGGAGGGGAGAGGGAGGATGACTGGAAAGGGGTGACGAGCCTGGAGGGGCCGTGTAACCACAGCAACAGCAGAAAAGCAGGAGGCCTGCCAGGGTCCCTGGGGCCTGGCGACCCCCCTCCGAGATCCCTGTACAACTTGGAGCAAGGGTAGGGATGCCAGGAGAGTCCCCGTCGCTGCTGGCATCCCACCCCCACAGCTCCCAGCTCAGCCAGGTGGGGGCAGGGAGGCTGGCCGCCTCCAGTTGCCATGGCGACGGGGCAGTCGGGAAGCCAGAGAGCAAGGGAGGGGAGGGAGGGAGAGAGAAAGGAATAGAGACTGGGTTGAGGGGGCCAGAGGAAAACAGGAACCTTCGTGGGAGGAGCCCACAGAGTCACAATGTTGGAGTGTTTTCCAGATCGCTCTGCTCCCCTGGGCCCTCCCACATCACCACTGCCACCACCACAGCCCCAGCCAGAGATGGTACACAGCCTCCCTGCCCGCCCCACCCCAGCGTACCATTTTCCAGTGAGTAAATCTAAGAGGCATCCCATATGCAAGATTCCCCCACATCTGCATTCAAGAGGCCCCTGAAAAATTAGCTGCTTGTCGGAAGCCAGAGCCCTGTTGAGAGGCTCCTCCCACCTGCCTGGTCTGGTCCTTGCACCCTCCCTATCAGCATCATCTAAGACTCAGCCTTCTAACCTGGGCCAGGAGTGGGGAGTCGGGGGTGGGTGGGTGTGTTGAAGCTCCGCTACCTCTCGAAGCTGAGAGCTCCTCAGGACCCTCCCTGCCTGTGGAGTGAAGAAAGCCCTCGCTCAGCTGCCACTCACTGCCAGCTGTCATCCCTCCATGATCCCGGGTGTGGGCTCTGAGAGCTGCCACTTTCATCCTATATTGTATGGGAATAAAAAGAAAAAGAGGTTCACAACGAAGAAAGAGCCACAGAATAGAGGCAAAGAGCCCCCTTTGCACATTAACGCTTGTGTTATAGTTTTTGGGGGCAGAGGCTTTCCTGGTAGCTCCATCGGTAAAGAATCTGCCTGTCAATTCGGGAGACCTGGGTTCAGTTCCTGAGCTGGGAATATCCCCTGGAGGAGGACATGGCAACCCACTCCAGTATGCTTGCCTGGAGAATTACATGGACAGAGGAGCCTGGTGGGCCAGTCCATGGGGTCACAAGAGTCGGGGTTTTTTATTTTTTAAGCTGCACAGATACACACAGTCCTTCTGCATCCCACCCTGCTAGTCTTGCCCTCCTCATGTTACTGCTCCCTGACCCCCGTTCTCCCTCCTGCCACTGCATTGTGCCCACAGCCCAAGGCGGCGCCGAGCCCACTGGAGGCCCTGAAGCAGAGCTGGCCCTTTGGAAGGCGAGGTAATAGAGATGTCCAGTCTCGTTCCGAGGCCCACCCATTCCCTGGCCTGAGAAGGGGAATCGTGGATCCCATGAGGTCAGGGGGAGAGTGGAGTTGGCCTCACACTGGTCTGATGCTTTGCCTAGTTGCTGCATCCCCCCAGTTGCTCCTCATTTTTACCTGCTGATCCCCCTAGAGCAGGCAGTTTGGGAGGAGGCTGAGGCCCTCACTCACAGTCCCTGACTCCTGGGCCCCTTGGGCACCTGCTGAGGTCTCTGGGTCAGCTGGGGGGCACCCTGGGGTATGAAGTAAAGCAATTAGGGGTGAGGAGGGCTTTCTCCTGGGACTTCAAAGCTGGCTCTGAGGATCCCCTCAGAGAAGCTCCAAGGAAGCTCCGCTCTTCCAGCCTAAGTTTCACTGAATTCCTTTCTCCTTGCTGCTCCTGACTGGTGGGTCTCTCCTTTTCCTACCAGAGCTGGGTGAACCGGCCCGAGCGGTGAGTGGCCCCTCACTCTAGGACTGGCTAGGAAGTTGGTGGTGGTGGTTGAGTGGGGTGGGAGGGCCAGGAAATATCCCTAAAACCAGGGGAAGAGGCCTGGAGCAGGACCCTTCCCCTTCGGCCAGAGGCTCTGGCAGGGTGCCAGCCAGTGTCCCCGGGAGGTGCCTGCCCAGAGCTCCTCCTGGACTCTCAGGCTTTCTGAGCCCAGGATGGGAAGGAGGTACTCATGGGTGCCCTCTTCAGGCAAAGGAGTACTTTTAGTCATTCCGGTTCCACCTAGGATGCGGGGGGGGGGGGGGGGGGGGGGGGGCGGGGGGGGGGGGGGGGGGGGGGGAGGGTGGTTTGAGGTACCAATAGCTCCCCCAAGTGATGGCTTTGTCCTCCTTCCCACTCACTGCTCAAACCCTGGGTACCACACTCCCCCCCTATCTTAGGTGCCAGGCCCTGCGAATGAGCCCGATGAGGACATCTATGTGGAGTGTGAGCCCAGTCCAGGTGAACCCCTCCCTCCACCCCACCCCACCCTGCCCTGAGGCCCTCGGCTGCCCACCAGCAGCACAGCACAGTCTTCTGGCTCCACTGTCTGCCCCGTCCTCTCTCAGTGTCCCACCAACACATATCTGCCTTCAGGCACACACACACACACACAGATGCCTCTGGTCTAGAGTGACCCACACTGCCTGCCATGGAGGGGACCCCCTTAGATCAGGGGCTGTGGGGGCTTCCCAGCTGTTGTGGCCAGGACAGCGCTCTGTCTGGTTGGATAGACTCCCCAAAGGTCAAGCTGTAGAGAAGCAGAGAAGACTCTGCAGCTGCCCCTCAGCCCCGCCCCAGGCTCCTGGAGCTCCCTGCTTGATGCTAAGCCCTGCTGTTTCAGTCCCAGCCTTTACTCAGACTCTGAGTTCCCCAGTCCTGACGGCCCCAGTCCCTCTACCAAGGATATCCGTGGGGCCCAGGTGAGTGCCCCAAGTTTGTGTATGTGTGTGTGTGGGGGGTGGAATGGCCAACCCAGGCTTCCCCAGCCTTGATCCTGAGATCTCTGGGGTCACTGAACCTTTTCTTTTGAAGGAGGTAAAGGCCCTGAGCCCTTGTTTCCCAATTTGCTCCCCACAGGCCCACCATAACCCCCCAAGAAGCTCAGAATGTAAGAGGCTGGGGTTGGGGTGGAGCTAGGGGGCGGGGTTGCGGAAGTGAGCTGGGACTGAGGGGGAGAGGGAAGCTCAGAGTGGGACTTCTGGCCCAAAGGAGCAGGCCTGACTCAACATCCTGTGTCCTAGGGAGCATCAAAGACCACCTCTGAAGGTGAGTATGGGCATTACCAGCATGGATCCAGGCACTCATGTGGGGCCCTCCGTAGCCACAGCCCTGCATACCACAGACTCCCAGACCCCCTGCACCCTGCTTGGTTGAGGGGGTCCCTGCAGCTCCGACTCCAGCTGACAGCAAGTCTGAGAGGAACCCCCTTGGGCATTTTCCAGGGTCTGCACCAAATCGGGAAGCTCCCAGCCTGTACCTTAACATCACTCCTCAGTTGGAGGTCACGCGTAGCCTAGCCGGTGGGTCCTACCGGGACCCCTAGGAGGGGAGGGGCAAAGCACTAGGTGTCCCACTTTGGCCTTCAAGCCTTTGAACACCTCCTGGGACCTCCCCCACCCTCGCAGCTGGGCCCAAAGCCTCCCAGGTCTAATCCCTGGCCAGCCCCAGGGCTATAATCTGCTTCTTCCGGCAGAAAGAAGAACCTCTCTTTCTTCTATAGCCACCACCCAGAACACCTCAGGTGCCCAGGTGAGGAGGGGCTGCGAGTGAGCTGGGGGGCAGGAGGGAGGCCTTCAGGGGCAGAGCCCAGGTCCGCACCCAGGAGCCCTTTTGGGCTGGATGTGTGTGCGTGGCTTTAGACAGGACACGTTTTGTTGAGCTCGCGTGGACTCAGCCTGGGGAAGACCAACAGGAACACAAATAACTGCACGCCACCAGGGTATTCTCTGCTCCCCATTCCCAATCTGGTGCCCTGGCATATCACTGATCTGCTGGGTGTGTGTACAGGAAGGCAATCTGCTGGGTCAGCCTTGGTACTCAGGGAACTGTGACCGCCATGCTGCTGAGAGCGCCCTGCTCCGATGCCAGAAGGTGGGCCACCCACTGCAGACCCCCAGGGCCTTCTCAGAAACCCCTTCTGCTCAGGGGCTGTGGCTGGCAGGTGGGAGCAGCTGGGCAGGGATTGGAGTCAGGGCTGCCGCTGGAAATGTGAGGCTAATGGATGGGCGCTCCTCCCCAGGATGGAGCCTACACTGTGCGCCCCAGCTCAGGCCCTCACGGCACCCAGCCCTTCACCCTGGCAGTACTTCTCCATGGCCGAGTCTTCAACATTCCCATCAGGCGGCTGGCTGACGGTCGCCACTATGCCCTGGGCCGTGAGGGCAGGAACCATGAGGAGGTGGGTGCTGAAGTGGTGAAGCTCAGCACAGCAGCCCCTGGGCCCAGCTGGGAGCATTTCCCTGGGGAAAACCCCACATTTTGTCTTTTTCTGGAGTGGGTGATCAATCAGTTCAGTTTAGTCGCTCAGTTGTGTCCGACTCTTTGCGACCCCATGGACTGCAGCATGCTAGGCTTTCCGGTCCATCACCAACTCCCTGAGTTGCTCAAACTCATGTCCATGGAGTTGGTGATGCCATCCAACCATCTCATCCTCTCCAAGGGTGATCAATCTCCTTGGCCACAAGTCTGAACTCTTTCCCAAAAGCCTGCACTTTGAGAAGAGGTCCCCTCTACTCTGGAGGAGATGCCCCCTCCTGCAAGACCTAGCCGGGGCATTTGCACCTGTATGAACCCAGCTGGGAAAAGGGCAAGGCCCAGGTAGCCCAGATTTTTGTCTGTACCAAGAACTCAACTTTGCACCCAGCATTTGCCTGGCTGCAAACTAGAGACAGTCACTCCTCAGGTCCCCACACCGGAGGTCCCGGGCAGGGGCCCCAGAGTTGTTTGGGGCAAATGTGCACTGGTGCCATCACAGGGAAGGCCTGGAATGGGGCAGCAGGATGCAGTGGAGCTTCATGGGGCAAACAGGAAGGAAAATGTGTAGAAAAATGTCCAAAGGCGCCCTTGCCAGAGCCCCCCTCAGGAAGCTTCTCCTGGCACAGGGCTCAAGGGCCTCACCGATGCCCTCCCCTCCCTGTCCAGCTCTTCTCCTCCGTGGCTGCCATGGTCCAGCACTACACGCAGCACCCCCTCCCGCTCCTGGACAGACAGAGCGGCAGCCGGCAGCTCACCTGCCTGCTCTTCCCCACCAAGCCCTGATGCCACAGCACATGTGCGGCCTCACCTCTGGCCCCATAGTTTGCCCCCTCGGCTGTCTCCCTCTCCTCTTCCAGTTTTCCACCCCCAGATCCCCCCATCCTTTGTCCCAGTCCCTCCAGGCCCCTGGGAAGGATGGCCCAGAGACAGAAAGTGCCCCCAAGTCCCTACTCCATTCTCACCCAAAGCCTTGCACTGCTACTCCCTGCTCCCTCTCCACTGGGAAGCAGGGGACAGGCAGGGCCCCCATTCCTGGCCTCCCAAGCTGCTCTGAATGAAGCCCTTCTAGGGGAAGCTGAACCTCACAGGGGAGAGTCTGGGCAGTCCTGCTTGAACACAAGGAGAATCCACCCGCATTTTGTAGGAGGTTTAACAAGGAGCCGGCCTCTGGGAGAGACTTGGTGGCCCTGCACATAGTTTTGCTTTCAATAAATATTTGTTGAATGAATTCTTGAATTCTGTTGAGCGAAGCAGAGACAGCCTCCTCCGTGAGGCGCCAAGGTTCTCAAGTGTCCCAGGGCACAGCCTGGGCCTGGGAGTGCTACAGCAGGGGTGGCCAGGCCAGGACAGAAGGGCTGGCCCCTTTTCTGGGGTTTTGGCCCTTAGATGGTCTGTGGCGGCCGCCCTGGGTGGGCTGTTTTGTTTCTGTTTGCAGGAGTCAGGGTAGGGGCAGGAGAAAGGCTAGGTGCTGCTCGGCCACCCCATGAAATGACGAGAACAGAGCTCAGTACCTGTCCACCACCCATTTACCGCTCCATCCGGAAGGGATGCTCCCGATTTTGAGCGCCGGGTGTTGTCTGGGGTGGGGTGGACCCCAGGAAACATCTGGGTATGGACCGCGCCAGGCCGCCATGGAAGGATCCACGCGTTGTTCAGAGAAGACAAGAGGCCATCGGAGCTGAGCTGCCCACAGGCACTCCCCCGGGAGGGAGGCTCCAGGGATGCGGGCTCCGAGATAAGCCGGCGGCCCGCGGGCGCGCGGGAGAGTGGAGAAGGGCGGCCCTGCGCGGGCTGGGCCGAGGGGCGGGCAAGTCCCCGGGCCCTGGCGCTGCGCCCGGAACACCCCGTGCCGGAAGCGCATGTGACCGTGACTCCGCAGAAGCCGCGAAACAAAAGGCGGCTCAGCGGTCTCCAGCGGCGCTCGGGCTGGCACGGAGGGCTCGGACCCCTGCTCCTAGCCGTAGCCCGAGCTCTGTTCCCACCGACCCTAAGCACCCCGGGCGGGGGCGGGGGGCGGGGAGGCCCCTGATCCCCGCTTTCCCGCCCTCCCCCGCCCCCCACTCCAAGGCTGGGGCTCCGGGGCCAGAGGCAGGGGGAGGTGGGGAAGGAGGGCGCGAGTGAAATGCAAACATGAGGCTGGGTGGGCGCTACGGGGGTCCAGGCTAGGCGTCCAGGAAAGCGTTGTTGCCTTCACCACAGCTGGCTCTGGCAAACTTCCCCTCCCAACCTTAATTCCTGTAACGGAGGTGAAGATAATCCTCCCTACCAGTTACTCCATGGTTGTGAGGTTTGAGTGAGATGGACCGTGTGGAAGATGAGGACCATGCAGGGCCTAATGGGCTGCACTCTGACCCTTCTTTCCCCTCAAAAACACGCGTGTGAATTTGGGTCAGTGAACTGCCAATTTCCGTGTTCACTACAGCACGGATGTAATTTCCGCCCAGGGCACCAGGAGGAGGAGCAGGATTGGCAGAGGGCGCAGGTCGAGGTGGGGGTGGATGCTGCTGCGCATCCATGTGGGGAGGAGACTAGCAGCTGGGCTCTAGTAGAGCAGGGGGATAATAGTGAAACCTTTTACCACAGATTGGGACTTGAACTCACGTGGCTGGGACTCAAACCCAGTCAAAACCTTGCTTGGGACTTGAACCCATATAGCTGGGACTCTAACCCAGCCAAAACCCACAGTGGTTTTAGGACCTAATGAAGCTCCAATTCTTCATGTTGCACAGCAGAAATAATTCAGTGAGAGACAAAGTGATAGGTGAGAAATGAATTTATTCAGCTACAGAAAGAGGCACACTCCACAGAGTGTAGGCCATGGCAAAGAGGGAGCGCAGCAGCCAAACCGGGTGTGGTTAGTTCTTATCAGCTGGGTCATTTCATATGTTAATGAGTGGGAGGATTATTCCAACTATTTTTGGGAAGGGGCAGAGATTTCCAGGATTTGGGCCACCATCCTCTCCTTAGTCTTGACAGTGCCTTGGAACTGTCCTGGCACTTCTGGGTGTGTCATTTTTTTTCACTTGCTGGTTGAGGATTAAGGTCTAGTCTTGTCTGCCATCTCAGTCCCATTTGATTCTAATCGGTTTATGTTGTGTCCTTGGGCTATGTCACTCTTTCAAAAGTAGTGCTTTGCCCCTTTCCCTCCTGTTACAGTAGGATCCCCAAGTGAGCCTCCCTCTGCTCTGGCTCCCTCCAGACTATGGATGGGAGTGGCTACTCCCTACCCTTTACCCAGGCTGACTCAGGCAGGAACTCAGGGCTGGAGAGGGTGGGGACCCACCTTAGGGTGGGCCTCAGGATATTAACGGAATCTATTAGCCTGCGGTGGCCCCACCCTTCCCTCACCCTTCTCCCTGTACCAAACCAAGCAGTTACTGATGAGGACGAGAGAGTCACAGACTCTGTCTGATGCATGTTCTTGAGTTGTTTTACAAATACTATAACTGCCAATGAAGAAGGAATTCATAGGGCCTGGACTCCATCTTAGGCCTGTTCATGCTGATCATGCTCAGCCACCTTTCCAAACACAGACTCTGAACTCTGTGTTTAGTGCCTATGAAAACAACAACAGAAGGATAAGACCCACTCCAGACAGCGAACCTTGAAGATCCTATCTAGGTTACTCATCATGTAAGAGAAAACATACACTAATCACCCCTTCCTCCAGACAGGCCATAAATGTTTCTGTATCTATCAGAGTGTAACCTCAGGTTTATTGATTATTGGCCAGCTGTTTGACTGGTTGAGCACATGAGCACACAGCACATGAATGATGGGGCTACTGGGATTGTATTTTCCTTGGTTTATGTAAGTCTCAAGGAATTTGGAGTGGTGTGTTCAGACACATACACATGGGGTATAAAAGATTTTCACAAATGCTGGTCGGGGTCCTTGGCTAAGAGGAGACTCTGCCTTGGGCCCGCCGGTGTAATAAACTGCACTCCACTATCTGCATTGCCCTTCTGAGTGAGTTTGTTTCCCAGAATGCGTGGTTACACCACCAACAGGGGGAAAGACCCTAACTGCATAGTGACCAGACTGCAGCCGTGACATAAGCCGCTCCATCTTGAGCAGTACTGAAGCCATGGCTAGTGCAGTTCTAAGAACTGGCCTCAACTGAGAACAGATTAACATACGTGTCTCAGAATAACCTAGATCTTTGTGAGGATCAAACTGACTGTAGTTTACTCTGCCCATATATGTCAGCAGGCAACTGAAATTGTCAACAAAGACAGGCTACAGATCCATGTTAACATTTTCCACTCAGAATAAATACTGTGCCCATTGTTAGCATAAAGAAGTTACAGAAGATGGATCTTTGCCCCCTAGTCCGATAGATATGAAATGATGTTTGGCAGTGGGGAATTGAAAGCCTCTCTTTAACCCTTTTCCTGTTGGCCCACTTCTGTTCCTAACTTTAACAGAGCCCAATTATAAGAATGAGATCACTAAGCAATTGAAACTTACTCCTTAGCTCTCCTGAATGCACTCCATACTTGCCAAGTCGCTTCAGTCGTGTCCTGCCAGGCTTCTCTGTCCATGGGATTTCCCAGGCAAGAATATTGGAGTGAGTTGCCATTTCCTCCTCCAGGCACCGAACCTGTATCTCTTAAGTCAACTGCATTGGCAGGTGGGTTCTTTACCACCAGCACTACCTGGGAAGCCCGAGCCTTGTCTAAACTGTTGATTCTTTTCCTAAATGAAAAGAAGTAAGAATGAAAAAATTAGGCAGTTAAAAAATGAGTAGTTCTATGGGGACCTCCATGGTGGTCCAGTGGTTAAGATTCCTCACTCGCAATGCAGGGGGTGAGGATTCTATCCCTGGTCAGGGAACTACATCCTGCATGCTGCAACTAAAACCCACTGCAGCCAAATTAAAAAACAAAATGAGTAGCTGTCTACCTCTGATAACTCACTTAGTAATCCTGCAGGCAGATCATGCAGGCAAGATAGCATCTGAAGACAAAGTCAGCCAGTCTGTACACAATGGAGAATGATGAAGAACCCAACCTCCTGTCTAGATGATTCACTGAGATTCTTCCCACCAATTTTTCCCTTTAAAAACTGGTATGGCTGAGCAGAATCTTCACAGCTGGTGTCAGTGCACAAGTCCACCTTCTCTCCAGACTGCCGGCTTCTCTGATTAAAGCACCTTTCCTTTCACTGACACTTGCCTCTCAAATTATTGGCTTCTGAGTGGTGAGCAGCTGAACCTGAGTTCAGCAACGCATACAGACTCTGCATCCCTCACCAGATATGCAGGTTTGACTTCTCAGGAGGAGTCCTCCACCCGAGTGCCTGTTTTTTTTTTTTTTTATGTTGTTGTTGTTGTTTTTCACCAAGTCTTGAATTTACCTAGCTCTGAAGCCACATGGCCAGTGGGAGGAGAGTAGAGACCACAGAAAAGAGCTCAGCAGTTAGTGGCTCAAGAGAGACTCTGCTTGGTCCCAGCTGAGGGAACTAGTCTCACTACTTCCCTCCCTGGGGAAAAAGAGGAGGGGGCAGTCCAGACAGTGGGGACAATCTGTGACAAAAGATCCAGAGGGCCAAAAAGAACATGATCTGGAGAGCAACTCAGCCTCACTGGTGCCTCCTCAGAATGCAGGTCTGTGCTTAAATGTCCCCTTCTCCAGGAAGCCTTCCTGGCTGCCCCAGCCTGGGCTTGGGCACCTAATACATCGCAAGCAAGTGCCTTTTCACTCCCAGGAAAGGACCAGCTGCCACAATTGCCCACTATTGTGTATCCAGGACCTGGGATACAGTAGGTGCCAAATATTTCTTGAGAGAGTCACTGAATAGGTCAAGTCTACTCTGGATCTCTCTGAAGCTCATAATGTTCCTTTTCAGGGCTTCCTTTGTAAGAGGAAAATCTAACCTAGTGTTTTCCAATAGAACATTCTGTGATGATACGAATATTCTATAGTTGCATTGTCCACTATAGAAGCCATTAGCCACAATAGCACTTGAAATGTGACAGCGACTGAGGAGCTGAATTTTTAACAATAATGTAATTAACTTTTTTCAAGTGTTTTTTTTGGCAGGGGGTGGGGGGTGGTGGCAGCTGTGCCATGTGGCTTGTGAGATCTTAGTTCCCCAACCAGAACTGAACCTAGGCCATGGCAGTGACAGCACAGAATCCTAACCACTGGACTGCCAGGGAATTCCCTATAATGCAATTAATTTTTAATTAATTTAAATTCAGATAGCCACATATAGTTCATGGCTATCCAAATGTTCTATGTCTCTTAACTTCCCGAGTGTGAGGGGCAGTGGTGAGAGAGAAATCTGGAGAAGGTGGTGGCAGCTGGGTCCTCCATAATGAGTGTGAGCAAAGGGGAGCCACTGAGGCTCTGAGCTGGAGGATGGGGGTGCTGGAGGGATGGTATTTTGGGAGGATCGCTTCAGCTGTGAAGTGCTGAGGGCAGCACGGATGCAGGGAGAACAGTTTGGGACTGCACATATTTGTGATCCGGATGATAGATGACACCCCTTGTTTTTCACCATGCCAGTCACCCTCCAAATGTCCCCTTTCTACTTCCCCTCATCCAGTGAACTAGACTCTAGAAAATTCTAAGCACGGTCACCAACTGGGGGATCAAGTCTTGAAGAAATGCCATTTGGTGAAGAAGCTTGTGGATTACCCAGAGTGCTTTGCTGTCTTTAGTGGCCTGGAAGGGCCAATAGGGCACAGGGTATGGCATGCAGGCTTGTAGCTGGGGAGGGCCTGAAAGTGTGGCTGCTCCCAGACAAGACCATACTGTGGGGCTCAGAATGTGTTCTGTGCAGCCTGCCAGCATGCTTTTTCACTTTGGTTTCTAAAGAGGCACTCTGGGAATTCCCTGGTGGTCCAGTGGTTAGGACATGCTGCTTTCACTACTGAGGGCCTGGGTTCAGTCCCTGGGGAACTAAGATCCCTCAAGACACGCAGCACGATCATAAATAAATAAATAAAAAGGCAGTCTGATCCCTGGGAAACACACATGGGATTTGGGGGCTGAAGGACCTAACTTTGAATCAGGCTCAGTTGCCTTACGTCTGCGTGACCTTAGCCTTGGTCTCTTTACTTTTAAAACGGGGCAACTTATACCTACTTTTAGAGTTGTTGTGAGAGGAATAAATTTTATCTATCTGTCTATCTAACGTATACTTAGCCTAACACACCCTGACGTGTACTAGAGTCGAATGATTGGTACCTAATAACAGTCCCAACAGTGAATATCGGCTTCCCTGGTGGCTCAGATGGTAAAGAATCTGCTTGCAATGCAGGAGACCCGAGTTCGATCCCTGGGTTTGGAAGATCTTCTGGAGAAGGGAATGGCAACCTACTCCAGTATTCTTGCCTGGAGAATTCCATGGGCAGAAGAGCCTGGCAGGCTAATGTCCATGGTCACAAAAAGTTGGACACTGAGCAACTAACAGTTTCACTTCACTTTCAACTGTGAATATAGATCAAGCCTGGTTGCATTCCTGACTGCATGCTCCATTTTCAGGGGCTCCCTGACTTGTTTCCTCAACACACACACATACATACACATGTGACCTTTGGGCATCGTTGGTATTATAATTATTGTTCTCTCTGCCCACCTGGGTTTCCTATCCCCTTCCTCTTGGTAATACTGGCTACCCACTCCAGTATGCTTGTCTGGAGAATTCCATGGACAGAGGCCATAGTCCATGGGGTCACAAAGAGTCAGACACAACTGAGCAACTAACACTTTCATGTGAATATTGAGCTCATTAAAAAAAAAAACACACACTCCTTATTTATCTATTTTGTTTTGGCTGCACAGCTGGCAGAGCCTTAATTCCCTGACCAGGGATTGAACCCGGGCCCCCTGCAGTGAAAGCACGGAGTCCTAACCACTGGACATCCAAGGAATTCCTGCTGAAATCATTTTGGAAGTGTTTTTAAGTTCTCCCAGATGTTTCCTTTCTCTACTGTGCAAATCTAGTGGAGGAGAGAGAGGGGCGTTGGGAGCAGAAGGATTTCTGGAAAGTCTGGTTTTCAGACACCCACGGACCATGATGAGGATGTCACAGTGGGTGACAAAAAAGGAGAAAAACACCACCTGAGAAGTGAGTTCTTCCTGAAGCAAAATTATTCCATTCAATTGTTGTCTTTGTTCAGTGGCTAAGTCATATCCGACTTTTTGTGACCCCAAGGACTGCACTCTGCCACCCTCCTCTGTCCTCCACTATCTCCCAGATATTGCTCAAATTCATGGCCGTTGATTGAGTTAGTGATGCTGTCTAACCATTTCATCCTCTGCTGCCCCCTTCTACTTTGCCTTTAATCTTTCCCAGCATCAGGGTCTTTTCCAATGAGTTGGATCATCAAGTCAGGTGGCCAAAGTATTGGAGCTTCAGCTTCAGCAATAATCAGGGTTAATTTCCTTTAGGATTAACTGATTTGATCTCTTTGCTGTTCAGGGGACTCTCAAGAGTCTTCTCCAGCACCACAGTTCCAAAGCGTCAATTCTTTGGCGCTCAGCCCTCTTTATGGTCCAACTCTCACATCTTTATTTGACTACTGGAAAAACCATAGCCTTGACTAGATGGACCTTTGTTGACAAAGTGATGTCTCTGCTTTTTAATATGCTATCTAGGTTGGTCATTCCTTTCCTTCTAAGGAGCAAACGTCTTTTTATTTCATAGCTGCAGTCACCGTCTGCAGTGATCTTAAAGCCCAAGAGAATAAAGTCTATCACTGTTTCCATTGTTTCCCCATCTATTTGCCATGAAGTGATGGGACCAGGAGCCATGATCTTAGTTTTCTGAATGTTGAGTTTTAAGCCAGTTTTTTCACTCTCCTTTTCACTTTCATCAGAGGCTCTTTAGTTCCTCTTCACTTTCTGCCGTAAGGGTGGTGTTATCTGCATATCTGAGGTTATTGATGTTTCTCCCAGCAATCTTGACTCCAGCTTGTGCTTCATCCAGCCCGGCATTTTGCATGATGTACTCTGCATATAAGTTGAATAAGCAGGGTGACACTACACAGCTTTGTCGTACTCCTTTCCCAATTTGGAACCAGTCTGTTGTTCCATGTCTGGTTCTAACTGTTGTTTTTTGACCTGCATACAGATTTCTCAGGAGGCAGGTAAGGTAGTCTGGTATCCCTGTCTCTTTAAGAATTTTCCGCAGTTCGTTGTATCCACATATTCAGTGAAGCAGAACAATTTAATGGACCACCTTTTAAGAAAAATCCAGTTTCTCTTTCTTTTTTAGGTATTAAATTATACTTTCTTTCCAGTCACTTGATTTTTGGAGTAAGAAATGACAACCCACTCCAATATTCTTGCCTAGAAAATTCCATGGACAGAGGAGCCTGGTGGGCTACAATCCATGGGGTTGCAAAGAGTCAGACATGACTGAGTGATTAACATATTATATATTATTATCTTTAAAATGGGGTGGGAGGAGCAGGGAGGTTGGCCTAGATAACTTCCAAGGGCTTTTCCAACTTAGATAGTCCCAGCTACCCTGGGCCTGGGGCCAAGTACACACTGCCTGGGATTATGTCTCTGCCTCCCCTGCCCCCTCTATCTCCTCACCAACCCACTCTGCTCAGCCCCACCAGGTTTGACCTCCCGCTGAGCTTTCCTTGTGCTCCTTGGGGAGAAGCGCCCCATCTTCAGTGCAGTCTGGATGACGTGATAAACCAGGAGACACAGTTTGTAAAAGGCAAACGTAAGTTTTGAAGAGCCTCGTGTCCATCCCGAGATAATGAGGGAATCAAATTAAACGGACAGAAGACACGGAGCAGAAAAACCAAGAACAAGGCCTGAGAAGTGGGCCGAGAAGGGAAGAACATTGTCAGAAACAAGTTTGGGCTGGAGGATGATGTCCTAGACACCTACACACACTGTAGCCCACCTTGTCCTGTGTCCTCATTCTGTAGATGGGACTAAGAGCCCAGGAGGGCAGAGAAGTCTGTGACTGGGGGGATGGGAGGTGGGGAGGATGGATGGCAGGTGGCAGGAGGAGTCATGTTTGTTTTCCACTCTTGTGCCACGTCAGCAGGAGATAAGGCCTGGCGAGAGAAAGGAATTGAGAGAGAGAGACTTGGAAACCAGGTCCAGAAGAGACTAGAAGCACTAAGTTAGGGCTGATCCAGGCCCCCCACGAGCTCTTATGTTCCTGCTTCTGCCTGCCTGTGTCTCTGCTCTGGCGCCTCCTCGGGTCACCTTTCTTTTGCCCATAGCCCTCAGCTTAGCTCTCTGGACAGCCCAGAAGTGGGCCCC